>NC_052064.1:32276882-32597434 GCF_903992535.2 Arvicola amphibius
ATTGAGCTCTTAAGAGAGCAGAGAAACTGGGAATCAAGTCAATAGCGTACCCAGACAGGTTGCCCATTTAAACACAGAAACCAACCACACTACAGGAATCTATTCTGCTACTAATGAAGTTAATGGTATTCGAATAACAATAGACCATAGAAACTGCCTTGATTATTACAAGTAATAAATTAACAAAAAGAAAGTGTGTTCTTCATAAACACTGGACTTCCATCTTATCTGCTGTCTATGTGGAGTAGAGAGTGTGGAAAATAAAGGCTTAAGTAACTACAAGGCGATGTCTTTATTACATCTTTCATCAGAATGACTGACTGCCTTCTTTGTGTGACTGTGTGTGGTGTGTGTGTGTGTGTGTGTGTGTACAGCCACACATTCTTGAGAGAGGGCAGGTATGCCACAGTCACGTGTGGAGGGATGATTACAGCGTGAGAGCTGTAGGTCCTCGCCTTCCACCCTGTTTGAAACGATCTCTCTGCTGTTCTCCATTGCCTGGGCCAGGCTGGCTGGGCTCCAAGCTCCTGGAGATTCTCTTGCCACTGCCTCCCATTTCAACCAAGCAACACTCTGATTACAGACACATGCCACTGTGCCTGGCTTTACATGAGCTATAGGGATTCACACTGAGGTCCTCACGCTCGCACGGCAAGTTCTTGGTCCATGGAGCCCTCTCCCCTGCCTTCTACACACGGGGATTATGAGAGTTCCCATCACTGCCATGTATTCAAGAGATACTTATTTATACCTGCCATTATTGCTGCCCATCCGGAACACATGAGGGTCTAGAAATAACCCTTTAAAGTATAGGCTGGTTGCACACACCACAGGACACTGGAGTTCCTAATCCTACCAGTTAGAGGATGTGGCTACTCTCAGTGAACGCAACCATCAAAAAGTGCCCCGCAGAAATCCAGCTGCACATCCATCCCTGGTACAGCCCTGGTCCTACGAGAAGCAACTAATTCAATGGAAATTAGAGTATCCCATAAATAAATCTAGTTTCAGTTCGCATCTGAAGTCTGCAGCGTATTTAGAGCCATGCATAGGCAATACAAAGTTACTGTAGTGAAATTAAATAAACCTAGCTGCCATATCACATGGTTTTAGATTTTCTATTATCTTCCTAATTTAAACAGTTGCCATGTTGTATCTCTAAATATGTTTACATTACATCAAAACATGGAATATATAGCTAAAAGTTAGTACTAAGTATGCATGTTTTAACTTACCAGATTCAAAGGTTTCTTCATCTGTGGTTTTCAGTGGAGGTGAAAAGCAAAATTACCATTACATGATTGTCCTCACCAAGTCTACATCCTAGCAGTGCAAGCCTGGCCCATGCTTCTACCCATACACTGCCTTTAAAATGCTTTTTATTAGATCAAATCGAGTCAGTGTTAGCTTTATGGCACGCGTAGGTCTTACATGAGATAGACAGCATTCAATCGTTGGGGCTAAGATCACCAAGAGAGAAGCAGCATTAAATAAAGAAATAAAATAATTGGGGAGAAGAAAATAAATTTACAAATTGGAACAGCATAAGAACCTCCTCCTGACCACTGGATGTGGCGCAGGGGACTGCCCCAAGGGTCATGGGGTAGGAGATGTGTATGCTACGTCTCGCAGCTAGAGGGCATACGAAGGAGGAATAAGTTAATGAATGTCTGGCTTGAGTGACCAACTGAGAGAAATGAGATAAACCAACTGTCAGCAATTAAAACAACTTTTGCTGTTCTCATAAACTTATTTATTTAGCACTGTATTGTGAGAGAGGGGAGAGACGAGGAGAGAGAGAGAGAGAGAGAGAGGAGGAGGAGGAGGAGGAGGAGGAGAGAGAGAGAGAGAGAGAGAGAGAGAGAGAGAGAGAGAGAGAGAGAGAGAGAGAGCGCACTGGCAAAGTATGTGTGCATCTGTTTGGGGAAAAGGAAGAAAATGACCCTCAAGCAAAAAAAAAAAAAAAAAAGATTATGGATCCTGTTTTGTTTTGTTTTGTTTTTAAGTGTTCACGTTATTCTCTGATTATTCACTGGTCTCAGAAATATATAAATGAATCTTTCAAAAGCATTTCTTTCCTTTCTAAACACTACAATAGCCCATAGCGTCAAGATAAAGTCACCCGTTAGAGCAGGGCATGATCCTTATAATCCATGCACTCAGAAGGCTGAGACATGAGGATCACTGAGTGTGAGAAGCGAGCTACCCTAGGTGGTGGGTACCAGGCCAGCCTGAGATACAGAGCGAGAGCCTGTCTCCAAAGAAAAACCAAACAAGCCCACCCATCAGGCCAATGCCTCTCCAACCTGTTTCCTCACAAAACCTAGTGGCTCATGAGCCAGTCCTGCTACCGCCGCAGAATTTACAAAAACCATTAAGTATAGAAATGGAACCCATTACTTTCTACCCTGACTAGAATCATTCAATATAATAACAAAAACATATTTTGCGTTTTCAGTATTTGGTATCGCCCTGTTTTTGTCTATTCCACAAGGAGCGTGGGCATTTCTGGCTGTGCCCCCACCTCACTGGCTAGCTCTGCATCTTGAGATAATTTCCAAAATGGAACCCTGGAGATTTGCAAAACCCCCAGCTTTGCTTCTCCTCCCAAGTGCAGAGCCACAATAGAGACCCACGGGTGGGCTCATTGCACACAGGTCTTCCAGAGGAAGGGGCCGGTAGCCCCTTGACACCTCCGCTTCTGGTCCTCTAGAGCTGAGGGGCTTCACGTTTCTCCTCATGGTGACTCTGTCGGGGGGAAATGTTACCTGCTTCCACCCAGGTCTCGTCAATCCTCATGTTCTCCTCTACAAAAGAGCACAGACAGGAGACCTAGAACTTAAGATGTGCCCGCGCTAAAAACAAAATCCTATTGAGGCTATGTCAGCCAAAATCAGAGCATCTTTGAGTCTTACCCTTCGAACTACTGCTTACTTGGAGAGAGGAGACAAATTCTACCGTATCAGAGGGGGAAATGCATGCTGCATGCTGTGAACAATAGGACATGAAACGCTACAGTTCAGGCAGCACTGGTTAGGGGTCACAGTGCCAGATAAATGCGCCTCCTGCTGGAAAAGGCGTGGACAGGATCGCCCAGCTGTGGATCCTGAATAGCACAGTACTGGCTGGCCAGGCAAGGGCCCCACTGCTACAACACCAGCAGCATTGCTTGGGGCTAGCCAATTACTTCCTGATTGGATTTGAAGCCAGTTCCAGGGAAAGAAACTCAAAACTGACAACCTGGACCAAAACCTATGGCTTGGATGTCATAGGCCCTAGGGCACAATTTGCTATTGATATGTGGCCTAACTACCTTCTAAATAGTTATTTTTGTACCCTGAGACTAGCGCTACTAGCCATCTTGGCCAGAGAAGCTTCGTGTGATGGGAAACACTTAATAGCGTCTCATCGCTGGTCAAAAGGCAAAAGCTACCTCCCTCCCTCATTGCAGCAGAGAAGGAGAGAGAGAGAGAGAGAGAGAGAGAGAGAGAGAGAGAGAGAGAGAGAGAGAGAGACAGAGAGAGACAGAGACACAAGAGAGACAGAGACAGAGAGACACAGAGAGAAAAATAAGAGATAGGAGAGAGAGGAGAGAGACAGAGAAATAAGAGAGAGGAGAGAGTCAGAGACGCACAGAGATCAATGAGAGATAGGACAGAGAGGAGAGAGACCGAGAATTAACATGCAGATGACTGAGCAAGAAGAATGCAAAGGTAATCCCCAAAGGTTCCATTTATCCCCAACATGGGGCCTCCAGATGGATGCTCAAATCTCTAGACTGTTTGTTTCCAATTTCACACAGCATCCTCTTCTTCTGAACCTCAGTTTTTCACACAGAGGTGAGAATAATAATTTCCTTATGATGTCAGGACCTTTGGATCCAACAGTTGAAACAAAACCTTGCACGTAACTCCCACTGAGCTCTGAGCCTGTGCTGTTAGCCGCTAAAGCTAGAGAACGTGATGAACAAGCCCCACGCCTCCGTCCTTGATGGCTCAGATCACGATAATCGCCTTTCTTGTGCCCTCCTGCTACCAGATGCGCAGGGAAAGCTTCCCATAGCCGAGTGAGCGGGAATGGTAAGGGTGTTTTCCTGAATCCTGTTTCTTACCTTCTTCCATAGAGAATGCTAGCGATGGGGAGAAAAAGGAATAGCGTTCAGTTTCTGGCTTTTTTTTTTTTTTTTCTCTCTTCAGGTTAACTTACAACAAGAAGAGCAAAGCGTCAACATTGCAATTAGTATTCTGGCATGCATGGGGCTCCTAATGATTGCCCTTCAGAAATGAATACGTGTTCACGAACGGCTGCACGTGGGATCTGCTTGCTTCTGGCAAATGTACTCCATGTCCTCTCAACATGCTCTGCAGGAGGCATGTTCTTCTCAAGACTGAGTTAGTGGAGCATATTGTAGGAACCCAGCTGTAGGATGGAAGGGAGGGAGGGAAGGAGAGAGGGAAGGGAAGGAGAGGGAGGGAAGGAGAGGGAGGGAAGGAGGGAGGGAGGGAAAAGGAGAGAGGGAAGGAGGAAAGGAGGGAGGGAGAGAAGAAAGGAAGGAGGGAGGGAGGGAGAGAGGGAAGGAGGGAGGGAGGGAAGGAGGGAGAGAGGGAGGGAGGGAGCGATGGCATGAACCAAGGATGACAATAAATGCACTATAGTAAACAAGTTTTTACTAATCGTGTATAATCTAACACAGGACTAGAATTTTCAAAAACTTGATTAATCAAATAGCCTATTCCTTTTCACTAGTAACCTGGCCGTGACACATGTTTCTACATGGTAAGATTTAAACAGAGGAGAGAGAACGTTTACCGCAGCATCGAGCATGACAGCCCAAAGAAATGGTCCAGTAGTTTGGATGCTGCGCCATCCAAAGCATTCCCTGAGAGACGTGATCTTACGAGTCAATGGCTCTGGCTTGCGGTTCCCAGACTCGGGTCTGGGCACCAACACTAACAGCGCCAGGCAAACAGCTTTCTACATGGACTTCTAAAAAGCATTATAAAGCGCACTTAGGGCCCACGGGCAGATTTCACGACAACGTCGGGTCACACTAGTTATCAGAGAGTAACTGGAAACCAATAGCATCTTCATGAGCCTTTGCAGAATGAGACAGGAAGGTGAACTAAAGGGTTAAATCAATCTATATCGGTTATTTTTCCAAAATAAAATAAAACATCACTAGGAAAAGTAGGCTGTGAAAATACTTCTGGAGAGAAATTAAGAAAAGAAAAAGTGTTATGAGAGGCTGTAAGCATGCAGACACGTGACTGCAAAGGAAAGATAAGTCAAGCGCCAGGAGAAGGTCCTGCATGAATGTTTTCTCTGTGAGCTGAGTGGGTGCACAATCATAATCCAACACCAGGAGGAGGAAGGAGGATCAGGAGTTAGAGTCACATAGCCAGTTCTAGGCCAGCTTGGGCTGCATGAGACACTGTCAAAAACAAACAAACAAAACAAAAAAAACAAACAAACAAAAAACCAAAAATCAAAAAACAAAAAAAAAAACCAAAAACCCCAATTTGTGTTCATTATGACATTTTCTTCAATACAAAATTAAAGGAAAATATAATCGTTGGCTTGAAAAATTGGAAAACAGTAAGTGGGAAGATTGCAGATCTGTGTTACTAGTGATGCTATTCTTCATGTCTGTCTGTGTCCCATCTCTCCCCTGCCTCAACCCTTATACGGCTGCCAGAGGGCCAATCTGAAGGGACCTCTCAACAGCTTTCTATCCTCTGTCACCCTTCCTGGGCCGCTGTCTCCCACTGTCAGAAGCTTTATGAAGAAGGCCTTACTTAGGTCGTTTGTAAGCCCAGGACTGGTGCTGGAGATGTTACCTAGTGGGAGAGTCTTATTTAGTGTGCATTAAGTCCTAGGTCCCATCTATAGCACAAAAAAAGACAAGAAGCAGGAGCTGGAGAGATGGCTTGTTTGTAAGGACACTGGCCACCCTTTCAGAGGACCTAGGCTTGGATCCCAGCACCCACATGGAGTCTAACAACTATCCGGCACTCAGTCCCAAGGATTCTGCCACCCTCTTCTGGCTTCCAGGGGCAGTACACGCATGTGGTAAGCAGACATTTGTGCAGGCGAAACACCCCTCCCCCGACATACAAACTAACAATAAGAAAATAAACCTTCACATTATAAAAAGACACAAACGGAGATTTGCACTAAACAGCCACAGGCATGATGTGTCCAGGTGTGACACCCACAGAGATGCGGGGGACTTGGGGGACTCGAACTGGTGTGGGGGTGTGGGTGTGTGTGTGTGTGTGGGTGGGGCGGGGGGGGGGGGACGACGACTCAAGCAGTCTTCACACTGAGGCCGTGTCTGGCTTGTGCTGGTTGGCTTTTGTTAACTTGACATAAACCTACACCTATCTGGGAGGAGGAACTCCTGTTGAGAAAATGCCTCCATCAGTCCGGCAAGTCTGTAGGGGGCAGGTCTTGATTAATGATTGACGGGGGAGGGGCCCAGCTCACTGTGGCTGGTACCATCCCTCGGCTAGTGGCCCTGGATTGTATAAGAAAGCATCCTAAACAAGCCATAAAGAGCCAACCAGTATGCAGAATTCCTTCTCTGCTTCGGTACCTGCCTCCAGGTGCCTATCTGACTTCCAGCGATAACGGACTGCGATGTGGAGCTACAAGCAAAATAACTCTTTCCTCCCCAAGCTGCTTCGGTCATGGTGTTTATCACAGCAATAAAAAGAAGCTAAGACTCCTTTTCATAAACTGAAAACTAAAGGAATGAGAGCCTATGGTAGGATTTCTGAGGGCTGGGTGCGGAGGGGATTATCTTGGGACGGTGAAACTCTTTAAGCCCCTCCCTCAGGCAGGAAGCGAGCCCGAGATCTGGAGCACCCTCCCCGGGATGTGCGTGCGTGCTGAGTCGGAAGTCTCTGCGCGCAATCGCGTACGCACATTCACATCGGGTGGACTTGAGGCAGGTGTCAGGCTGGTACGGCTGCGACCACCAGAATTCCCGCTGCTTCCTAGGCAGAAAGAAAGCAAAGACTGGTTGACTCCACAGGGCGGGTTCTCTCGGGGCCGTGATGCTGAGTCTGCCTTCAGAAGGCACAGAAAGACGTCATCTGGCTCCAGCTCACCATGGTGGCTCTAATCCACTGAGTCCGGGGCAGCAGGCTCACCATGGGTGGCTCTATTCCTCTGAGCCTGGGGCAGCAGCTATACCGGATTCCCACCATCATTTCCAGAACATTCTTCCTTTCCTTTAAGAGTCCCCCACTTAGAATGCCAATCCCCATTCTTCCTGGCTGTTCCCATGCGCTCAGCAGAAGTTGTAATTCTGGGCTTTTTAAGCAGGCAAATGTCCTTTCTAATACCTCTTGGGGCTTTGATCTTTTATCCAACAGCTTTGGGCTCATTCTACCTCTGCCCCACCTCCAACTGCCACGCCCTGGGGCCGCTTAGTGCAATAGCTACAAACTCTACAAGATTTCAATTTCTCACACATCTTATTCCTGCCAATACCCCCTTCATCGCAATCTCGATAATCTGCGGATGCTACAATCCATTAATCTCACTTCATGACCCAATCAGTTCCTAAAGGCCTTGACTTTTAGTGCTATTGCTTTGGGGATTGCATTCCATCACACAAATGAGGTATTGGGTCGATATTCAGACGACAAACATGTTTAGGTTTAATCTAGTCTCACGAGCGCTTCTCTCTCCCTTCCAGCTAATATAATGCTCCCGGCCCTTTAGCGTTTAAGAAGCTGTAAGTCTGTCCAAAAACTGACAGTTTGGTTTATAAACGTTGGTGTCTATGTTCTTCCATCTTGCTTGCGTCTTTATCAGACATTCAGAAAATCCACGTCCCAGGCACAGCCCCATGGTCTAATTCTGACGCCGAGAGCGACCTCCCTTACCTCTTCAGGAGTTGGTTAGAAGGAATTAGGCCTGCACAGATGGCAAGGTCTGAGATCTTCCGGGCCTGCCACCAGAGGGCGTCATTCTGGTCCACGATCTGTAGAATGTCTCCTTTCAGGAAAGGCAACCCAGCATCCGCGCAAGGGATGTCAGGATCCTCCTGGGGCCAGTAATCGATCATGGCGCGCACGTGAACCTGGCCGCAGGTGCATAATGGTACTATCAGCAGAATGCTCGCCCAGAAACCATCATCCCATACTCCTCTGCTTGTTGCTCTTATCCTTCTTTTCTACCCTAACCATAAGAGAGAGCCGCTCTTCTAAACTAAACGCCGGAGGGGGAGGGGTGCTGTTGGTGTCTCAGTCACAGGGCCTGGAGAAGTCAGACTGGACCCAGGCTGGAAGCTTCCTCCCTGCTAGCGAGCACTAGAAGGGACTACGCAGGCCGCTGAGGAGGACCTGTCACCAAGCTGTTCTTATCTGTGGACCCGTATATAGAAATACCAACCAGCCTGGCAAAGTGAGCTCTTTGGTCCAACAGTGGCCAGTTGGGTGTGATGGTCATTCCACAGAGAGAATCCACTTTCAGTGCTGCAAACACAGCCCAAAGTCTGAAGCTGGGGAGGTCATAGGCCCTCGTGGGAAGCCACTGATAATGTTTTGCTAAATGGGCATCATGTGCCCATCAAATCACTTTCCCAATAACTGTGCTGATACCCATAGATCAGCTCTGGTCAGAGACATTGCTTTTCGCAGTGGCCGGCGGTTACTGCAAAGACTCTTATGTGGTCAGAGGACAGAGACTAGATGATTAGCAAGTGAGTAATCATAGATGGGCTGTCTATATTATCCACTCCGTGGCTCAGAGACCATTGTAGAAGACGCAGGAGTAATGCAGGAGCGAGAGGAAGTGGGGAAAGAGCTGTGGATTCTGAGTAATGGGTGCGATGTAGCTGCTGCTCTCTGGAACTTGCAGCCCCTGCGATCACCTGCATGACTGGCCAGGTGGACACCCTGTGATAGAGCTCATGCAGTTCCACCCCCACCTCGAGATTTACAGACAGTCAAGTTGATGGGAAGATTGAGACGTTTTCTCCAGTTAATTAACAACTCCACTGATCTCAATGACACACACATGCATACACACATAGAGACACACATGCACTGCACAGACACACACACACATGCACACATACACAGAGACACACATGCACACAGATATAGAGACATGTACAGATACACAGACACATAGACACAGAGACACATACACACATACAGACAGACAGACACGGATATACACACAGACATGTACACTTACACAGAGACACACAGACACACACAAAGACACATAGACATGTAACACATACAGACAAACACATGTACACACACAGACACATAGACACACATAGGCACGCACACGAACATACGGACACATATACACACACAGACACACATGTATACACATAGACACACATACACAGACATACACAGAGATGCATAGATACAGATATGTACACACATACATACAGACATACATACACACAGAGAGACACACACATGCACACACACAGTGACTCATAGACACACAGACATGTACACACATACATACAGACACACAGACATACATACACACAGAGAGACACAGATACACAGACATGTACACACAGAGAGACACACACATGCACACACACAGCGACACATAGACACGTACACACAGAGGCACACACAGAGACACAGAGACACATAGACACATACACACACCAAGTACACACAGCTATGACGGTAAAATGACGCTAGCTGGGGAGATAGAAAAGATTAACGGGAGTGGGGATTGAGAGAGTATTGAAATAGATTAAATATGGTCGAAACACATTATAAATTATTGTAGGAAAATATCAGAGAAACCCATTATTGTATACATTAATATATGCTAATAAAATACTTTAAAGTGTTCTGTAGAACAGAATCCCTTAGTTCTGAAATATTTCTGTGCAAACTTCCACCGTTTTTGACGTTACGTCTTAAATACCACGGTGTCTCACTCCCTTTGCTCTGTTCCTTTACCCATCCTCTATTTCGGGTCATCAGCACTGAGAAACGTCTCGAAACGTGAGCTGTTGTCCAAAACAGTAGCGTGGAGAGGACTGTTATACATCACACTCAGTAACCGCCATGGGGTGGGAGGCCGCGAGAAGCTCTTACCGGCTTCTGGCTGCTCACAGGCGGGGCAGACACGGGCACCACCTTGAACACGATCGTACCGCAAGCCATTGCCTGGAAGACAAAGAAGGACCAAGTGTGGACTCCGCCGTGCAGAAGACAGAGCAGTATCTGACTGTCCAGGTCTCATGACGGCAGTCACCACAGCGACTGTCACAGCGGTCCGCAGCTAATTGTCACCACCCAGAAATGGAAACTGGGAAGCAGTTTATCCCCATCTGTCTCCTGGCAGGGCACCAGGGTCACCGGCTGCAGAAACACACATCGAGGTGGCCTCCCACACACCTTGGGGAAAAGACAGCATCTTTGCCATCTCTCCTACTCAGTGAACATTTCCCAGGCACTCGTTTCTAAGCCAGCTGCCCCAGCATGGTGGGAAAGATAAGGGGCTGCCCAGAGTCTTCTCAGAGAGCCCACAAGCTTCCAGACTAGAAGTGGAGAAGAAACCCTCCTACTTGATGTGAGCTACCAACCCCGTAACCCGTCTCAGATTAGCGAGATCTCATTCTTACTCCCGGCAGCTTCCCCAGCATCGTCCTGGCCACTCCACAGCTGGAGCCAGCCAGGAGGCCGAGGCACAGCCAGGAGGCCGAGCCAGGAGGCTGCCGATTGAAATCTAAGATGGATATACTTCGAATTCCCTTTAAGGAACCTTCCAGGCTGCGTGGAATCTTGAGGTAGTAGCTTACAAAATATTCATCTTATCACTCCGACCTCAGTCTCTTAGCCACCACTGTGAAAACCCAGAGTGGACCTAAGGGGTCCCTGCAGGGGGGGTGTATCTTGGGGAGAGCTGTAGCTGGGGAAGGGGCATTGCCATTCCTCTGTCGGGGAAACGTGCTGAATTATTGACACAGGGAAGATCCTGATAAGTGAGAGCAGGAACTGGAGATGATGCGTAGGCATACAGACACGGGGCCCACCTTGACACTTTGATTTCTGAAACTCCCAGCACCGGCCACCAAGGAACAGGAGCAGATACACACAAACATTATCCCTGCCCACGTGATGCCATTTGGTGACTCCTCTCTTCCCCCACCCCCACCCAAAGCTGCTCAGAGACAGATGACAGGCAGGCTGAAGCTGTATGAACGTATTAGGGAGGGAGGGACGTCTCAGGGAGCAGACGGTCTCCAAAACCTCACTCAGCCCGGGCTCAGTTTCCCACTGAACACAGGTAATGGGGGACTTGTGTGTGTGTGTGTGTGTGTGTGTGTGTGTGTGTGTCGGGGGACGGCTGATCCTATGGGGAAGAAGCATGTGAAGGGAAGTGTGCCAGCCTTTGCCAGGACTTCTGGGAGTTAAACATGAGGTTTGGTGAGTCGCACGGCAACAGACAAGGTACAGGGATGAAGACGGGAAGTTGCCCAAAGGGACTTAAGTGCACACACACCACGGAGCTTGGCATGACACTAGGTCAGTCACCAACCAAGAGCAGCAGTTACCAGGATGTGGATCACCTGCTCCGGCTCCAGGCCCTCTACCGAGACACCATTAACTTCCACCAGTTTGTCCCCAGCGTACAGCAGCCCTAAGGAACAGAAACACAAACAGAGGAGGGGGTCCAAAGGAATAAGACAGAGGCCACTATTAGTTCATGACCCCAAGTGTGTTTGAAAATTTTAAATAAAAAGAAGAATAAACTGTTTACGCTGACTTATATCGCCATAACTGTCTGTTATGTTATCTACCTCCTGGCCCACACCAAGAGTGATTTGGTACTTTTTCTACTCTGACTGTAAAATGGAACCAAAACACCCGTCAGAAGGACACTAAAGATACCAGGGTAGTGAGTAAATGACATATGAAAAGAAAAAGGAATGGACTATTCTTCAAAAGATCCAGTGTGGAGGAAGTTGGGGGATAAGAGGGAGTCTTGAACTAGGCATGGCGACACTTATCTATAATGCCACCTCCGGGGAGCCAGAAGCCTGGAGCAAGTGAGTTCAAGGTTCAAGGTCACAGCTCAGTGGTAGAGCACCTGCCTACCAGGTTCAAGACTTGAGTTTGGTCCCTAACAACACACACACACACACACACACACACACACACACACACACACGTATACACATGTACATATAAGCATACATATATACACATATAAAACACACGCAAACACATACATACATCTAAACATACACTAAAGAGATGGGAATTCGAGTTCCACACTTAATAATGCTTGGGTGGCCAGAACCTGAGAGCAGATAAGTCATGGGCCTAGGGCAAACCAAATACATTGCTCCACTAAATGAACACAGCAATAAAATGGCTCCTAACAACATCCTGCTATACCCGTACGTCAGTGCTGTGTTCAGCTATCAGCAGAGAAGCTTCCTCCTGCAGTAGATGGGAACACCAGAGACCCACAACTGCACAGTGTACAGGAAGCAAGAGACCGCGGAACACTCAGTCCTAAGCGGGATGTCTCCACCAAACCTCTCCTCTCTGGGATCCTCAGGGGAATCGAGGCAGAGGAGGGGGAAGAGTGTTAAGAATCAGAACATGGCTGATACTGAGGAAAGTGTCTTCCAGACACACCAGGACTGACACATCAACTCAGAGACCGTGGCAGCGTGCACAGGTACAATCCAGACAGGGTCTCGGCGTCGAGAGAGGAAAACAACAGGAGCCCTAAGAAAGACGGTAGCTCCAGGGCACAGCTACTGGCAAAGGAATGCGGTAGGAATTTTTACCGCCTGTAGCCTTTAAGTTACCCGCCCACTGGGGCGTGGCCTCTTATACTATTTAAGCCGATGTAAAGAATGCGTCCAGCCTCTTTTCCTGGGAAAACTTAGTTTTTTCCAATGGAGTCTCACGGGGTATACAAACCACACTTAAAGGCAAGCCCCACATCCAGCAGGAGATGAAACACCCAAAACAAACTCAAGGGTATTTTTGTAGTATTTTGTTTTGTTTTGTTTTGTTTTGTTTGGCGTTATAGTTCTTGGTGGGACATTTTCACCTCACTGGTCGATTGCTTATATATTGTGGTCTCCAGTTTTGTGTTTTATGAGTTGTGTGTGTGTGTGTGTGTGTATGTATGTGTTTCTCACGCCTTCTTTTTAAAATTTAATTCTGGTTTGTTTGTCATCTAAAGAAAGGAGAAGGAAAAAGAAGGCTTGGAGGTGGATCGGGGGAAGATGGGAGAGGGAAACTGTGATCAGAATATACTGCATGAAACAAAAATTATTTTCCACTTTAAAAAGAGAGACCAGCAGCATCTTGATCTATCACCACACGTTGTACGCGAGTTGTATTTTCACACTGTAGCTTGCTAATCCACACGACTATCATGTGTTGATATTTTTTAAAGCCTTGAGAACTATAAGGGGGAGGGTTAGGAGAGCTGAGACATTCTGAGAGAAATCAAGAATAATGATGGCCCTAAGAGTAAAAGAGGAAAGAAGGGGGCGGGATTAGCAGTGAGAGACTCCTTAGGATCTTCCAGCAGGTGTTAGGCTCCAGAGGGCAGAGGGGAGCAAGGACATGAGGCAGGTGTGGAATCACAGAGGCGAAGGAGAGCCGTCGCGGTCAGTGGGAAGCCTAAGGCAGATCAAGATGAACAAGAGCTCTGCCATCTTGGAGGCAGCAGGGTCAAAGGGCTGGGAAGACAGAATCAGGGACTCGAGTCCCAACTCAAACTGCCCCAACCCCAATCAAATTAATCACTAAAAACCTCCACGAGGCCCGGTTCTTCTGTCTGTAAAATATCATGATAATGCTTGCTTTGTCTGGTTGCCTTAAGAATGTTAACAAGACTGTACCTTGTGGAGTCTAGCGTGTAGGGTTTCTCTGAACACGAGGGGCTGGAGTCCCTTCAAACATTTGTCCTTGGTTTCTTTGCTACACAGCCAAGCAAAGCAACATCTGAAGGCCCTGACTCAAGTGCAGAAAGAGACTTCTTGCTTTTGGGGGGAAAAAATCACAGAGTCCAGCGTCCCCTTTGTCTGGCTTATACCATGCCACCACCCCCCCAGCTTACCGCTCCTCTCCACCAGCCCGCCATGGATGACCCTGGCTACCAGGATATCCCCTGTTAGCTCATGTCGCTTGATGGTGGCTCCCTGCAGAGAAAACACAGTGGGTCCTGGGCTTTCCTAACACAACTGGCTTTTTTGGCAGCTTCTCTCAGTCAGCACAGGGGTTTTCTTAATAGCTGGAAGGGGTCCCCATCGCTCTGTGGCCATCGGTCACATCATGCCGTCAAAAAGGAAAGTCCACCAGACCTTGGTCTCGGTAGGCCTCCATGTAATATACAGACATAAAATATTTAGAACCTTCTAAAAGTTAAGTGCCCATGATTGTAACCTAATGGAAAGAAGTGTCCATAGAGAATCAATTAATGTCTTACCCACCTCCTATTAGTAGAAGAGAAAGATGTAGGCCAGTGTATTAGAATTGAGTAAAATATACGAAAGACAAAATATATAACATAGATGTCTTGCTTTCACAAAACGTTTATCATATATATATATGCATATATATATATATACACACATCATATCTTGTCTTCTCATAAAAGAAATACACTAAACAGAAACCTTTTGGTCTTGAAAACATGACCAGCAGTGCATCTGAACCACAGGAAAGATTATGCTGACTATCACGCCACGATTTCCACTCTGTGTGTGACCGAGACAAAGCTGCCGTTCAAGTTAACTATCAGATATGACGTAGATCACCGTGAACCCCGGCACAACCCTAAACAAAACATGAAATGTTCTCCTTACCAGGGGCTGTTGGTTTTTCACCAAACAAACAATCCTCACGGCTTCTTCGCTGTCAGGGATGTTGTCGGGCAGCGGGGGGAGAAGGGGCTCAAAGTCTTTCTGAGCAACTGTATCGTGGGCACTGAGCAAAGCCTGGGGAGAGAAGGGGGAAGCTGAGCAAATGTCACGTGTAGCACACGTGCATCTCAAAGATGGTGACCGGATGCTGTATAAGATGTACAACCACAAATACACCTATGCGTCATGCACAATTCCAAGCAAATTCTCTGTCATAGTCAGGTGTACTCATTCTCCCTGTTTACAGATAGGGGGTCAGGGGATACAGAGGCTAAAAAGCATACAGTGACCTCTTTCAGGGGCTGGAGAGATGGTTCAGAGGTTAACAGATTAATAAAAAGCTTTTTCTCTTTCGGTGAGCCTGGATTCTGTTTCCAGCACCCACATCAGGAATCTTATAATTGCCTGTGGCTCCAGTTTCAAAGGCTCTGATGCCCCCTTCTGGTCTCTGCAGGCAACTGCACACATGTGGTGCACATAAACTCACAAAGACACATACATGTATATGCGGATAAATGTATATCCCAAATAATTTCATACCTCAAAATCTTCCCAATGTGGAGAGAAAGTATAGGGGTTATTTCTTTATAACCAGGAGCTACCCTGGATGGCTGCCCAGAATTCTAGAGGGATAGCATCCTTTTGGGAGAACAAGACACCCTGGAAAGTTCTGGGTGCCCCTTCATACATGCGATAGCAGTGGCTCGATGGTCAGTCAATCACAGGTGAGTCCCACATCTTCAAGTATAATCTGTTGGCCGCTCATGTACAGAAATGGAATATATATATTCATAGATAATGTTTTAAATCTTTTTTTATTTACTCTCCCCCACCTCTGTCACATGCCAGATGAGCAAACTCTGTCCATTTTAGCGAGTGCTTACCTTGCAGTGTGGAGCCTGAAGGACTTGTCTTAGCTCTTGGATCTCAGGAGAACTGGAGGCTTTGCGTAGTAGCTCCAAGACCTGATTCATGATGGAAGAAATACAGCATAAAGTATTTGTGGGGGTTTCAAGACATGAGTTTCTACATGCAACAGCCCTGAAACTAGCTGAAACTAGCTCTTGTAGACCAGGCTGGCCTCGAACTCACAGAGACCTGCCTGCCTCTGCCTCCCGAGTACTGGGATTAAAGGCACGCGCCACCATTGCCTGGCCAGTATAAAGTTGTTTTTTTTTTTTTTTTTTGATTTTTCGAGACAGGGTTTCCCTGTAGTTTCTAGAGCCTGTCCTGGAACTAGCTCTTGTAGACCAGGCTGGCCTCGAACTCAGAGATCCTCCTGCCTCTGCCTCCCGAGTGCTGGGAGTGCCACCGCCGCCCGGCTAGTATAAAGTATTTTTAAGCCAGGTGTCTTATACCTGCAATCCTAGCACTTGAGAGACTGAGTCATGAGGGTCACCTAAACTTTGAAGTTAGCTTAGCTACAAAGTGAGCCACAGAGCACCCTGGCCTACAGATGAGACCCTGTTCCCCAAAGGCAAAATGAAATGAAATCTTCATCACTTGGGGCTGGAGAGATAGCTTAGGGGTTATGAGAGCTTGCTGCTCTTCTAGAGGACTCAAGCCTGGTTCCCAGCATCCACTCAGGTGGGTCACAAATGCCCACAACTCCAGCTGGCCTCTGAGGTCACCCCTCACACACATAACATCCACTTACACAGACACATAGACATAAATAACAACAATCTTTAGCTCCTAGCTGACTCCTCACAGGCTGAAAAGTAGATGTGCTAACACGTGTTGATCTAAGAGACATTGTTACTGAAGCCTTCTTCTCGGTCTCCAGGGCGGGGCCTGGTGTCTTTTCTTAGTTATTCAACTTTTCTACTGCAGATAGAAGCCATGGCTCGAGGTAAATGGGGTTACAGAGAGTGAGACACCACGTGTATGTTATCCTGCAGACATCTGGGGATGGTTTGATTGCTGATTGCTGGAACAGAGGGTACAGTCTCTTCTCTTCTCTCTGTCTCTGTCTCTGTCTCTCTCCTCTCCTCTCTTTGACTTCTTTTATGGTTTTGAACACATTTTCATGTAACATATAAAAATTGTCAGCCTCCTGGCTAGGCAATCAATAAAACAGAAATGAACATTTTTAAATGTCTGACGTAAAGAGTTAAGAGGAAAAATAAACCAGGGAAGATGGCCAGGGAGAGTGCCAGGAAGGGGTCCAGTTTTAGATGAGTGGCCGGGAAAAACTTCTGGAAGGCGGCCTTGGAGGAGTAGATTAGGAAGATCAGGAGGATTCGGGAGCAAGGACACAGCAGCTTAGGGAAGGGCAGGGGCGGAGGGGCACAACGGGAGCTCATCAACCATCAGGCCAACACGGTTGGAGCAGAGAGAGCAGTGGAGGAAGAAAGAAGTGTGCAGCACCACCGGAGAGGCCCAGGCATGTACAAGAGTGTCGGAATCTTGGTATTTTTCAGAGATGGGAGGTCCTAGAGGACTGGGGCAGAGAAACTTCTTTGGCTTCTCTGTTGGAAGAAGACACGGAGGAGCAATGGGGGAGCTGGAAGAGTTGGAAGTGACACCCAGTTATTTGTGTAAGGCGTATCAACGGCTTCTACTGGATTGTGTTAGGTGGTCCAGGACCAGCGAGAGACCAGATTATTTGGAAGTGGAGCTGACAAGGTTTGTCACAAGGTTGGGTGAGATACCAGAGAGAGAAGAGACTCTCAGGTGACCTCAAAGATGCGGGCCTGACAATGGCACTGAGTGACAGAGCTGTCTGTCATTGACTGGGACAGGAACAGCTATGGGAGGAGGAGTTGAAGGGGTCATGCTGCAGACAGGCTAAGCTTGAGGTGTCCATCCAACATTGAGCAAAATGGGGAGGAAGGAATTGGAAAGCAAAGACGGGACTCCAAGCAAGGTCTGAGTGAGAGATAGGAACTAGAGAATCATCACTGCAGTGTTCTCTTGTGCACAAAGAGTGTAAAGGAAGGGGCCAAGGCAGAGATGGTCACGTGCTAAAAATATGCATACCCCCAATGTGCATATATGTGTGTGTGCATGTATGCAAGTGTGTGAGTTTGTATGCAAGCGTGTGAGTCTGTGTGTGCGCGCGTGTGCATTTATGTGTGTGATTTTGGGTTTTTTTGGTTTTTTTTTAAACATTTATTTATTTATTATGTATACAATATTCTGTCTGTGTGTATGCCTGCAGGCCAGAAGAGGGCACCAGACCCCGTTATAGATAGTTGTGAGCCACCATGTGGTTGCTGGGAATTGAACTCAGGACCTTTGCAAAGAAGAGCAGGCAATGCTCTTAACCTCTGAGCCATCTCTCCAGCCCTATGTGTGTAATTTTGGAAGACAATTTCTCCCTTATACTAAGCTCAGTTCAGAACATTTATTAAAATGTATGCTCCTTGATCAAGCCCTCCCAACAGAAACCTCCATTCATTTAAACAAACGCTCCAGGCCGGAGGGCAGCAGCAGCAAAGGCTCTACGGGTTTCCGGGTAGAGCCACCTCACCTCACATGATAAGATCTGTGCATGAGTTGTCACAGGAAGCAGTTTCCGTTCTTTGAACTTCTGAAGGCAGTCGTAGACCTGCGGAAAGGGGCAAAAGCGTGAGAGTGACCCTGATCCTGACACGTGACCAGGGACATTTCAGAGTAAAAGTCTCAAAGAAAGGAATGGCCGAGGTGGCTGAACACGTGACACTGAGTGACTCCAGCGGCTGAGTGGAGGTCCCAAGGCTTCAGGGGCCTCATTCCTGGCTGCCTCCAGGAGACTGATATCCCCAGAGCCCTTTCATTGATAAAAAGTATGCAATGTTTCCCTTGTTAAGGTGAGGGAGGCAAGAGAAGATGTCTGGCACTGACACCAACAGGGAGCTTCTCCAGGAGAGTCTATGGGGTTGAGACCCCTTAGGACCTCTGTGTGGTGATGTGGGAGTCCCCTCTGTGTGCTGTGAGTACCATTAATAAATAAAGAAACTGCCTTGGCCTGTTGATAGGGCAGAACTTAGGTAGGTGGGGAGGAATGAACTGAATGCCGGGAGAAAGAAGGGTGGAGTCAGAGAGATGCCATGGATTTGCTGCCAGTGATAGACATGCTGGAATTTTGCTGGTAAGCCACAAACTCGTGGTGATGCACAGATTAATGGAGATGGGTTAAATTAAGATGTAAAAGTCAGCCAAGAAGAAGTTAGAGCTAATGGGCCAAGCAATGATTTAATTAATACAGTTTCTGTGTGGCTATTTTGGATCTGGGCGGCCAGGATGAACAAGCAGGTCCCCCTCCTTGCAACAGTGCTGGACACGAATTGTGTGACTCACAACCTGTCAAGGGTTCCAGATAAGGAGCCAAACATTCTGAATGTGCTCGTGCTCATTCGTGCTCAGTGTGGATGTTTGAAGCTGTTCAGGTCTCCTTCCTCAGGCAAGTCTCCGGCGTGAATTCATTTGTGCAAATTCCAGCTTCACCTCCCCTGAATCCCTTGGGGATTCTTTTTCTGTACTGGGTGAGGAGTCAGGCTGGGTAAGCAAAGCTCACCCAGCTTCTCAGTGATTCCCGTCATCTTATTCTGGGGTCAGATTTCTCTCACAGATGGAGGAAAGAGGTCCAAGAGGCAGCTCAGCCTTCCCATCTACATCTGTGATGAGTGAGCTTCCTGCTGAACTGTAGGGCTGCTGGTACTCAAATGTACGTGGGAGTGGGATTGGGAGCACTGGACACAAAGAATCCATGCTCACCAAAGATGGTGAGCCGTGGGGGGGGGGGGGGGGGGAACATTTATAATGAAACCCAAACTCCAGGCCCTGGAGGGGAATGTGAGTGCAGGTGCTTGTGTGTATATGTGTGCATGTGTATGTGTGTTTGTGCTTGTATATGTGTATGTGTGTGTGTTGGAGAGATATTAGGGGTTAAGTGCTACCTAGGCATGGTCTATACAGTGAGTTCCAGCTAAGGCTTCAGCTTGTGAGATCTGGGATCCAGTGATTTAAAACAAGTGATGTTTATCTATGGTCATTCAGAAGCTGTGACCGCTTCAATTTTAAAGATGATCACATTAGTGCACATCCTAAGGCTGGCCATATTTCATGCCTATTTGGAAGAAACACCCATATGCCCAAAATAACTTCAAAAGGATGCTTCCTAAGAAAACTTGGTCAGAACATCTACTCTATATGGTGCACAAATTTTAATCAAATTGTAAAAGATTTTATCAGGGTAAGGAAATATTAAGAGTGTCAACCACATCCATGGATATTTTTGCAAAAGATTTTTGCAAAAGAGGAAGTTTTGTTTCTTGAGACAGGGCTCTACTATGTATTCCTTACTGCCTGAAACTTGCTATGTAGGTAAGGCTGCCTCACACAGACCTCTGCTTCTGCCTCCCATGTTCTGGGGCTAAAGGCATTCAACACTACACCTAGCCAGAAGTGGCTTTTCATAAAAGCATTTTTGTTTGTCCAGAGTTGGCCTTAAGGACCAAGGATTGTGGGGAGATGATATGGAGTTGCTGGTGACCATTGTGGTCACTGGTTTGTCATCATAAGGACCTCTAAAAAAGTAAGTTGGGGACAATAAAGAAAGGAGCAGACATAGTTTTTCATTCTTAAATGCTTCCAAAGCTAATAGGGTGTGTCTATGTATGTCTCTGTCTCTCTGTTTGTCTATCTCTCTCTTTCTCTATGTGTCTTCTCTCCCTACACACATACTTTTTTTTTCTTTCTGGAGACAGAGTCTCATTGATTTCGGGCTGGCTTCAAACTGACTTTGTAGCCATGAATGACCAACTTCTGATTATCCTGCCTCAGTTTCCTGAGTGCTGGAATTACAGGTGTATACTATCCTGCCTGGTGTGGTGGTTTGAAAGAGAATGGCTCTCACAGGCTCATATATTTGAATGTTTAGTCACTAGGGACTGGGATTGTCTGGGAAGGATTAGGAGGTGTAGTCTAGCTGGAGGAGGTGTGTTACTGGGATGAGCTTTGGAGTTTCAAAAGCCCATGCCAGGCTCAGTGTCTCCCTCTCTGTCAGCTGCCCATGGATCAGGATATAAAGTTCTCAGCTCCTGTTCCAATGATGTGCCCATATGCTTCCTGTCATGACGATCATGGATTAACCCTCTAAAAATGTAAGCAACCCCAAGTCAAACGTTTTCTTTTATAAGAGTTGCCTTGGGGCCGGGCGGTGGTGGCGCACGCCTTTAATCCCAGCACTCGGGAGGCAGAGGCAGGCGGATCTCTGTGAGTTCGAGGCCAGCCTGGTCTACAAGAGCTAGTTCCAGGCCAGGCTCTAAAAAAGCTGCAGAGAAACCCTGTCTGGAAAAACCAAAAAAAAAAAAAAAAAGAGTTGCCTTGGGTACGGTGTCTCTTTGTAGCAACAGAACAGCAACTAATGCACCTGTTTTACACAGTGCTGAGATCTAACCCAGGGCTTTGTGCAAGTCAGGCAGGCACTTTACGGAGCTGGCTGTACCCCCCAAAGTGATCCTTCACCTCACATGACACCAAGCAGAATAGAGAAGAGACTCAAGAAGGTGGTGAAGGAGGGGATGGGAAGAGCCAGGTCTCTGTGGACCAAGATGGTCTAGAGCTACCAGGAGGACATTGAAGAGAGTAAATCAAGTTTTGAGAATCTCTGTAAGATCACGAAGGAGATCTTTGACACTTCTTGGAGAAGGCGACAGTCTCGGATAGGCACGTGTCTTCACTCTGCTTGGTTATGAAGAGCACCTGTATCTGGCCAGCAAACACAGAACAGTTCAAGAAGGCTCAGGCACTGTGAGACAGCTCTCATGGTAAAAAAAAAAAAAAAAAAAAAAAAGGACCTGGAAAACAACCCGGACCACCTGGTTGTGGAGATCCTGCAGCAGCTGACCGGGACTGTCACAACAAGGCCATCAAGGAGCCTGTGGCATTGCTGTTAAAAGCTACATTTTGCCTTCTTGGCTTCCTACTTGCGGATCCTCAGAACAACTCCAACCATGACCACAGTTGGCTCCCAGATGCTGGCCTCCTAGGTGAGGATGCTGAGAGTCGAAGCACGATTAATAAAACTCAGAGAGAGAAGAATGGGGTTCAACCTGAAGGTCAGAAAAGGAAAGCAGCCAGCCACTGGCGCTTCCCTCTACCTCAGTCCGAAATGGCGATCCTGCCTCCAGGAATCTCAGAATGAGACTGTGTCTGAGAGCTCTCTTCCCTTTAGTTCTGGGATTAAAGGCGTGCACCACAGGGATTAAATGCATGCACCGCCCTGTTTCTATGGCAACTAGTGTGGCTACTGGGATTAAAGGAGTGTGTTATGGGGAGTCTCTCTTGGAAGCAGATTAGAGTACCCCCCCTGGGAAGACTGCTAGCTTTGCCTTGTTTTTCCTATGGCTCCTCCAGCAGCCATGACTGGCCTTCATCCATCCGGCTCTCTGCCCATTTCTTCTTTCCTGTCCTTGTTTCTCAAGACAGGAAAATCCTCCCCTCCCCTGACAGCAAGATCGAGTGTTGTGTATTGAGGTTTTATGGAGATTTTTGTTGCTGTTGCTGCTGTTTGTTTTTAGTTTTGTTTTTGCTCTGAAATTAAAAGTATGCAAGACAAAGACGATGCAGTTTTACTTTAAAAAAGCAAATACATAAACCAACACTTTTGGCATGCTTTTCCAGCAACCTGAACCGACCAAGGCATCGGCTTTTGCCAACCAGAGCCAGCAAAGGCTCCGCACTCACCTTTAGCAGAGCCTGCAGCCACGGGGAGTGGAGGAGGTCATACAAGAGATATACGCCATTCACATCTCGGCTGTAGAAAAGACTCAGCTCCTGCAGGAGGAGCCTCAGGATCCCAGAGAGGCCTAGGGGAGGAGGACAGAGGCCAGCAGGTGGGTAGAGGCGGCAAGGAAGACAGTGTGACCGCTGAAGCTGCTCACAACGCTGGGCTTGCCAGACACTCTATGGGTGGGAATAACGCTGGATTGAAGGCCTGAGGGTGGCTCCAAGCCCTATCCCATCATCTAGGCTGTAAATTTCAGAAGACCATGTGACTGTGTGGAAAAATTCCTTTTGGCAAACTGCCAATAAGCTAGCTTTCTCATAGGGCTGAAACTAACATCAGATGTGGCAACGTATAGACACACGATCCCATGAGAATAATGCGATCACGTTCCCCTCTAACCCCTGACCAGACAGGAATTTACCCCTAAACCCAGATCCAGTTGTTTTGGGGACCTTCTCTCCGTAATCAAACACAGTTGTCAATTTGCACCCTTTCTGAAAATACTTATTGAAAGTGTTACTGAGTACCTCTTCCATTAGACTTTAAAGTTTTAAAATTACATCGAGTTATTTATTTATTATTTATTTGTTTGTGTGGGGCAGGGGCATGAATGCCATAGCCTTTGTGTGGAAGCCGGAGTATAACTTGTAGAAATCAGGTCTCTCGTTAGGCCATGTGGGTCCCAAGGATTGAATTCATACCCTCAGTCTTAGCAGCAAGTTTATCTACCTACTGAGCCATCTGGCTGGCCTGCCCACTACAACATTTTCACAGTTATTTATTTATTTATTTGTTTATCGTGTGTGTGTGTGTGTGTGTGTGTGTGTGCGCATTTGTGGAGGTCAGGGTATGTGTGTATGCATGCATGTGTGTGTTCGTGTGTGCATTTGTGGAGATCAGGGGTTGTGTGCATGCATGCATGTGGGGGGGGCAGCTGTGGAGGTCAGGGTGTGTGTGTGTGTGTGTGCACGTGCATGCATGTGTGTGTGTACATCTGTGGAGATCAGTGTGTGTGTGTGTGTGCATCTGTGGAGGTCAGGGTGTACGTGTGTATGCGCGCGTGTGTGTGTATGCATGTGTGTGTGCATCTGTGGAGGTCAGGATGTGTGCATGCGTGTGTGTGTGTGTGTGTGTGCATCTGTGGAGATCAGTGTGTGTGTGTGTGTGTGTGTGTGTGAGTGTGTGTGTGTGCATCTGTGGAGGTCAGGGAACAATTTGGGGGAGTTGATTCTCTCCAACTCAGGCCGCCAGCTCTGATGACAAGCAGCCTGACTCAAAGCAACCTCGCCAGCCCCATCTAGGCTTCCTAACATAAATTTCAACATTCTGCAGAGTAAAGGAACTACATACATAGTAAATCTTCAATTTTTTTCATCATAAAAACAAAAATCTTTGAAGTGTTGCTCTGCGTGTGAACAACTGACCCAGTTCTGAGTTTATATAAAACAGGGTGGCCTGGCAGGGTGCTGACTCTCCCATGGCAACTGTCTGTCTTCTGACAGCCGCTCTCGTGATTATCAACAGTATTGCTGGCGGGCAAAGGCGCAGAATAAGCCCCCCGGGGAGGGTCACAGCGAGCATCCCAGTGTACTTGATTGCATACTCGGATATTACTATAAGTCTTCTCTCGTCTAGAAAAGGAATTCTGGGAGCACATACCATTCTCAGGACTGGGTACCGTGGAAACTGTCCCGTCCTTGCCGGCCAGCTCCGCTCCTTGGTCTGACTGTCTCATCCTCCCTGCTGGCGCTTGGAAGTCAGAAACAGGAAACGGACTGACAAAAGGCATATCGCCACTTGGGCCACAGCAGCCACACAGTGCTCAGCACACTGGAGTGTATTTTCAACAACAGATATTATTGTAAGCCACACACTAGGTAGGCCACACATACTGGGGTCCACATCAGATAAAACAGACCTTGCCCTGTGACACTTCCTCTCCAAATCAGCTGCTGCTAAGTGTGTGAAAAGAAAAACCAGTATTCCATAAACACTCCCCTCATCCATCTTTCCTAGGATTCTTTTAAATTATGTTTAAACACGCGCATGCACACACACTCATACGTGCATGGCTCAGCTCAGGTTTAGAGGTCAGAGGACAAGGTGTAGGGGTCAGTTCTCTTCCTCCATCACGTGGGTCGTGGGGACCAATCTCAGCTTGTCAACCTTGGTGGCGAGGGCCTTTATGCACTGAGCAGTCCCACAGTCCCGTTGTCTTTCCCAATATGACTGACAAGTCATATCCTGTCTACTTGCTTCCCGCCTGTTGGGTAACTCATCCTAGGTGAACGACCCACTGTTGAGAGCTCAGAGGGACTCCCTGTTTTGAGTGCACACTGAGGCTCCCTCTGGATCAGTTCTTCACTGATCTCGCTAAGCAGTTGCAGAATTCCTGTTAGAAGACAGAACTGAATCCTGCAACACAGATAACTGTCCTGGCACAGTCTTCTAACCTAGAGACAACGTAACAGTGGCTTGACTCCCCACCTCGGGCAACAGCCTTCCTGGTTCACGCTATAACTTGTCTAAGACCTAGACAAGAGTCCTCCGTAGATTTTGTGCAGGTTCGAACATGTGGCAAAACTCGTTATATCTTAGTCCCATCAGTTTCAATACTCATCTTTAACAACCAATTTGAACCGCTAATTTATATGTTTTTTTTTAAAAAAAAGATTTATTTCTTATGTATACAGTGTTCTGCCTTCATGTATGCCTGACAACCAGAACAGGGCATCAGATCTCATTACAGATGGTTATGAGCCACCACCATATGGTTGCTGGGAATTGAACTCAGGACCCCTGGAAGAGCAGTCAGTACTCTTAGCCATTCTTTAGCCTGAGTGGCTCAAGTCAACGTATTTTTTTTTTAACAGCATTGCTTTAGATATATTTACTTTCACAAAATAGAAATCCAAAATAACAGTGGCCTAGAAGGATAGAAGTTCCTGCGTTACTTATTTGACAATTTAGAAACAGAGACAATTCAGACTTGGTAGACTAGCCTCAGTCCATAAAGTACTGAGGTAAGGGGGTCCTACCAGCTCACTATCCCACCCCGGGGTGCATATGGCTCTTGTCTATCTGCTCCAATATGGCGGCATGGTTTCCAGCGATCACTTCTGCATTTCAGCCAGCAGGGTGACGAAAGAGTTAAGAAAACAACTTCAGGAAAGGTTTAGAGGAAGTTCTACTAACCCTGTAGAGGTTTGACAGGAAATGGCCCCCCAAAGAGAGCCGCACTATTAGGAGGTGTGGCCTTTCTGGAGGAAGTGTGTCACTGCGAAGGTGGGCTTTGAGGTCACATATATATACTCAAGATACCGCCCAGTAACTGAGACCACTTCCTGTTGCCTGCAGGATGTAGGATCCTCCGCTACGTCTCCAGTATTGTGCCTGCATGCCGCTGTTATGCCCAGATCACGAGTGCCCCCCAAACCAACTGGAAGACCAAGTCCTGTATGTAAAAGCAAAGAGCCTTGATTCTTACACAGGTTTGCAAACTGGACTCTCCATGTGTCCAACGTATTAGAGTGATTGGAGAGCCTCGCAGTCAGTTGGGCTGACCGCTGGGCAAAACTGACTTTCATCTAAACCGAGGATCACCAGACAGTGGACAGAACTGCTGGAATCGACAGCCTAGCTGCTCAGGTCAAGGTAGGCTTGCCTCCCTACAGATTTCTCAGCCCACAGAATCTTCTGGAGCCTGGCAGGCCCTGCACTAAACAGCAAAAGAAACATGTGCCCCTCAGCAACCATGGAGGACCCTAGGAGGAGCTCTAACGTGTGCACCTGTTATAAAGCCTTTAAAACAGCCATGGTGTCTCCTCACAGCAACAGAAACCCTAACTAAGACAATCACGGTGTCTGCAGAACTGGCAAGCATCTCACTGAAATCACATGTCACTGGAGAAACAAACCCAAACCAACCCTAGCATGATCTGAGCTTAGAACTCAGCTTTCTTCATAAACACAAAATAGTTTGCAATTTTGAAACGCATTAAATTTGGGCAAATGCTACCACCACGATTGGGGAATTAATTTAGTTCATTTCCACATTACGTCTTACCAAATAGTCCACCAAATCAGAAAATCATTTCATCAGTGGTACTAATGCGTGTGACCAGACAATCACTACAACACGCCATTCTTGGATGGCATCTGCACCTGCATTCCCAGCTGCTACATCCTTCCAGGGTTTTGTGAGTTTTCCACTGGGTGTTAAAGGTGATGTTCCACATCCACACATTGAAATACACATCTTATGATCCGATATTTCAGCTTGTTTTTGTTTTTGTTGTTGTTGGTTCGTTGGTTTCTTTTGTTTTGAAGCAGGGTCCCAGGTGGCCCATGCTGACCTCAAACTTGCTAGGGACCTAAGGAAAATCAGATGATTTTTTTAATTCCTCCTGCTGCCGTATCTCAAGGACTGAGATTACAGGTGTGTGACCACATCTGGTTTATGTAGTGCTACCCTAGGCAAGCACACTACCAAGCTATGTACCCAGTTTTGCTTTCTTTAACTTGTTCTTTTTATTATTAGTAGGATATTATGTGGATTTAAAAACTAACCTTATGTGTATAAGTGCCTTGGTTTAAGTATCCCCAGAATGAAGGATTCTAGACAGGTGTAATTTATAGGGTAAAGAGACAGGGACTATGAAAAAGCCATTAAGAGCTATTTTATCAAGCAAGTGATCCTTAGGAACACCTGGAACTTGAGAATTACCTTAAAAGTCAGCTTCGGGGCTTCAAGGTGGCTCAGCAGGGGAAGGCACCTGCCAAGCCTGATGACCCTGAACCCACAAAGCAGGAGAGAACTGTCTCCCGAAAGTTGTTCTCTGACTTCCAAACACTCTGCAGCACTAGGGCCCCCACAAACACCTATGTGAGCACACACACACACACACACACACACACACACACATACAATAAATGTAATTAAAATATTTTAAGTCAGCATTTCTGTCTGCTTTAAAAGACACACTAATTGCTATTCAAAGTTCTGACAACCTACACATTATGAGTACTTTCCAAACTACTTTCCAATATGGAGATCCTGGACAAAGCACACATATAAACATGAGCAAGGGCCTGCTGGCTTCCTCTTGCATCAAAGGACCCCAGAGAAGAAGGAGACAAAAACAGTGTTTCTCTTGAAGTCTGTGATAACTCACTGTGTAACCTGAGGCGTCTGAGAATCAACCACTTGAAAACAGACTACCCAAGATTCTGCTAAACTAAGCTGCTGGTGGTGCCTTCGGGAAATGTAGGATTGCAAGCTGTCTAGACAGTCTCTTACCTGTGAGGACGGAAACACGCAGTATCACCGGCCAAGAGAAAAGCAAGCAGAAACCCCCTGCAGCTGCCAGCTGGAGTCACCTGGAGGCTCTGGATAAAGACCCTGCACGTCCTTGGATTTAATCCTGACCTTGCAGCCTAACCAGTGACTCACGGGCCGTAAGCCTCCCCCGCCAATCCTCCCCCCCCTTGCTTTATCCTCCACCTCACCAGGGTTTTCTCTCACCCTGCTACCACACTCCGCTCCGAGCCGCTGGTATTTCTGCTCACAGTTTCAGGATAGCGATAACCTTTTTTTTTGGAGGGGAGGGGGGAATGGGTCTTCTGTAGCCCAGGTGGCCTTGGTTACTGTGTGTGTGTGTGTATGTGTGTGTAACCAAGGCTAACTTTGGATTCCTCGTTCTCCTGTCCCCGCCTTTTTTCCCCAAAGGCTGGATTACAAAAGTGTGCCACTACACTCATCTGAGTTTTTTTCCTTTAAACTTTTTCTTTTTTGTAACTGATCTCTATATTTTTCTCTGCTCCCCTCCCTGTCTCTCTCCTCCCCTCTCCAGCCCTCCCCCAAGGTCCCCATGCTCCCAATTTATTGAGGAGATCCTGTCTTTCTCTACTTCCCATGTAGATTAGATCTATGTAAGTCTCTCTTAGTGTCCTCATTGTTGTCTAAATTCTCTGGGATTATAGGCTGGTTTTCTTTGCTTTATGCTTAAAAACCACCTATGAGTGAGTACATGTGATAATTGTCTTTCTGTGTCTGGGTTACCTCATTCAAAATGATGTTTTCTAGCTCCATCCATTTGCCTGCAAAATTCAAGATGTCATTATTTTTTTCTGCTGTGTAGTACTCCACTGTGTAAATGTACTACATTTTCCTTATCTGTTGTTCTTCGGTCGAGGGGCATTTAGGTTGTGTTCCAGATACTTTTTTTTCAAGTCTTAATGCAGAAATCTGCTCTGAAGGGTCATCTGGCAAGAAAGAGCAGGGGCAAGCGGTTCCAGCTTGGATACAGAGCAAACCTCAGCTATTCACTGCTAAAAAATGGGGAGGCCTGGGATTGACACTTGTGACGGCCTCTGTGAGCATCCATTGGGATCTTTTCATGAGTTACATGGGTGCTAGGGCTCCTTGCAGTTAGAAGGAACCCTAGCGGTTAGGAGTCATCCTAGAAGCCTGAGTGCTTCACTAGGACTGAACTGGACGGAGCTGCAATGTGGTATCGGAGGGCACGCTGCCATCTGAGGGTTTCTCTGGTTCCATTCTCTGAGTTTTCACTCATTTCCACAGTGATCCCATCCTCTTCCTCAAGGAGCTAGATGTTTAACTACCTTGTCTTTACTAGCCAAGTGTGGCCTTTGTGTGTTGATCCACAGTGTCAAAAACAAAAAGGGAAATCCCCAGAAGGGAGTGAGCACTGGTCCCTTCCCACAGGGTGCGGGCTCATTCTGGCAGAAGGCAGCAGGTGGAAAGGTGGGGACAGCCTCCGATCCTCTCTACCCCTCCCTAAAGACAGAAAGGTATCCTAAAGACAAAGATAACTACCAAATGTCTTTTATTCAAGGAAACAGATTCCCCTTAAGACTCTCCTCCTTGGGTCATAGGGTCAGAGAGTTCTTCTCTGTGAGCAAATTGGCTGCAGTTAAAAGTGAGCTACAGAGCCTGCCCCCGCACCATTTCGAATAGTCACGGAACAACTTCACAGAGATGAATGTCTTTTATTATGAAAACTGCTGTTACATTACAGCCAACATCCCCAAACAGTATTTTAACAAACACTTGTCTTGATTATAAAGTAGCTCGGAAATCATGATCCTTTTGGAAGGTAATTAGTGCCTGCTGAGTCATCTCACATTGAGCAGGACACGGCTCACCAGGGAGCACAGCAGATGAGACTAGAGCACCTGTGTTACCCAAACCACACGCGGTCCTGCTACAGCCAGGGTTTGTAGAAGAGCAGACAGTAGAAACGTGGTGGGGTCACAATACTGTTGAGGTGGGGGCAGCCAAAGTGTGTTTTTCCTTTCTTCCCTTCTGAGTTCAGGGTGAGGTACTGGGAAGGCCACACGCTGGGCTGGGGACCCTTGCAATTCCCTTCTTCCTTCCTTCCACAAAGCCAGTCTTCCTTCTCCACACAGAGCCTGCACCAGCCTCCTGGGACCAGTGGGCTCTGTAGCAGCTCGGCATTAGAGTTTGGATTCCAGTGTATCCCTACGTCTTTTCTAGACAGCAGACGGGGGTTCCTATGAGGATGCATTCCATGTTAGGATCAGGATGTGGAGCCCCTCATGGGACCTCTCCCAGCACCAATACCTGGGGGGGGGGGGCTTATCAAAGCCTAAAGCTGCAGTTTAGGAATTCTTCCTCTTCCCCCGGTGAAGCAGCATGCTGCCCATGTGGCTGGAAGGGATCCTGGAAGGCAAGGTATGGCTGCTTCAGTCTCAAGTACAGCCCGCTCCTTGCCGGGGGACGTGGGGTAACCGCGGATGGATCCGGACAAACCAATAACTTAGGAACAGCCAGCAACTTCTTTCACGTAAGCAGCTTTCTTGGGAAATTTCCCTGCAACGTCATGGACCCCAGTGAGCCTTTCCCTATAGGAAAGGGGTAACCGGTTTCCTCTTCTAAGGAGGTGTGTGGATCTCAGCACAGGCCAAGACCAGCTAAGCGGATTCCTATTTCCTTTTCCGCTCTCCATCTGAACTATACAGTATGTTTTCTGCCCTGAGCTCAGGGCTCTAATTATTAGTAAGGCTCAGAAATAACACACAGTCCATTCCAGTTTCAACACGGTCTCTGCCACCACCGGGCGACTCCAGGTGGCGCGGCAGCCTCCACAGATAATCCAGCTCTCAAGCTGGCAGGTGACCTAGTTAAGCTTCTCACGCTGAATCTGGTAGTAACAAGCCTGAAAAAAATTCAAAATAAATTCAAATTTTCTTTTTAAGGCCAGTGAAAGAACAATCCATTATTAACACAGATTGTAATTAACAACAACAAAAGTGTACACATATCCTGTTTCAGCTGTGCCCTGTTCACAAGTCTGGAGGTACACAAGGAGTGTGTGATCACAGATCCCCGACACAGGACAAATCAGGGCTCCAAAGAACGCACTTCGGAGAAGCACGTTCAGCGGTCCCTCTGCCTGTGCTCAGGGTGACACCCGCTTTCCACTCTTGAAGTTGATTTCTTAGGATCAATCGCAAACACACCAACACCTTGCTGCTGTTGATCACGAAGGTAGTGATCTCGTCTAGTAACTGTTCACAGGAGAGCAGCCTAGCCACCGTCTACCCCACGGTCACCCACGTGGGGAAGTGACCTCACTACAAACGCACCGGCCCTGGGTAAAGCTAACCACGGTGCCGCTGGTATTCCAGGCACAAGCTTCAGTCTGGACTCCGGTGACTCTGAGCGTCTGTCCTCGTGTGCATTTCCCTATTTCCCTTTGGATCGCTGCATGCCCCCCACGGAGCACTAATAAGTAGTGTGTTGAAAAGTTAAGGCAGGCCACAAACCTGGCACTTGGTTCTAAGCTTTTGCACACTTTTGGGGTTCTGCCTGTCCTTCGCTCCTCCTTCTCGACAAACCCCACAGCACCCATACCTGCTGCCTCGGTCTACCCCCAAGACTGCTGCATGACAGCAATGCTTATTTTTACATTTATTAAATATCTTTAGCAGTTTTAGCTAGCTCCTTCTATTTCTAATGTGAAAATTTTATTACTATATTGTTAATATGAACACTGTCCTTTCCATTAGGGACTTTCTATTCATGTGACCATAACATAATATTTCATATTAAATATTATAATTTTATAAGATTTTATTACCTGGCAGTGTAGGTCTGATTTCTCCTAATTTAATGCATTATTTTGCTTTTAGTACCAACAACACATATTCTGAAGGTAGTCTACTCAGAAAGGCAACTCAGACCCAGAAAGAGAAATATGGTATGTGTTTGCTTATACGTAGATGGTGGCTGTAAAGTCATTGATAAGCAAGCTACAATCCATACAACTACAGAGATCAGGTACAAGTAAGGGACTGGGGGACAGACGGCTCTCTCTAGGAAGGGATGGGAGGATCAACAGGGAGGGGATTGGGAAGTGGGGAAAGACAGGCAAACTAAGGGCCATGCGAGGGGCATATGGGAACCTAAGACAATAGAAGCTTCCTAAATGAAAATGTACATATAAAGGCAATTTAAACGAAATCACCAAATAACGGGAGACACGGCTCCAAATGAAGCTTCCGTTACTGGGAATGGGTTATCTAACTGAGCTCTTGGCCAAGGGGCCCCACAGGAACCCCCAAACAACTCAGGTTACTGCCAAGGCTTTCAGCGGTTCTTCACAAGCCAGCGGTAAAGCCCTACCTCTTGCTGAACAGGGGAAGTCAAGCTGGTGCCCGCCTGGAACCTTCACCCCTAGGGACTAGTGTTCGGGGTACTAGAAGGTGCTTTGCACACGGCCAGAGGATGAAGATAAACATGAGCCCCCACAAGCCCAACACTCTGTAAGAGTGACCTGCCTTCAAGAACGCATTTTGGAGAAGCATCTTCAGTGGTCCCACAGGGCCGGCACGAAGATCGTGGGAGCAACTAACCAATATCTGATTAGAGTTAAGGCCCGTGTGGGGGTCTGAAAGAAAACGGCCCCCAAAGGGAGTGGCACTACCAGGAGGTGTGGTTGTTGGAAGACGTGTGTCACTGTGGAGGCGGGCTCTGAAGGTTCACACATATTCGGGCCACACCCAGTAAGAGCCAGGACCACAACGGTCGCCTTCTCCAGCACCACATCTGCCTGCCAGGACAAACTGTAAGCTGCCACCTCAGTTCAAGGCTTTTCTTTCCCAGAGTTGTGTGGCCACGGTGTCTCTTCGCAGCATGGAACCCTAACTAAGAAAGCCCACATCCAATGCTGCTTGGGTGGCCAAGACGCTGATACTAAATAGGCCAGGGACCTAAGGAAAAACCAAATCCTGCTGTTCCACTAAACAAACAACAAAATGACTCCTAATGACATCTGCTGTACTCGTGAACCTGGGCCTTGCTCAGCCATCACCAGAGAAGCTTCCTCCTGCAGCAGATGGGAACAAATACAGAGACCCAGACAGACATTATTCAGAGGGTGAGAGACCTTGAACACTCAGCTCTAAAGGGAAAGTCCCCATCAAATCCCTCCTCTCAGGGCTCGAGGACTCTGTAGAAGAGGAGCAGAAAGACTTTAAGAGGCCGGGGATGAAGACACCAAGAAATGAAGGTCTTCTAGACACAACAGGACGATGCACGTATGAACTCAGAGGCTGTGGCAGACACGGGGCCTGCACGGGTCTACCCCACGTGGGGTTCTAGCACTAAAGGAGACATGGACTCAGCCTCCACCCTAACCCAGAGGCCACCTCCAATTGAGAGTCACTTGTCAGTGAAACATTAGTTTTCTCCAAGGGAGAATCACTGGGAAAGCCATGACCAGCAGTGGAAGTCAATACAGAATGAACCCAAGAGAACCACTGGAGTTTCTTTGCCTCATGATGTTAGCAGGGCATTTTTTTTTTAAACCTACAGATCATTTCCATCTGTATTGTGGCTTCCAGTTTTATGTTTTTAGGGGATTCCTGTGTGTGAACAAGTGTGTCTCTGTGTCTATATGTGTTTCTTGTGCTTTTTCTTGTCTGGTTGTTTTGTCCTATTTCAATTTGCTTGTTTTTTATTTATTATATTGCATTTTATTATTATTCCCTAGAGGCCTGTCTGATTTCTAACAAGAGACAGAAAGGGTGGGGGTATGGATGCAAGGGTAGGTGGGAGCGGGGAGGATTATAGGGAGGGGAGGCCATAATCAGAATGTTATACTGCAAGTGCCATAATCAGGAAAAAAAATCTATTTTCAATAAAAGAAAAAAATAAAGTCTACCCTGAATTCTTCCATAAAGAAGACAGTGTGTCAGGCAAAGTGCTCAGCCTTGCATTGTAGCCTTTAGGAAGCACTGGCACAAAGGCCACTAAGAGCTCCAGGCTGGGCTGAGCTGTAGAGGAAGACCCTGTTCTCAAAACACCACTCCCCCCAAAGAAAGAAAGGAAAAGCAGCTACGGAATGGCAGACTGAAATTAAAACCTGCCTCCACTCACCTTCAGGGTGGTGAACATTATGCCTTGCTCGCCGTGCTGGAGATAGGGGTCCATCAGGTCCTCAATGAGGTGGACTTCAGAGCCTAAATTCCTAATCCTGGCCAGAGAGAAAGAGGTGGGAAGCTCATTCTGCTTCAAGTTCATTCTGATTCTTTGGAATCAACTAATAATGGCAGAGAATAACAGCCTAACACAAAGACAGGACCATAGGGCAGGGAAAGAAGAACCTAACACAGAGACAGGACCATAGGGCAGAGAAAGAACAACGTCACACAGAGACAGGACCATAGGGCAGAGAAAGAACAACCTCACACAGAGACAGGACCAGAGAGCAGGGAAAGAACAACCTCACACAGAGACAGGACCATAGGGCAGAGAAAGAACAACCTGAAACAGAGACAGGACCATAGGGCAGGGAAAGAACAACCTCACACAGAGACAGGACCATAGGGCAGAGAAAGAACAACCTCACACAGACACAGGACCACAGGACAGAGAAAGAACAACCTCACACAGAGACAGGACCATAGGGCAGAGAAAGAACAACCTCACACAGAGACAGGACCAGAGGGCAGAGGTTCTCAGCCTTCAGCACAGCTCCTGTCCTGGTGACCCCAACCATAAACTTATTTCATTGTTACTTCATAACTGTACTTTTGCTACTGTTATGAGTCAGAAGGTAACTCTTAGGAAAGGGTCGTTTGACGCCCACGGGGGTTGCGACCCCCAGGCTGACAAACACTGCCGGTGTGGCCTGGGTTAAGAGAAGTGGCATTCTCCTCTAGTGTGGCACCTGCTATCACCAGTTCAAGAGAAGCAAAGGGCAGACCTGGAAAACAACAAACGGAGCCAGACCACAATGCAACGACGTCAGAAAAGCCTGCATACCTGGCCCGTAGCACCACATACAAGAAGACGGGGAACAAGTCGTCCATGGACCACAGGAAGTCCTCCTGCAGGGAGGCCAGGACACTCTGGGAGATCTCCTCGAAGGTCTGCTGAATGACCTTGAGCTTGTCTGACGGAGTGAATGTTGTGCTGTTGTGGAGAGAAGTGTAGAGCATCCTAAGATTTTCCCAGGAAAGCCATCTCTAGTCATTTTTAAAAAATAGTTCCTCTTGGGTCTCGCATGCCTCGGATCAGACACAAGAGGCAACCACAGTGTGGTGGGGAGGCCTCTGTAATCCTAGTGTCTGGGCATGAGGCCTCCGGCTGTCGGGGAACCCGGACAGAATGTTTCCTCTGGCCCACGGGATCAAAGGAATCTCTTTTCTGAATTAAAAGTTGGTTAAGTTCCATTTGGCTGATGAGAGGGGTACACAGATATATCTCTCGACTCCTTGAAAACACAAGGACACTTTAGAGCAAAACAGCCCGGATGTTTACAAAGAGAGCTTGTGATCTTCACGAGAATTCTCACAACCTCAGGAGTGGAGAGGAAAATGACACAGCCAGGTCTTGTCTGGAAAAAATATTGGCGAGAAAGGGGTGGGGACATGTTCCTTTTCCTCGCTCTGACGGTGTGGCTCTTCAGCAATGCCGGGCATTACCTGATCTGCTGGAGGCATTCCACGGCAGAGGCAAAACAAGCATCCTTTGTGGTGGGCAAAACCTGCGTGAGGAGAATGACTGTCAGAAGAGAGGCATCTTCTGCACCGAGAAAACGAGGGATCCTGGGGGGGGGGGGCCAGTTTGCTGGGGAAAGCCGACATTAACATGACTATATGCATGTAAAATGGAACACCTCACAGCAAAGACAAGCATGTTTGGTGAGAAACTAAAATCGGCTTTACCTTTTTGCTCTCTCCAAGGATTGACAAGGTTGCTGGCCAAAATTTCCTACAATGAAAGCAAAAAATAAGTCATTTTGGTAGGTATACCCCCATTTTTAAAAGGGGGATCATTATCTTGGTTTCCCTGTTCCCATTAAAAATAACTTCTCTACAAATTGGTTCTGAGTTTCATGTTTTTATTTATGTTTTTCCTAGGTTTAGTAAAGAGTCTGGAAATGATTTAATAGTGTGAATGAAAGTTCCTGAAAAGAAGCTGTGCCTAGCTGTGGATAGTTTGCGGCTGCAGAGCCTGAGGGACTGACTGGATTTTGGTACTACAGAAACACTGAACTCTGGGGGTTCAGAGACCGATCACTTTATCCTGGACTAGTCTCAGCCTTCCGGAATAGCCATTTGTGGCCCTACTCTGTATCTGAAAAAGAAAACACCTTATGATAATAAATAAAAACCTCTTAGAAAGTATTAACTCAGAACAACGTGATAATAAGTAAAAAAAATCTCTTAGGTAGTATTAACTTAGCAGAATACTCTCTCTCCAACCCAAGAGCTAAGACTGTCACCAGACAGCATCTTGGGTCTACAGCATAGCACCCTCATCTCAACGTCCCTGCTCCCTGGGGCACCCACCAATGCATTTAAACTTGCCTTGACTTATGACTGTCTTTGTTACTCTGTAAAACTGCTTCCATGTTGGAAGACTGGGTTTGGGGTAACCTAATTAAATCTGTGTTCCCAGGCCACGGTCACTGTCTCTTATGTCCTGTAAGACGAGAGCTGTGGTTTTTACGTTGACAATGGCACCTACGATATCCCAAGAGCTTGGCATCTATAGCCCTGCGCCCTCACACTGCAGCCCGGGGAGAGCTCTGGTTTTTATGTTGACAACGGCACCTACGATATCCCAAGAGCTTGGCATCTGCATCCCTGTGCCCTCACACTGCAGCCCGGGAAGAGCTGTGGTTTTTATGTTGACAACGGCACCTACGATATCCCAAGAGCTTGGCATCTGCATCCCTGCGCCCTCACACTGCAGCCCCGGGTATTTCCTTCACCTGCTCTCATCGCATTTTTATTACCAAATCACTCAATTAAAACTGCTCAATAAAAGTGTGTGCACTTTTTTATATGATAATGAACACGTTCAAGATGGATAAGCAGCTTCATAACCATCTTGAGTGCTCTCTCTCTCTCTCTCTCTCTCTCTCTCTCACACACACACACACACACACACACACACACACACACACACACACACACGCGCCAAGAACTTCTCGGCAGTGCCCAAGGGTTTTCAGCTCGGTACCGACCTCTGCACCCCAAGGAAGCCCAGGAGAGGGAGGTCCGGCTGCTTGTTTAGTCGGAGCACACACTCCCAGTAAACGTCCTCCTCTCGGTCGTTGTCCAGGGCGTACAGCATGAAGAGAGGGGGGTAGAGGCGAGGCAGCAGCACAGGGAGCAGCAAGCCGGAACTGGTTACCACATACCTGCAAACAGAGAGGGAAGGCAGGGGCGTTAACGCAGGCGGAGACTGCACTTCCCTTCCTAGATGACACGGCTCCCAGGACCTGCTGAGTGCTGCTCTACACACATGGAGCTGACTGTCTCAGACCACGTGTCAATTCTACACACGTGGAGCTGACTGCCTCGGACCACGTGTCAATTCTATCGGATGTCTGGAAATCAAACTGAAGATCTCTTTTGCTTCCATCTTGAGGCTGCTTTTGTAGGGTCACCTAACTCAGCAGCCTTCATGCCTGGCTCTGTGTGGCTGCTCCTTCCTGGACAGTGGCCAGGAACCTTAGAGGGGCCACTGAAGAAATGTGGAGCTGGGAGTCACGCAGCCCTCACCCTAACCCTTCACCACCCCACTGAGCCCACTCACCCTGGCTCTGGGGACTCAGATCCGGAATCTGACCTCCCAGTGCAGAAGGACCTCCTTCCAGTAGGCTGAGGAGCAGACAGAGGAATTGTGCTGCCCTCTTCAGGAAGCTCAGGAAATAAGAACCTAAGCAATAATTGAAAACAGACCAGAAAATTCAATGTCCAGAACGGCCAGAAAGTAAATATCAATTTCAGTAGCTGAGCTATCTAAGGGCCTATGACATCAAAATCCACCATTAACCAACTCTTCTAGCCCCGAGACTCTCAAATGATGCTCCTTACAGACTGGGATGGGGTGGCTGTAAAGGGAACTCCTACACAGCGGGTCCCCTTCCAGACACACCCAAACACCCGTTTTCACAGAAAGATCCTTCCTAAAGCAGGGAAGGAAAGTTAAAGTGGCTGCTTTCTGATTCGGGCAGGAAAACAGCAGCAGATGACCTCACAGGTGTAAATTGTAAGAGAGAAAGGGGAGGTCTGTGTTAGAATGGGTTAGGGCGCAGAGGTGAAGGAGACAGAGGGTGAGGGAGAGAGGGGACAGACGTGAGGGTACAGAGATGACGGACACAGCGTGAAGGGGAAAGAAGGGACAGAGGACTGCCTCTGGAGAGGGGGCTGACGTGGCACACAGGCAAACGGCAGTTTATAAACCCATGTTAGGATGAGGTGTTTAATTTTAATTGGGCATGTTGATTAGGTGAACCAAAGGGGGCTTCTGACTGATGGACCTTAGTAGTCAGCCTCAAGAGGAGGAAGTGGCCCAAACGGGGAACAGACGCAGTGGGTGGGTTTAGGAATGGAATCTGATGGTTTTCTTACGGCAAGGGAATGGGGAGAAGAGCAAGACCTGCCAGAGCCATGTGTGAGCAGGCTGGTGTCCCTTCCCAGCAGCCCCCCGGGAGGGTTCAGCCAGAGGGATTCTCATCTACCCAGGACACACGTTTCTTACTGGCAAGTCTCATCTGAGGTCAATCTGCATCAGCTCTAACTGGAAACTCGCATTGACTCTAAACATCAGTTTCAGAACACAAGACAACTCCAGAAACCTCAACGTGAATCTCAGAAGTCTTTTCTAAAATGCACTTGTACTAAGTTAGTAGGGGTTTCCTAGTTCTGTTTTTCCTCTGTGCCTTGATCTTTTTTTTTTCTCTAACTCAGTGGTTCTCAGCCTATAGGTCGCGGCCCTGAACTGGTCCCAGGTCGGACATTTACATTATGATTCATATCAGTAGCAAAACTACAGTTACGAACTATCAACAAAACAATTTTATGGTTGGGGTCCCCACAACATAAGGAACTGTATTAAAAGGTCGCAGCATCAGGAAGGTTGAGAACCACTGGTATAGGCTGCCATCTTTGACTCCTGGTACGTTGGTGGGGTCTACCTTAAGTAAGTTTATTGCCCGGTTTATTTCAGAGGCTTAAATCTTGACCTATCAAAGGCAGCTTGTAATTTGCCTGTTTTTGTGGAGTTATGCTTTGCCACCCACCTCTGCTCTAATTTTATAGTTGGGATTACAGAGACACAAAGTAAAGAAGCTCCTTCCCATGGCACACACCTAGCTAAAGGTGGCACTGTAACACTCCCATGCAGTGATCCTGTCTAGACACCCAGCTCCCTCCACACCCACATGTTCCAAATGTGCTTGGCAACACAAGGAAGTTTCTGGGGCAAATTCCTAGGTGACTCAAATAGAGAACTCATTTGTTGGTTTAAAACCCAGCTTCCAAGCTCCAAGTTGCTGCTGTCTGAATCTGTCCCCTGGATGACAGTTACTGGTTCATCTAATCGCTTCTCTTGGTTCCTGCTCAGGCATCCAGAATCAGCCCCTCCTCTAGCCCAGCTCATCACCCTTCCTTAGTGTCCTTCGAGCGCTAATCTTGCTGGCACACCGCACGAGTTACCTACTCTTCCTCACCCGGGCTCGGAAGCCGAACGAAACCAGGGCCATTCCACTTTTCAGTCTTGGTTAGAGACCGGAGCACTCAGGACAGACGGAGCTGCTGTGAGGGTCCCAGTTTACAGTCAGCTGCCTGTCCTGTGCTTAGGTTGTGGAGATAGGCTTTAGCCTTCAAGTTCAATATGAATAACACTGCTATATTTTACACCAAATCAGACTTGGAAAACCAAACGTATATTTGTTTTCACCTTCAGTGACATCAATGAGTGAGAACACTAATGGGCAGGAATATCAAGGGCTAGGTTCATCTTTTTAAAATATGAGCATGAACACATCAGGAATGCACGAACACGTTAGAAATTTACTTCCATTATTTAATCTGCTGAAGAATTTGCGGCATAAAAACCATCTTCTCAGTGAACACTTCCTATGATAAAGGGGAAACAGGCATTGCATAATGCTGGGTTAGCAGAACAGGCCAGAGTTTTCAAACACCAGTGCAGGGCTCTCTTACCTCACAAGCTGGAAGATCCGCTTGAGATAGGACTTAATCTCCTTCACAGCTTCCTGCAGTAACCGGCGGTTGGCCCCCACGCCCACGTATGTCATTCTGTACACCGCCACCAAGGTCTCCACAAGCCTGCCCAGTGGGTGCAGCGGGGTGTCACAGGCCTGGGCAGCAGGAGCAAGGGCGCTGGTCAATAGGCAGCAAGGGCAACGGCAGCAGAAACCAGCCCACAATAAACCCATCACAAATGATAAACCATTTCTGCAACACCAGGAGTCGATTTGGGGTCAGGGAAAAGGAACTTTCTAACTATTGGGCCTATCTGAACTGTAGGGAGAACCCTAGGGAGCTATGGTTTGGGGTTTGAATACCCACCGCGACTGTGGGACAGGCCTCACACTGTGGCTTTCCTGCAGGGTAACATTCCACATACACTTTGTGACCTGTTTTACTTTTGCTTTTCTTTTTACGCATTAAAAAAAATTTTTTTAAAACTGTGTGTGTGTGTGTGTCTGAGTACAGTAGCTCACGGAGGCCAAAGCTGCAGAAGCCCTGGAGCCAGAGTTACAGGCAGTTGTGAGCTGCCAGATGTGGGCGTTGGGGACAGACTTGGGTTCTCTGCCCCTGAATGTTGAGCCATCCCTCCAGCACCTACTCAACACCTGTTTTGGACACAAGGTCTTGGTGTGTAGCTCAGGTTGGCCTCAAACTTATCCTCCTGCCTTAGCTTCTCAAGGGCTAAAATTAGAGAAATGTGTCACTGTGGCTGGCTGACTCTTGTTAGTTTAAAATGTTAAAACCCTTCTTGCAATAGTATTCCACATCAGGAATTTCATTTTGTCCTTTTTTATGGCTAAACAATTTTCTACTATGGAAAAATTAATGTTGGCATTTGTTACAGTGGGAGAATTATAGTTAACAATACGATACAGCTCAAAACAAACAGAAGAAAGGATTTGGATTTTCATCACAAAGATATCTAAGTGTCCTGAAATGATCACTATGTAATATATAAGTGTACTGAAAAAAAAATATGTGTACTGAAATATCATACTATTCCTACAAAAATGTAATTATCATGTGTTGATTACAAAACCAGTCAGAGGCAATAACCTATAGTGGCTAGAGCCTATAAGCTGGCGGAGGACTGCCCTGAGTTCAAGGTCAACCTGGGCTACGGTGAGACAATCTTTTCAAAAAGTCAAAGATTTAGCAAACAAAACAGAGAAAGTAAAACCAAGATTAGGTTAACATTTGAATGATGATTCTGTGTGTTTTGGAGGTGAAGTGGGGGTAAGAGGGCTTCATAGCTTAGGCTGGCTTCAGGTTAGCAGGCGGTCTTGTCTGGTCCTCCAGCGAGCGCGCTGAGGTTTCAGGACCACACCCAGCTGATCTACAGCCTTTCATGATTAACTCACAGAAGCGAGGTCGTTTGACTTGTTTACCTTGATTAAATACTTTCTGATGTCGTCATATTTCTCCACAGAGAAGGCGCCCACATGCTGGGGAATGTACTCCAGACTCTCTAGCGTCTGAGTCTGTGAACGGCTCAGGATTTCCGGACTGCGGAGAGAGGAGGAGAGCCCAGCATCTCACATGAGAAAGCAAAACATTGTAGAGTCGCCAACTGAGGAGGAAGGGGAGCATGTGGCACAGACCCATCTTGCTCAATGAGGCTGACCTGCTACTCTGACCCAGCACAGGCCTGATGCCCTCAATGTGGCTGGCCTGCTACTCTGAGAGTCCGCTGACCCAGCACAGGCTTAACACGCTCACCTATGGCAGTCGACCTGCTGTTACATAAATCTACTCGAGACAGCATTTGACATTACTTCATCGTTGTAAGAAACCGTGAAAACTGTACACTGTCCAACTGAAGACGCAGTGCCGGGAAATCCTTAACATGAACTTGAAATGAAAGCTGGTGCCAGTCTTGCCAATGAAAAGAAAATAAGGGAAGAGCTAAAAATAATAAATGAACGAGCAAAGAACGAGATGAAAATGGGGAGAGAAGCCAGGCCTCTGCCCACAGCAAGGAGCATGGGTAACTGCAGGGCCCCATCCGTGCAGGAAGCCCATGCAGCTCCACTCTCGTTTACCTTCCTCACATAAATACATAGTATCATTATATGATGAAAGTCAAAACTTGAATTCTCTTTAATCGTGGATATTGGAAAGCAACTAACAGATGCAAATGAAAAGTAGCACAAAACTAATTGTTGAAAGATCAAATGTGTGCGTTTATGTACGAAGATCAAAGCGAGCACTTTTTGATATTTCACAGCAAAGGAACCACACTAACGACTACCTGCAAGCAAGACTGCTTCAGGAACTAGAGATTCCGTTTAAATGCTCAGCAGTGCTTGTGGGCATTGGGAAAGAAGAAGAGAGGCGGATGGAGAAAGGGAGAAGAGGAAGGGGAAAGATGAACGAAAAGTTCATCTGCGATTTTCTTCCACTGTTTGGGAAATGCTGGGCTGCAGGCTCCTGCTAAGACTGAGCACACCCATAGCTCCTGTGGCGCCCTGCGTGTGATCCACTCTCTTCTCTAGCCCCGCCCGCGTGTGATCCACTCTCTTCTCTAGCCCTGCGTGTGATCCACTCTCTTCTCTAGCCCTGCGTGTGATCCACTCTCTTCTCTAGCCCCGTGTGATCCACTCTCTTCTCTAGCCCTGCGTGTGATCCACTCTCTTCTCTAGCCCCGCCCGTGTGTGATCCACTCTTCTCTAGCCCCACCCGCGTGTGATCCACTCTCTTCTCTAGCCCTGCGTGTGATCCATTCTCTTCTCTAGCCCCGTGTGATCCACGCTCTTCTCTAGCCCTGCATGTGATCCACTCTCTTCTCTAGCCCCGTGTGATCCACTCTCTTCTCTAGCCCCGTGTGATCCACTCTCTTCTCTAGCCCTGCGTGTGATCCACGCTCTTCTCTAGCCCTGTGTGTGATCCACTCTCTTCTCTAGTCCCGCGTGTGATCCACTCTCTTCTCTAGCCCCCTTCAAGATCTTTCTCTTTCACTATGAAAGTGATGTTTCTGAATGTGATTACCTCGGACTTCTCTTCCCAATAATTTGCTCAGCTCCTTAAATTTACATGTTCATGTCTTTCCAAACTACAAGCCAGAAGAGTCCACCAAGCCTGGCACCCCAGGGATTCCTGCCACCCACATTTCTCCCTGAGCTGGCAGGCCATACCATACCTTTCCCCAGAGAGCCTTCTATGATTCAGCCGTGACTGATAATGAACTTAGTTCCAAGTTCAAAATATAAAACACGCTTCCCTTCCTTCCAAATGGCATTCTTCTGCTAGGGACAGAGCAGACCAAGCTACCCACAATGCACTCTGTGTGGCAGTGCTGCCCCCTCCCACGGACTTTCAAACCATATTAGACATTACATTGGCAGCTGGATACACAAACCCGACTGCTGCCTGGTTTCGAGTCTCTGGCTTAACACGCTCTGCCACAGGCTCTGTCACGGGCTCTGCCACAGGCTGCCGGACATCTGCTCACCTGTCCCTGTGCTGGCGGCGACTGGTGGTCAGGGCCACGGCAATGTTATCCCACGCCTTCCACACCTCCCCTTGGCCTGGGCTCTCACAGCCCAGCTGGCGCCAGCACTCATCAAACACGGCTCTCCACTTCTCATCCGCGGCCACCGCCAAGTTTCCCAGCTTCCTGCTAACAAAGCCACACCAGCCTTTGCTTCACCAACGTTGGTGAAAAGTCATCCCCAAGAATAAAAACTACACACAATTCAAAATGCTTTGTGAGCCAAACTGCCAGTACACCAGAGGGAGTTCTATCTTAAAAACACTGGAGGAAGATTTAGAAGGGATTCACTTGAATAACTGTTTACTGGATACTAATGTACATGGATTGTTAGACATAACAGTATTTGCTGTGGGAGCACATTCCGCTCCTTCAGCCAATAGCATTTACAGCACGAGAGACCATGCCTAAGGGGCTAGTACCTTAAATACCAGTGGGAGTCCTTTTGTCTATGTTGCTTTATTGGTTAATGAATAAAGAACTGCTTTGAGCCTATGGCAGGGAAGAACTGAACTAGGCGGAGAAAGCTAAGCTGAATGCTGGGAGAAAGAGAGAGGACTCAGGAAGAAGCCATCAATTCGCTGCCAGAAACAGACGTGCTGAAACTTTACCCGGTAAACCACTGTCATGTGGCAATACGCAGATGAATGGAGATGGGTTAAATTAAGATGTAAGAGCTAACCAATAAGAAGCTAGAGCTAATGGGCCAAGCAGGGATTTAATTAATACAGTTTCTGTGATTATTCTGGGGCTAAGTGGCTGAGAACCAAATAAGAGGTCTCCTTACAACATGTATTGACTCTGATGTCCACAATTCTACAGAACTGACTTTGGGAAATAGACTCTTGATAAAACAATGGTTTTCTGTACTTCAAACATTTTACAAAAATTGTGAAATTTATTACATATGGGTTTCTAAAAATACAAATAAAACAAACAAAACAAAAAGTCAACATGGACAGAAAATGCAGGGAGTTCTCATTGGAACAGAGAATATGAAATGATACCAGAATGTGTGAACATGGCCCAAGAACGGGATCCTGTGAGAATTCTAAGTGCTGGTGAGGACACTCCAGGGGTAGGACCTCTGTGACCTCAGTTTCTCCCAAACGTGGTATCATTCCCAGAAGTGAGTGTCCTCCACACTGTGGTGGTTGTTTGTTTATAAGACTCTACGGTCTTCCCATGTGCAGCTGGTCTGTCCTTGTGACATACACTTTAGTCACGAAACTGTTCTGAACCCTCAGAATAGAAACCAGTGGTTCTCAGTCTTCCTAAGATGGTGACCCCAACCATAAAACTGTTTCTACTGCTACTTCATGACTGTAATTTGGCTACTGTTATGAGCTGTAACATTAATGTTTTTGGAGACAGAGGTTTTGATAAAGGTGTCGGGACGCAGGTTGAGAACCGCTGGTATGAACTGTCTGATATCTGAATAAAGGTGACTATTGCATGAGACTTTAGCCCGCCTCATTATCCCTTATTCATTCTCCCAGATCCCCGGCCTCGACAGCGGTAAACACCAACAACTGTGTGCAGTGCACAGCTGTCAGCCTAGTCCTCAGGAGTCTGAGGCAGGGGGACTGAGTCCAGGGCCAGCCAGGGATACACAGTAACACAGCCCAAAAAACAAGGAACCCAAAGCTTAAGATGAAATCAATAGGGAAAAGACAACCCAAAACTTAGATTCTGCCTTTTCCTCACTGATGCAGATTGTACTGGAGTGTGTGTGTGTGTGTGTGTGTGTGTGTGTGTGCATGTTTCCACACCTGCACCTCTGAACCACCTCTGCCTTCAGTCAGGACTACAGATGGCACTACCTCTACTGGAGGCAGTCGGTTTACAGAAGCCAGAGCTTGTTTAAAAAGGACAATGGTAACACTTGAATTTGCTTTACAATATTAACCCACTCTGGTGAAAGCAGGACAACTGAGAACGCCCAGGAACTACGCAGGGCGAGCACTCACAGGGCTTTGGGCTTGTCAGGACAACTGAGAACGCCCAGGAACTATGCAGGGCGAGCACTCACAGGGCTTTGGGCTTGTCTCTGTCACTCTCGTAGAGGCCAGGTTTGAAGTAGGTTCCGGTGATCTTTATCCCAGACCCCCATTCTCCACTAAAATAACCTTCAATGTAGTCTCCGTTTGGCATGGTCAGTGTGCCCTGGGTGAAGTGAAAGAGGAGTTAGAAAAGTGTTTGTTAAAACTACAAAATTAAGAGGAAAAATACTAAATACTTAACACTTTCCTTTTTAATTTGTTCTTTGCCAGTCTGATAAACAAAAGATGTGTGCATGTGCCTGCCCAGGGAGAATGTATGAAAACAACTCATGGGTAAAAGGGAGAAACTCCACAGGAATACGGGAAATTTCCTTAGTTGGGTGGAACGCACGGAATTCCACTCACAGGCTGCTGCTGAAGCCGTGGTCAAAGCCATGGCTGCTGATGTTTGTCTTAGAAAACTCTAAAGTCCCTAGCCTGAAATCTGATCTCAGAGAACTAGGATGGGGAGCGAATTAACCCTAACACGAGAGGGATCAGAACAGGCGTCAGCAAGAAATCAAGCACTGAGGGAACATACGTATGCACTACATCCAAGTGAAGCTGAGGATCACGGTGCACTCCCCAACATGCGAGATGGAGGAGGAGGAGGAGGGGCAGCAGCAGCATCAGCAGCTAAGTTTGTCCTTGACTCCTTAGGGAGTTTACAGCCAATGAGTTCTAACATTTAATGGGAAAAGGTGCTGAGGCAATTAGATATTAATGCACAAGAAGAAGTTTAGTCTCTTTAAAAAAATTTAAAAGAGCCTATGAAGAAAGAACCAGGCTGCTTCCTGACCTTTCCACTGAGGGTCCAGTCGTCGGAAAATTCCCCTTCGTAGACAGTGTCATCTTCTGAAAGCAAAACTCCATTTCCCTGCGTGGAGAAGCACAAGTCACAACACGGACCGCAGAAGGCCTCAGAGTGCACGCAGTCACGCCCCAAAGCCTCACAGCGCCAGACATCCCAGATCAGGAAGCAGAAGCAGTTTTTCCGTGAGCCCCAGGCCAGGCAGGCAGTTAAGTTATACAGTGACCCAGTTGGCCCGGGTTACAGAGTGAGACCTCATCTCAAAGCAGCCAAAACAAAGTCAAACAGTAACTGAAAGGCTTTAAAGGTCGGGGACGTGGGAGATTCTAAGAGTCAACGCGAACCACGCAGGCACATCCCACTCACCGCCATCTTATTCAGGTGGAAGTTGCCTTCATAATATAACCCAAACTGGGTAACTACCACCCCATTTCCTTGGCACACATCATCTTGCCACATTCCCATGTACTTCTCTCCCCTGTACAGGAATAAGAAAGAAAGATGACCATCAAATAAAAGGGCAGAATGGAGAAAAACCATTCTTACAGGGATCTGAGCTATGCCCCTGCTGCAGTTACTCCAGTCAGCGTGGTTCACGCCACCTCTTCAGACACAAGACGGTGCAAAAGACACCTCAGTCAGAGCAGTGTTCACGCTGTGTTCTACCCAACAGACTGAATACACTCTATACACTTCCTTGATAACACTAAAATACCCTATTAAATCAGGTGTGGTGGAGTGTACCTTAAAGCCCAAAACTCAGGAGGCAGAGGCAGGCAGATCTCTGAGAGATCAAGACTAGCCAGAGCCACACAGTGTGACCCTGTCTCAAAATAAAATATGCAATTAAAAAAGAACAGCACAAATTTAAACTATAATAGGATAAAACTTTAAATAATTTGTCATAAAAGGTTTTAACTTTCACCCACTTAAACTCAGAATATTCTTACTGGTGTATTTAAAAAAACTGGTGGGAAGGAGTCTTGACATAAATAGGGCTTACATGGGAGGTTTATTGGAGGGAGACAAGGGGCAGAAAAGGGGACAGAGACCGGTCTCTGGGGACAAGAGTGGCTGAAGACAGAGGCGGGAGGTGGGCACAGGAGGTGCTCTTAGTGGCTATAGCTGAAGATGTATCCTGGCCGGGTGGCTCGGGAGGCAGAGGAAGCGGATCTCTGTGAGCTCAAGGCCGGCCAGGTCTACAGAGTGAGTTCCAGGATAGCCAGGGCTACACAGAGAAACCCTCTTCAAAAAGAGGGAAAAAGGCCGGGCGGTGGTGGCGCACGCCTTTAATCCCAGCACTCGGGAGGCAGAGGCAGACGGATCTCTGTGAGTTCAAGACCAGCCTGGTCTACAAGAACTAGCTCCAGGACAGGCTCCAAAGCCACAGAGAAACTCTGTCTCGAAAAACCAAAAAGAGGGAAAAAGACTCCTGACAACTGTTCCCTTACGGTAAGCTCTTTTCCTTTTCTCTGGCATGGTAGGTGTCCTGCCTCAGCCTCCCTCAGCTGGGATCACAGACGACAGGCAGCACTAGGCCACCCCTCAAGCTGAAACGTCCCCTCAGTGTTGTCAAATCAGAGGCTTAAGTCAACTGCTTCTTGGTCTTCTGGCTAAGATCAGATGTAAAACGCTCAGGTCTTCATAAAAGCATCACGATTTGAGGGGCTGGAGAGACGGCTCAGCAATTAATTAATGCTCTCACAGAGGACCCAAGTTTGGCTCCCAGTGCCCACACCATCAGCTCACAACCACTGGTAACCCCACCCCCAGGGTATCCAACGCCCTCTCCTGTCCTCCCTTGGCAATAGATGGACACACACAGGTGCACGCGCATGCGTGTGCATACACACACACACACACACACACACACACACAATAAAAAACAAACGGCATGAGGGCAGTCTATAAGCACCGTCTTCTCACTGTGCACACGGAGGTGGAAGCGGAGCATGGTACCTGGTGATGTCATCAAAGACGCCGTATCCTGCCTTCTTATCCATCACCCACTGGCCAATGAACATGCTAGGAGAAGAAGAAGTCAGTTTCCCACTTCGGAGGAGACCATGGCCGTGGCGCATGTTATCCTGAAAGCAGCCTTCAAACACTTCACCGGAGGCGTAGCTGTGGGCGGTAGGGGCAAAAAGATAACATGTGCATTACAAACTGCAGGAAATACAATGCTGTGCTTTTATGGGTGGCTATAATTATTCATTTATATAAGCATAGAAAAACAATCCAAAACCCTCAGTTTGAAGGACTAAGCCTCAAACATTAAAGGTAATATAATTAATATTTTGCATTAACATGAAAAATTATGTGCTTAGTCCCTTATGGGAAATGAAATAATGAGCTAGAAAGAATGCAAAAAAAAAATTCTGTTCAAATTAGAGCCAAGCAAAAAATAAAGTTAGACTTACAGATGAGACTTGTATAGAAAGTCATGGTTTATTCAGCAGGTAAATGGAGACACAAGCCACATTTAATAATACTATCACACCGTAGACGAGGGCGCGCTTAAAGGAAGCTTTTCACACAGCTTTGGTGAAAAGGCAACACCAGATCCACAACCTTTCCCGTGCACACCATTACCTGTAGACCCCTTGGCCACACATTTTCCCTTCTTTCCAGTGGCCCACATAATGGTCTTCTTTGTTCAGGGCCTTGTTTGGGATTCTGTATTCACCATATCTGCCAAGGAGAAGGAAAAGCCTAAGAAGATGCAGAAGTGACGTGCTCACCTTTGGCATGCGATTACAAATGAGCATCTTAGCAAGGAGGACGGAGAAGATGGTACCTATAGGACCGGGGTGAGTGGGTCTTGGCTGAAGTCATATCTACCAGCTAAGCTGTGTGCAAAGGCTGGGGAGTGGGACCCAGGCCTGCTCCCTGGCCACCGAGAGATGCCCGACTCTAACGCAGCCTGTCTCCCTGGGGACGTCAGGGCACGCGCTGCTCATGCGTCTCTCTCGTGAGTGGGGTAAAACAGAGGGTCCAAGTCCTCCTTTCATCCTGAAGGGCCTGAGACCACAAACCGTGACACCCTCACTTTAAATTTCTTAACAGGACACAAAGTATTTAACTGAGTTCAGACCCTCAGTAGTCACAGAGCGGGAGGAGAGGACTGCTCAAGTTGTCCTCTGGCCACATGTGTGACACGGCACACATGCATCCACACGCGTGCATAATGGACGGACTCCGGAATGTGATGAAAAAAAACAGAACAAATTATCCAAAACCGCTGTCAGCAGAGTACCATTTCCACAACGCCCCTTCGTGATTTCCCTTTTAACAGAGAAATAAAAAAAGTAGTTTTGAATTCAAGACAGGGTTTCTCTGTAGCTCTGGAGCTTGTCCTGGAGCTCGCCCTTGTAGACCAGGCTGGTCCCGACGCGCGCTGGCCTGAGGCAGCAGCTCAGCAGCGGAGCACTTGTCCAGCCATCCCAAGGTCCTACAGTCCATCCTCAACACAGCAAGAGGGGAGAAAGCTATTTCTGCAGAAGTACTGAAAGTAACGTCTCTACGTCCTCTGTGCCCCAGTGACACTGCCGGGTCAGGTGACTCTCATAGATTCTGCCCCAGCTCATCTTCTGCAGGGATCCAAAGCACCCTAATGCCTACACAGCAGAAATCCACGGCTTGCTTGAAAAGCAACTGCCAACGGTCAATAGCTTGTGACCAGATTTCAATTCATCTTCTACTTTACACAATTTCCTTACCCATCTTCCAGGCCATTCCTGAACATGCCAGAATACACCTTTCCATCCGGCCACTTCAGAACACCCCTGGAAGGCATAAACAAAAAGAACAACCATCAAGTCATGGTTTGGATAAACAAGGCTTTCTCCACAATGTGACTGCCACCCCCTTCCCAGGAAAAGGACGGAGCGCCCTTCACCTGCCATGAGGCTTCCCCGAAAGCCAGCGCCCGTCGTAAGTGGCATCCTTCAGGCGAGGATCCTTGTAGAAAGTGTACTTGGCGCTTCTTGAGATGGGTGGTTCCTGCCTCTGAACACCGCTGCCACCTCCATAGAGTGGAAAATCGGATGTCCCCCTCAAAGCCTGATCCACGGCTTGGCTGATAGCCCGAAGCCACTTGGTCTAGAGGCAGAAAGTCCACATCAGGAAGCTCAGGGCAATAATCTGTCAAGTACTGAACTAAGTTTTGCTGGTTTTCTTGCTGTGCCTTTTCTGTCACCTATCACTTTTCTCATTGAGTGATGTGAATCAGCTCTTAGAATTTATTGCTATTGGTTTAAAACTGAGTCACACTTTATAAAGCAGGAAGGGCTTCTGTGAGAGTTTCAGGCCAGCCTGGACCATTCAGTGAGTTCCAGGTCAACCTGCACCACACAGTAAGATGCTACCTAAAAACAAAACAAAACAAAAAACAAATAAAAAGAATCACAAAGACCAGCCAGGCCTCATGGCACACTCCTACAGTCCCAGCACTTGAAAGGTTAAGGCAGAAAGAATTCGTGAGTTCTAAACTAGCCAGGGCTCACAGCAAGTCACTGTTTCAGGAAACAGAACAAAAGGGCAAAAATCTAGTTTTGATTTAAGGGTTATGAACGAAGCAGCTACGACGTGTGTTTCTTGTTTACGAACATAAAAGGCCAAGTTGAAAGGAAACGCCACGCAGAACTGACCTTTTCCTGGGGTGTTGATGAGATTAGCGTGAACTGCTCTTCAGGTGTGGTTATCTTCAAGCCGTTCCTGAAATACCCAAGGACGGAGACCAGCGCTAGGGCAGCCCGCCATCCCGACAGCAGCAGCAGCTAGAGCAGCTAGAGCAGCCTGCCATCCCAACCCACCATCCCGACAGCAGAACCCTCCCCACCCTCCCCATGAGCGCAGCTGCCCTGCTCTAGACTGAGCTCCACACAGGGAGGAGATCCAGAAGGGCAGGGCTGTGCCACCACAGCGGCCTGAGCAGTGAGGACGTCCACCACCGCTCACCGCGACCGTCACCAGTTTCCTATGTCCCCCCCCCCGCCCACCCCGCACTTTTTCCTGACCACCCCACTTGAGGAAAGAAGAGGAGCAGGAGAAGGAAGCACACGTACACGCTACCAGCTTCTTCGGAAAGAGGCTCTGCCCACAGTGTGGCCAAAGGGAACACGTGATGCGTGGAGAACTGGAATGGAGAACACAGGGCACATCTGTGAGGAGCCCACAGCAACCTTGGGTCTCTGCTAGGTCCCTTCCCATCACCAGCTCACGTGGGCCCCACGGCACAAACCCCTTGACTAGGTCCTTTCCTGTCACCATGGAACAACCCCCCCTCCCCAAGAGGATAAAGAGCAGGTGGTAGGACATCCCTGCTGCAATCCCCATTCCACAGCCAGCTATGCTGGGCCTTCCCACCCTGCACACACTGACACTCATTCTCAAGCTAGAAAATAAAATCTTGGCTATGGTGTAGCTTAATGGGAGAGGAGCTGTTTCATATTTAAGAGATCCTGAAGTCAGCCCCTAGCAAGAGAGAGAGAAACTCTCAAATGTAGCCAATACCCAAGGTAAACATTCTCTTTTATTCAATAATTACAAAGAAATCACAACAATGCTTAACCTAAATTGACAGTACAGATAGCCATGTACTACATGACAATGTATCTATGAGTCAATGACATAATCAACTCATAGACAACCTATGAGTCCCAAAAACAACAGAGCTGGCTGAAAAATATTCTTTTTGCCTAGTGATCTCATGGCTAACACTAACGCTTGTTACTCCTGTGTTACAGCTGCTAGCAGTGTTCCCTACAATAACCTGCTGTGTGCTCTGGGCCTGGCAGCACAGCCTGTACCAGACAGTCAGGGCATATCACAGGCAATCCCTTCCGGATCCTGTGAGCCCACCGGCATTCAGGGAACAGTGGAATTGCCCAACACCACATCTCTTGCAACATAGCCGGCCATGGCACGGCTCACAACTGCCCGCTAGGGATCCAGCCTACCTGAGCGTGGACCAGGGCGTCGTTGAAGAGGATGAACCAGTTCACGGAGAACCTGCCCGCGTGCTGCAGCGACAATGCCCGGTTACTGCTCTCACACAGCAGTCTGCGCTCCGGCTTCCGCAGGGAGTCCTGCGAGGAACCACGCGGGTGATGTGAGCCATCAACATCACACAGACGGACGCGCAAGGGAGGGCAAACTAGGCTCAAGGCACATTTAGGGAGACCTTCTGGTCAGAGCTTATCACAGCTTTATACCCTTCCTAAAGTCGGAGCCCAGAGGGGCCTGAAACAGCAGCAAGGGAACCCAGGCAGCGGAGTGTGCGGAGGACCCCGGGAACCAAGGGATGCACTGGGACTAGCAACACTCACTGCTCGGGTTCTCAGGGCACCATCCCACGCTGCCGCTAAAGGAATGGAGCAGCAGAGGGAGGCTGGCTGGTGGGACAGCGGCAGCGGGCAGGCTCACCGTCATTTTCCCGGGAAAAGTCTTCCAGAAGCCCAGCGTGTACTCTGCTTCCTTCCTCTTCCTGCCGAGATGGAGAGCAAGAGATTCATAACAAGAACTGGAATCCTGCAGCATCTGATATTCTGGAGATGCCTGGAGACCAATAAACAAGGGGGACGAGTACAAAACATTATCCACACACTGCAGCCTCGGTGCAGGTCAGGTGTGTTATAGCAGCAGGAAGAAAACTCAGCCTGAGGCCCATTGAAGGGGGGGGGGGGGGAACTGATGTCAGAGAACTCCACTACCATGCATGGGAGATGGGGTAGACCCTGGTAGTAGTCAGGAGAAGGGAGCTGCTGTGGGATAATGCTCCTGTATACTGCAAAGATCTGTCACTCATATTAATTTAATAAAACACTGACTGACCAGTAGCCAGGAAGGATAGGTAGGGCAACCAGACTAGGAAAATTCTGGGAAGAGGAAAGGCAGAGTCAGTCACCAGCCCGATGCAGAGGAAGCAAGATGAGATGTCTTACTGAGAAAAGGTACCAAGTCACATGGCTAAACACAGATAAGAATTATGGGCTAATTTGAGTTGTAAGAGCTAGTTAATAATAAGCCTGAGCTAAGAGGTCAAACAGTTTATAATTACTCTAAGCCTCTGTGTGTTTCTTTGGGCAGGACAGACAGTTCCCTCCACAGGGAGCCCTTCTCAGCTGTGCCTCCACTCCTCCACTCACTCATCTATAACGATTGCAGCTGCTCTCCAGGGTTGATGGTGGTTAAACAGAAACACAGAGCACGCTCACAACAGTGACTGAAAAGCCAGGCAGGCGCATTCTTTAATCCCAATGCTCAGAAGGCAGAGGCAGACAGATTTCTGAGTTCAAGGCCAGCCTGGTCTACAAAACAAGTTCCAGGACAGCCAGGACTAAACAGAGAAACGCTGTCTTGAAAGCCATGCCCCCCAAACCAAAAAAGGAAAGAACAGGGACAAGAATACGAAATGCACTTCTCTTCTTCTTCTTTTTCTCTTTGCCCCCTTTCCTCCTGCCCTTTCACCTCACTGTGGAACACCCCCTTCCCTAATAAACAACCTTTCCACGAAAAAAAACATATGAAATGCACTAAATCATGTGACTGAGACCTTCCTGAAGGAGCAGCAGTAGCAGCGGACACTCTAGTCTAGACGGCTTCACAAGGTGAAGGTCTGAAAATAAGGTCCGGAGTGGAAATGGAACCCACAGCTTGCTCTACCCTGCTTATCCTTTCTCCTTCTACTTTCTCATACAGAAGGAAATCTTAATTAGACATACGTAAGTATTAATTTAATGGGGCCCAACGTCTTATGGTTATTTCATGCAAACAACCTAGCCCCAGTATTCAAGGGGGCACGCAGGGGAACCTACCACTTCAAAGCAGGTGGCAAGCTTCAGCAAAACCTTGGCGTAATTATGAAGTCGCCTGACTGGCAAGAAAAACAGTGTGTTCAGTATTTCCATCAACTGGGTGTTCTCTTCATTCACTTCCGACAAATCTTGTAGGAGTTCTTGGTTTTTATTTAGGAAATCCCTGGAAGAGAGGAAACGAGATCCTGTGGATCATGTGGGATAAACAATATCAACGGTATTACATGGGAAGTCTCACGGCAACAACTGTTCAGAACGCATAGCCTTGGTGTTATGGAAATGAATACAGGCACAATAAAGTGACCCAGGTGTAAGGAACAGAATTATAATTGTTAACCTCTAAAATAGGACTTTAAAGTGCAGGATACAGCAATGGTAGCAACAGCAACTCTAATAAAAACGGTTGGTAACAGACTTTCCTCGTGTGTTTTGGGGATAAATGATAAACTGGCACCATTCCGTTACTTTCACAGCCCACTGACGGCTGTTGGGAGAAAGTCCACTTTACTCAGCCACACCCCATGGCAGGCCCCGTGAAGCAGCTGAACACAAAATTGTCCCCATGTTTCTTAATTTTTTTTTAAGAGAAAAAGAGATAAAACTGCATGAGTTTTGGGGAGAGGGATCGGAGAGGAGCTTGGGGAGGGCAAAGAATGCAATAAAAATATTCTGTATGACATTCTCAAGAAATAAACAAAAACCCCAAACGTGTGCTCTACGGCAGTTAGAAGGGTGAGTGGAAGGTGCTTACATGGCAGGCTTCGCGAGGAGCTGGAATCCTCCCATCACCAGGAAATTTGAGACTGATGTGCAGTACCTGGCGGAAAAGAAGACACACCAGTATTAGTAAATTAGCTCTGTGCAGTTTCAAATGCCTATCTAGACACTTTCTGAAATCTCACCCACAAATTTCAGAACTTTTGAGACATCAACGTAACAGATTCTTACCACAGGAGAAGAATGGGCAGGCGGGTGCCGCAGGGGCATGGTAGGAGCAGGGCAGTAGGAACGCTAACAGAAACAAGATTCACAAGCCTTGGGCCGAGCAGGTCTGCCAGGCGGGTGGCACTTACTAACCTAACAGGCTGGAGAAAACGTCGTTCAAACTGTAGGGTTTTTAATGCAAACTTAATCTTCGTTTAAAGTTCTCCAATTAAGTCTTCAGAAGGGAACCCAGAAGGCTAAGTAAACACTAGGAACTGTGTGGTGCTCCAGACGCTCCCAGCATTTCAGACTCCTGGGCTAGAAAGTGACTGACATTGCCAGGGGCGGGAAGTTCTTCCTAAACGGAGCCACAGTGGTAGAGGCTAAAAATGTAAATTACTGAGCCAGGTGGTGGCATACCCAGGAGCCAGAGGCAGGCAGATCTCTATGAGTTCAAGGCCAACCTCGCCTCCAAAGCAAGTTCCAGGACAGCCAGAACTGTTACAGAGAAATCCTGTCTCAACCTCCACCCACCAAAAGTAAATCAGTTTTATCCTACCTACAGAGATAACTACTGTGCTTTAAACAGTAGCTCAGGACATCAAAAACTTCATTTTAAAGCAAAAGGTCACGAGTAATCAAGCGGGGGTGGGGGAGTTGGGGGTGGTGGGGTAAATAAATACAAGACGAAAAAGGGGGGAACTGCACTAATAAAAGCTGAAACCTTCATACAAATAACAAAGTCTAATTTTTAAAATAAATCTGTGTCAAGTCCTATCATTGTTTTTCATGTCTGATGAGTTAGAAGAGTAATGTCAAGATAATTCTTCCTGGGCTGGAGAGATGGCTCAGTGGTTAAGAGCACTGCCTGCTCTTCCAAAGGTCCTGAGTTCAATTCCCAGCAACCACATGGTGGCTCACAACCATCTGTAATCAGGTCTGGTGCCCTCTTCTGGCCTTCAGGCAGAAAGAATATTGTATACATAATAAATAAATAAAATAATAAAAAAACAAAAAAGATAATTCTTCCTAGACAATAGCTTCTGATATACTTAATTTGCCTGGGGCTGAAGTCTGAAAGGGAAATAAATACTAGGTGATTGCAGGCTATTTCTGCTGGTGGGAAGGAGGGCAACCTTAAATATCCTTTTGATTAGCATTGCCAGCAGCTCTTGATAATAAACACACATCAGTCCTGGGGTTATTTATAGCCCAGGGAAAACACAGGCCAGACAGGAACTCCCTGGCAACAGGTGCTCCTCACTGGCCCCATTCTGTAACTCTGTGTAGTGCCTGGCACTTGGTGGCACAGAGTCAATTTCTGGCAGATAGATGGAGAACAAATAAGCTACGCATAAAAACAACACAACCTTGCAATCAACAGCGTTAACTGGTATACATTAAAATAACACTTAAATTATTGCCTCAAATCATATCAAAATACAAATCAAGAAAAAGCGAGAAATAGTTTAAGATTACAAATATACTTGGTCTGTTTTACTTATAAAACATTCTTGGTGTTATTCAGAAAACACCATTACGTTAAAAGTAACTAAAATGTCCTGTCACACAGCAGTAAAAAGCAGGCTCACACTTTACCTACTCTTTAAATACACTTCTTCATTTCCTCAAATTCTGGTCTAATTTACTTATGTTAAAAATAAATAAATAAATAACCAGATTTACAATGGGACATTGTATGTAAATAAAATGCGCTATCAATCTCTGTTGGGTACAGAAGGAAACTGAACTTCAGCACTGCGGAACTCTGGTCTGTGGCCAAGTGCACTCTCCCTGGGCACTCTCCTGAGGTGCGGCTCCCCTGCTCATCCCCGTGCTGAGACTGATACTTGCTCTGTGTAACTGTCCAAGAAAAGACTCGAGTGCTTCATGATGACCAGGCTCCTGGCTTCCTTCACGCCCTGCAGGAAGCTGCTAAGCGACGCCCCGTGCTGCCCAATGAGGTAACACAGCTTGCTGAACCGACTTGCGACTTCCTGCAACAGCTGGACAGTGGTCACAGTGCCCAAATTTTCTGCACCAAAAATGATAACAACATGAACACCAAGAGCTTTCCTATGGTGGCCCCCTTTCTGAAAACCCTCTCTCTGCTGAAACACTAATCTGTGGGACCCCAGTCACTACCACAAATGTTACAGAAACCTATAGACTGTGGGGTCCCTGGTTCTGTAGATTTGGTATTGCTATCTCTGAATGGGTGTTTCTTTAAAGGTTTCCCAGGTGATTTTTTAGTATCTCAGCCAAACTGCAGACCCGCTGAAGCTAACACTTGTGAAATTTTGAAAACAGTCCCTTCTCTTGCCTAAGTTCTGAGCCCACCCTCTGGAGGAGATGTTACACAGCTGGGGCTCGACACACTGTATTCACAGACACAGTTAAACTGGTCAGGAGGGGTGGTGCACGCCTGTAACCCCAGTAGTTGGGGAACGGTATGAGAAACAGGAGTGCAGAATCATCTTTAGCTACACAGAGAGTTGAAGAGTAACCAGGACTACACGAGACCATAACTCAAATCTAAAGAAACAAACTCCAAATAAATAAAAGTGAATTGCTAACAGCTGTTTAAAATAGGCATCTTTCCATTAGGAACAAGAAGCGCACCACACAAGCCAACATTCCCTCGATAGGGTAAAAGTCACGTGCTAGACTGCCAGCCTAACTTCTGAGTCCTAATTGTGGCCAGCGAGACAAAGAAAGAAAATCCCACCTCAAGTCATAAGTCAGGGAACGGCTGTTTGGCTGTTTGAGGTGGGGGCGGGGTATTGGTTTTGAGACAGGGTCTTACCATGTACTGCAGCTAATAGCTCCCAACCCTCACTTTGCAATCCTTGCTGATGTCCTAGAAACCCCAGATACATGGATACAGGCGTCCCAGTGGAGGCCATGGGAACTATCTCCTCTGTCTTACCGCCTCACTTCCAACTCCTTTTTGTGATTGAATAAACATTTGGTTAAGTCCTACTAATGGGGAGTGAGACCCTTCACACTCTGGTAGTGCTTTTAAGAGAATATAAATACAAATGAATATATGAATGAAAAAATAGAAATTTATGCCCTGGCAATGCTGAAGCATGCATGGGCAGCCCGTATATGGTGGCCATTGACTGCCGTGTATGTAGTGTATTTAAGCCTACATGGTGTTAATAAAGAGGGGCTTTGGTATCAGTGTTTAAAGGTCTGTGTGTCGGTCTGTCTCTGCGTGTGTATTCTCAACCTCCAGCCCCTTGCCCGAAGCTTGCAAACTGGGTTCTAGCGCACAGAGCGCAGACACGGGGGGGGGGGGGGGGGGGGGGGGGGGGCACGGTGTCATGGTCTAAGCAGATGAGGACTACTAACCAGGTCTCTTCCTCCAAATGAGCACACACACACACACACACACACACACACACACACGAGATACAATTCTAAGAACTATAAGGGGAAATAATCCCATGGAAGCTATACAGTATCTTAAGGATGAGGATGCAGAAGTACAATTGCTCAAGTCTAGTTTCGAGGATAACTTTTTCGAAGAATATACCTTTGTCTTTAGCCACATCTTCCCACAGCTCCGATTTCTATGAGTGCAGGAAGACGGTGGAGGTGAGGCAGCCTGGCTCCTGAGGAGCCGCAAGGAGCATGTGCACTGTTGAGTGTGCGTGTGGACGGGAGGGAGCAGGAGTAAACCATTAACATAAGCAGCTTTCTTAATGCAAGGCACAGAGATGCATGCTTAGAGACCCAGGTAATGCTGAGACAAGCATAAGAGGATTGTCTGAGCCCACAAGTTTGAGGTCAGCCTGGGTCTGAGAAATAAAATAACAACGATAAAACCCAGCAGGCATGGTAGGTGGACACCCTTAATCTCAGCAATTGGGTGATGGAGGCAAAAGGATCAAGAATTCAAGATCTTCCTCAGCTACACAGTGAGTTGTGCTCAGTCTGGGCTACTGGACACCCTATCTACACAACTAATCAACCAACCAAACGGGCTTCCTTTTAATACAGAAGAACAGCTAAAACGAGATGATGATCTAGGGGTGGGGGTGGTGGACGGTGACAGCTTACCTAAACTGAGAAGAGGCCGAAGTATCTGAGATTTGATTTCACTTAGTTTTGAGTAAAACCGTCTTTCCGTAGTAGCCAATTCATGGAGACTGGCGATATATCCCATGATGTTCTTGTCCACCAGGGCGAGATAACTATCTTTTCCTGCTGTTACTCTGCTTATATATCCGAGCTGAAAAGGGGAAAATAAAAAGATCACTGATAAAATGTAATGTATGAACAATGACCGGGTATGCTGCACGGGCTCATAGCAGCAGACGGGGGCTAAGGTTAAGATACCCAGGAGTTGGGAAGCAGGTTATTCAGCTCCACTGCCTTAACAGTGAAGATTTACAAATGCTGCGTATAGAACTCCTTTGTTTTGGAGTTGGTTTATGCACACACCACTGTTAAATGTGAGTAACTGTATATCCTTACTTGCATTTATTTCAAGATACCACAGGCATATTAAAGAGTCAACTGATAAGAATTACATATCTCAAGACTCACTCTGCATAAAATAAGATTAATGAGAACAAAGAGGGGCCCTGTGCCGTACCAGGGGTCTCTGTGTTACCTGGTCTCTTTTTTTTTTTTTTTTTTTTTTTGGTTTTTCGAGACAGGGTTTCTCTGCAGCTTTTTTAGAGCCTGTCCTGGAACTAGCTCTTGTAGACCAGGCTGGCCTCGAACTCACAGAGATCCGCCTGCCTCTGCCTCCCGAGTGCTGGGATTAAAGGCGTGCGCCACCACCGCCCGGCTTTACCTGGTCTCTTAAAAGTGCCAACATAAGGGGATTTTCTTTAAGAAAACACAGAGCCAATGTTTAATGCCTGTAATTCCAGCACTCAGAGACTGAAACAGGAGGCATGCTGGGAGTTCAAGGCCATCTTGGTTACACAGTGAGTTCCGGGTTAGTGTGGGCTACAGTATGTGAACCTGTATCCAAAACAGTGAGTTCTGGGTTAGTGTGGGCTACAGTATGTGAACCTGTATCCCAAAAAAAAAAAAAAAAAAAAAAAAAAAAATTGGCCAGTGCTGCCTCTGGCAATTTAAGGTCTTGTCTCAATACATTCAGAGCCTACTAACCAGACAGTCAAAGACTATGTGGTCCAAAACCACAGTTTTCAATGAGAATAGAAAATCTAGGATGTACCAGCACTGAGGGTTACATTCCCTGTTGACACGTCTCTCTTTGAGGACGTGCGTTGCTTTAACAGGAAAAGCAGAAACAAGCTTATGTCTCAGTGTATAAAGACAAGGCAGGAGGTGGAAAAGCAGACACTGATTTAGATCTTCAAAAGAGGAAGAAGTGGCTAAACCGACAGAGGAGCGGGGACTCAGCAGTTGGTTCTGCCTGTGGCTTGCTGGGACTTTCTCCGTGAGCACAGCTCAGGACCCTCAAGTTAGCAGGGTCCGAGGAGAGTTAGAAATGCGTCTGCCATAATTCACCCGAAGGCTCCAGGAAACCTCACTGTGGAGGGTGCTTTTCAATACTCCTGCATCGCAAAACAGAAATGAAATAAAAACAGCTCGGGGCTTAGCTCAGTGGGAGAGTTTTTGCTCAGTGCAGAGAGAGCCCCGAGTTCCAGCCCTAGCATCATGAAACAGAAGCACACAGAAGCACAGGTGTAGCCTTCCTCCATGAGAGCTCGCTCAACAACTGCTTCTAGACCTTGCGGTATGCAGGCGCTTGATCACAGGTGTCAGTAATCCCTGTTACTGGAGGCCTGTGCAGCAAGCCCCAGGCTACCCAGAGCTGCATGTTGATCGAGATCTTGCCGCAAAGAGATAATGAAACCAGCATGTGTGCTGTGCAGACACAGCAATGGATGAGGAAGTCAGAAAGCCCTACACACAGCAGAGAAGACCACAGCATCTGACGTGCCGACGGGTGTGTTAGGGAGAACAGAGTAGAGAGATAGGAAGGGGAGGAAGAGGAAGGGTTTGCGGTTTTACATGAAGCGGTCAGAGGACTTGCAGTTCAAAGGCTCCTGCAGCTACACAATGTGGGCTTTAGGCTCCAACTCCTATTCACCTTGTTACAGGAGAGAAGGACGGGAGTCTTGGTACCACCGGGATTCTCCGGAAGGGTGTCACCTTCTGCAGGGTCCTGTCGGCCACTGTAATACAGCCCAGGCTGGAAGTCTTTGGTGTCCACTAGAAACAAGGAGTAATCCTGGCCTGCGGCTACACTCCAGACTCCGTTTTCACTGCTAACCTGAAATGACAGAAAGACAGTGTCTGTCCGTCTGTCCAAAGCAATTGAGGAGAATCCAGTTGCAGGGAACAGATTACTTAAGCAGGCACAGGCAGTCAGCCATACCTTAGAGAGTGAACCAAACCCAGCAAGGTACCCAGTTACTACAGAACAGAGCAGAAGGAAAAAAACAGCAACCTGATGTTCAGCTTTTAAACTTGAATTGGATTTTTATAAAAATCTGAAAAAGTAGAATACGGAAAGGAAAAAGTATAGTTCTTGTTAGTTTTTAGTGTTATTTTTGTAGGTGTCTATAGGCAGCTTGTTTTACAGGGAGGAGGCTCTAGAGCCCTGCTCTGAAAGTCGCGCGTCAAGTGTACTCTGTCCGTCCACATTCAGCTGTGTGCCAAAGAAAACATCTAAAAAGGCTAAATCTCGACCGCTATCTCTTTTGACATGACACTGTTCTCAAAAATCAAGCCGTCCACATAACTGATTTCTAGTTCGTTGAGAGAAGAATGAACTACAATGCTTACAAGAATCGCCCCGGCTGCGTGTCTGAGACAGGGTCTCTGCTATGCGGCCTAGGCTGGCCAGGAGGTGGCACTCAAGTCCAACTACCAAGTCCCACAAGCAAGCAAGGTATTGACAACACAATCTCTAATCAAAACAAGTCCAGGGGCTGGAGATGGCTCAGTTGTTAGGAGCACTTGTTGCTTTTGCAGAGGACTTGGGTTCAATTCCCAGCACCCACATGATGGCTCACAACCATCTCTAACTCCAGATCCAGAGGATCTGAGACATGCATGCAATGCGCTTACATACATACCAGCAAAACATTCATACAGATAAAATAATAAGTAATTTTTAAAGAGACTCACAGAAGAGGGTCTGTGCCATGGTTCAGAGGACAAAGGTGCTTGCCTCTAAAGCCTGAGTTCACTGCCAAGAAACCACATTAAAAAACAAAAACAAACAAAAACCAGTTTCAGAACTGGGCATGGTGTGGCACACGCCACTAGTAGCCTCAATAGTCTGGAGGCTGAAGCAGGGGATCAAGAATTTAAAGCCAGCCTGGGTTTTAGAAAGAGAGAATGCCTCAAAAAACCAAAAATAAATAAATAAATAAATGAACAAAACTCTAACTCGAATCTCACTGGACTTTTAGCTTCCATAGATCAGCCAGGATGATTTCAAAGTCATCCGTGCTTGGGCTGTGCTGTGACTGGCGTGGGGCTGTGGCTCAGAGTTAAGGAAGGCCTTAGGTCTCATTTCCAGACCACGAGAAACAAATACATCCCAAGTGCTGTATTTCTGTATGCTGAGTTCGAGACTAACCGCCTGACAAGCCAGACTTTCGGGTTCTGACCCCAGGAGAGCGTTTCTTCTGCCAGACTTTTGGGTTCTGACCCCAGGAGAGCATTCCCTCTGGTAAGGGTTCCTTCTGTTTGCTTTTGGTCACTTTGTTTTTCAAATGCTGAGGACGGAACCCCAGCCTCGCACTTGCTGTGTGTGGTTATTCCCAGTGAGTCAGAGCCCTAACCCTTTCTGGAAGACTTTGAAACAGGGTTTTTCTGCATCGTTCTGGTTGACCTTGACCTTTCTCAGTGGCCCAGTCAGAGCCTGAGTTTCAATCCTCCTGCCTCGGCCTTCTCAGGAGCTGGGACTGCTGGTTTGAGCCACCAGGTCTGGCTTCCAAACCTTTCTTTCCCTCATATGAATAAGAGGGCTTTCCATTTTATTAAATTTAATAAGTTTATTAAAATGACAAGGATCAACCATTTGCTGTATGTTTGTGTTTCAGTAACAGGAACTGGGACAATGTTGAGGAAATGTTTTATGCTAAAGGCAGGGCTGGAATCATGGCTCAGCAGTGAATCACATGTAATGTCCTGACAGAGGACATCAGCTCCCAGCACCCATGTCAGACAGCTCCCAGTTATGTGAAATCCAAGCTCCAGGGAATCAGATGCTCCCTTCTTGACTCTGTGGGCACTCACACACCTTGATAATTAAGGTTTTCTTGAACTGTTTGCTTAATCCTTTAATCCCAGCAGTTGGGAGGCAGAGGCAGGCAGATCTCTATGAGTTTGACGTTAGCCTGGTCTACAGAGTGAGTTCCAGGACAGCCAGAACTGTTACACAGAGAAACCCTGTTTGGGGGGGATGGTAATTAAAGCTTAATTAAAAAAAATTACTACTAAAACTATAAGCAGCAACGTGATGGCGTTTTACAATGTTCTCTTCAGTCTTTTTGTTCAAGCAGCATCAAGCTCACCGAAGGGAGGCCACCAGCGTGGGTCTTGGGCATTGATGCTGTTCCCAGATTTAAGGCAGCTCCCCTCTTACTCTCTGTTACTCTCAGCAGAGGGCGTCTTGGGCAGGGGATGCAGCAGCATCAGCACCGTATCCCAACCCCCTGTGCCCCTTGCTCACACCACCCTCCTTCCAAACACCAGAGCAGGAATTAGCCCTACTGGCTGCGTTCTGGCATTCCTGAGACGTGTTAGGGCAAGGGAAAGGCTGGGAAACATATCAAGGATGAAACAGAAACGAAGAGAAGCTACTCTCTCAACAGTGTTATATAAATGAAAACCAATTTATAAGCCAGAGACGGGGTCATCTGAACCTGTAGTTTTGCTGCAGAAGAAGTGTTACAAAAGGTTTACTATGATGTAAGCTATAAACCATAACATCAGAAAATTAAGACTTTTCAAAACCAAATTTAAGAGCCAGAGTAGACATTGTTTGATGGTAACATAGCCCGGAACACACTAAAGGCATAAAATTTTGTATAAAAGAACCTTTTCTTTTCTTTTTCTTCTTTTTTTTTCTTTTGCTAAAAGAAGGCAGAAGTACTGTCAATATTCAACAAACAGACAAGGCTGTGAAGTAAAAACATTTTTGAAGAATTACACTTAGCTGGAAAAGGAGTGGCTTCATGATATGAAATCGTAATTTAATCAATGTTTTAGAAAAAGTATATTTATAAACTAAATTTGTCTACAAAACAATTTCCCTAGACACACAAAGTACTATAGCACAGAATTCTGGAATACACTGCTATTGTGTTCACAAGGTACCTTGGCGAGCCGAGGGACTGTGGTTGGAAAGTCAGAATGCCCAAGCTGACCGAAGGTGTTACTGCCCCACGAGTAGACCTATCAGAGACAACAGGAGCAAAGGTGAGACGTGTGCACTTGACCATGACTACGTCAGCTCCAGACCTTTATGAGACTATATCTATATAGGCACAAAGATCATTCACTCATTTTCTATACTTTAAAATAGCTGACATTAGCTGGACACGGAGGCTCACGTTGAAATCCCTGCACTCAGGAGAACAAGGTGGGAGACTCCCCTAGTCTGACCTACAAAGTGAGAGCCTGTCTCCTCCCATTTCGGAGGAGGAGGAGGAGGAGGAAAAAAGACAACAGAAGCGGAGGAGGAGTAAACAGAAATGAAACCTGGCATGGTGGCACAAGCTTATCATCAGAACACAGTCAGGAGGCTGAGGCAGGAGGATCTCGGGTTTGTGGCCAGTCCGCCTGCACAGGGTCTGCCAACACCCTGCCACAGATGAGGAGGAAGGCACGGTCCTCCCACGAACACCTTTCCTTCAGTGGTGCAGGCTCTCTAAGGTGCATGCGCTCCTGTAACAACCGGACGTACACGTAAGTACGTGCAGGAAGGAGGGACACTGGCTGTGAAGAGGGAGGGGACGAGTGGGGAGTTGGAGCAACGTGGTCCCTACAGTGAAAATGTCCTAAGACTCATTGTTATGTGGAATATATGCCAATATAACAGAAAACAAAACCAAACTCCATATATCAAGGAAATCATCACTATGTCTTTACTCCAGGACATTCTGACTCGGCATCCCAAGTACTGACATGTCCAGCTAAGTCAACGCTTTTGTGATAGCTCACCTGTAAGTCAGCACCCAAGAGGCTAAAGCCACAAGCTGCTGAGCCAGAAGTTAACCTGAGCTACAGGTAAAACTCATTTCAAAAACAAAAAATACAGCATGATTTTAATAGCTACAGAAAACTCCACTGTGGGTACGCCTTCACTAATTACCTGCTGGATTATTAGTGAGTTAACAGTTTTAAGTGATACTGAAACCCTTCAATGGGGCCGGTAAGATGACTCGAATCAGGAAAAGCATTGGGACAGGAGGAGCCTAGTAGCAGGATTTCCATCCTCAGGGCCAAGTCAAGGTGGACGGAAGCTGTTCTCCAACTTCCACATGTGCCGTAGCATGGGCAAAGCCCCACATCACACAGACATGCACATACAAACACCTACATATACATCATACAGACACATCACATAATACCTACACATACATCATATATACACATCACATACAAACACCTACACATACATCATATATACACATCACATACAAACACCTACACATACATCATATACAGACATCCACATCATACAAACACCTACACATACATCACACAGACATGCACATCACATACAAACACCTACACATACATCACAGACATGCACATCACATACAAACACCTACACATACATCATACAGACACATCACATACAAACACCTACACATACATCATACAGACATCCACATCATATACAAACACCTACACATACATCATACAGACATCCACATCATATACAAACACCTACACATACATCATACAGACATCCACATCATACAAACACCTATACATACATCATACAGACACATTATACACAAACACCTACACAAACATCATACACAGACACCCCCACATCATACGAACATCCCCCACATACACCATATACATATGCACAATAATAACACATTTTCTAAATTCTCGCCTATAGATATTTATAGATATATGTGTATCTCTGTCCTTAGGAACTTCCCCAGTCAGTGAAAACGCATATCATCTTCCATTGAGGTCCCACTCAGATTTCTGCCACTGCTCTTTTCTCCTGTCCCAAATAGCACATGAAAATAAATGCAGTGTCACCTATCAGGAGAAAATAGTTTTAAAATTGTTTGCTAAATTATCCTTTGGCATGGACCATTTCTATTTTGAAATTCTTCATTTGTTTGTTTTATTGTCTGGATGGGGGGCAGGTGCAACTCCACGGACAACTTGCAGAAGTAGGTCTCTCTGCCACCTTACGGGCGGGATCCAGGGAAAACTCAGGATTCAGGCCTGAGGACCAGCACCCCTACTGGCTTCTCTCCATCCCCTATCCTACTCCCCTACTCCTCAAGTTTACCATGCAACAAAGGATGGCCTGGGATGACAAGCTTGTGCCACTAGGCCTGGTTCATGTCTGGGGATGGAGCCAAAGGCCATGTGCGCACGTGGGTGTGTGCTAGGCTACAACCTCAGCCTGGCTGGCTCCTTTGAGACAGGCTGGGTACCTTCTCTTGCTTTCCTCTTCACCGCCACGTAAAAACTCAAAGCTCAAAGGAGACAGGCAGTGTTGTCTGACAGTACAGTGCTCAGAGACAGCGGAACACCTGACCTGACAGTAGTCGCCCAGAGACAGCGGAACACCTGACCTGACAGTACAGTGCTCAGAGACAGCGGAACACCTGACCTGACAGTACAGTCACTCAGAGACAGCAGAACACCTGACCTGACAGTACAGTGCTCAGAGACAGAGGAACACCTGACCTGACAGTACAGTCACTCAGAGACAGCAGAACACCTGACCTGACAGTACAGTGCTCAGAGACAGCAGAACACCTCACCAGGAGAGCTTCCCTCCAGTCAGTACAGGAGCTGCTGCACTCGAGTCTGCCCTTACCTGAGACTTCGCAGTAAGTGCAAGGGAGTGGGAGCCACCTGCCTCCAGGTGAATCACCTCTTTACCGTCCAGACACTTGACACACAGCGGCTGAAGCCTTGAAAGAAACAAACACAGGCGCACAACAGAGTCAACACACCTTCAGCAGAGTAACTTTCCCAAAGTAAAAAGAAAGTCAGGACTGTTAAATAAAAATGTCAAAAATAACGAGGATATGTCCGAACTACTAAACATTATACCTAATCTTCATTCGTTTTACTTGATCTGTCGTCATTAACCAACCCTTGTAATTTGGAATCGACTAAGATCCGCAGAGTTGAGCTGGAAGTGCTGCCCAGAGACAGGAGGATCCCCGCCAAGTCAGCCCAGTCCAGGTCACACGGTGTGACCCCGTCTCAAACGGAAGTAAAAGAGAAATGTAAAGACTGGACTAGATGGGACTCGGTAAAACGCAGAGGGCACGGGAAGTAAGGCAACTTTTATTCCAGTTCCCTTCACTCCGCTAGGATAGACAGTCTGTTTACACATCTTCGAGCTTCAGAAATCAAGCATGCTAACAGTCTGAGAATGCCTGTCAAAGAAAATGACCCTGATGTACGCATAGCCCAATGCTTTAGAGACAGTTGCTTTAGAGAGCACAGCTACATCTCTGGGGTCAGAAACCTGTGCTCCTCTTTGTAAATTAAGATGTAACTGTTCAAATGTTTCAATAAAATATCATCTTATCCCTAACACCATTTTCTGCATTCTAAGATGAACGCACATCAAAACAGAACGGACAAGTTACGCGGATGCTCCAGTCCTTTATTGGCTTGTGATTATTTGTTTTGAGACAGGATCTCTCTATGTACCCCTAGCTGGCCTGGAACTCATTATGTGGACCAGACTGGCCTCAGACTCATGGATCTGCTTGCCTCTCTCCTGAGCGCGAAGATTAAAGGCGCGCGCCTCCATTCACGCCTAGCCTCCAACCCTGGACTGTGAGGCACCGAGGACTAAGCCTTTAATCAGCACTAATGGTGCACAGTTACCTGCCCTGTTGGCTAAAATGGATGTGTGGAGACCCTAGGAAAAAAGCTACTGCCCAACCTGATCCCCATCAGCACCTGCTGGTGCCACTCACCTGGGCAGGACGTCACCGTGCCCCAGCTGTCCTTCCTTGCCTTTCCCCCAGGTCCACACCTCTGTTCTCAGGGACGGCAGGAGGGCATCGGCTTCTCCGCTGTATGTGGGAGTCAGGACCACGGTCCTGGTTTTCACCCTTGCAGCTTTCCTTAAGAGCCTGGGGGAAACTGGAAACAAGCAGGGAATTCAATGCTTTAACAGAGAGACTTTCTGAAGAAACACACTAACAGGCGTCTGTGAAACACCCTGCGGAGTGCTTGGCTGGTCAGCTGAGTCTGGGAAATGCTCCCTACTGTCTTGCGCCCTTGCCTCTCTCCCCTGCACGGCCTCACTCATTAGTCTGCAGATGATGCTCATGGACCTGCAAGCAGAAGTCCGGTTGAGTGTTTAATCTGCCATACTGCCGAAAACTTGGCTGCAGACCCTTCTCTGTGTAACGCTTATCAGCATCCTGGGGAACTCACAACGGAACGAGTATGATAATAAAGATGATAATAATGGGTGTTATAGCTCAGGCCCTGTGGCCTGTGGGCTGCCGGGAGCCTGAGGCCATCTTGGGCTGCAGTGTAAGACCCTGTCTCAAAACAAACAAACAAAAAACAGAATATACTAAAAATACCACAAAGTTGACAAATCTTTCCTATTTCAAAACATCGTTAAAAGCTAATACTTCCTAAGCCAAGCTTTAATTTCACATATATAACAAACAACTGTAAAAAAGGATTAATTTTAAGACATAAAATTTTAAAATTCTATGTCAGGAGGAAAGCTTTAAAAGGGGAGCATCAAAAATCTTTCACAGGGGCTGGAGATTAAGAGCACTGATTCCTCTACCAGAGGACCTGGGCTAAATTCCCAGTACCCACATGGTGGTTCACAACTATAATTCCAGTTCCAGGCAACCTGGCACCCTCCTCTGGCCTCCATGGGCACCAGGCTTGTGATAGTGCACAAACATACATGCAGGCAAAACACTCATACACAGAAAATAATTTCTTTTAAAAAAATTTTTTACGCACTTTGGGTAAATATAAAGGTCAGTGGTTTTTTTCTTTTTTCTTTTCTTTTTTTTGGTCTGGTTGGTTTGTTTCGCTTTGAGACAGGGTCTCATTGTGTAGCCTATGCTGTCCTATAACTCAGTACACAGACCAGGCTGTCCTCAAATTTGGAGATCTGCTTGCCTCTGTTTCCAGGGTGCTGGGGTTAGAAGTGTGGGTCACTATGCCTTGCTAGGTTAATGTTTTATTAAATTAAGTCTTTTGAAAGGATGTTACTAGCTTTTACTATGTTGATAACAATGTATAACACGAAGTAAATCTTATACATCAATTTGGTAGCAGGACAAACTTTGAATAAAGTCATTAAAAAAACTGAAGTTATATTCTGTAACTATTTCTGAGTCAGAGAAACAGGTAGTTTTCTCTTAAAGCCACCACTGTGTAAATTGCCATTACAGAAAGCTCAGGATCTGAATATGCCAATACTTTCAACAATTAGGAAAGTTAACTTACTATAACACAGCGTGTGAAGCTCACCTTGAGACAGCAGTCCCGGGAGGGAGAGTCTTCGGCTCCCTCCCTCTGCCTCTTCCTCTCTGATGTCCACCAGACTGGAGCTTTTCTTCCCTTGCATTGACTCCTGTTTCACCTGCTCTTCTCTGAGATCTTTCAGGCTTTCTGGGCCTGTGGGAGCGCTGCCCGACTGGGCTCCCGTCTCCCCAGGGGCAGTGCTGTAAAAGTTCATGACTTTCTTGAGAGACAAGGCCCCAGCCTCGTAGGTGGCGGCCACTCTCACACCAACAGCAGACGCACAGGAGACCACCAGGCTGTTGAGGGCTGAGGTGCTTGTGGTTGGTGGACTGTGAAGGTCAGGGCCAGCTTCCTCTACAGGAGGCTAAACAAACACACGGAATGTAAAAAACATGTAGTCACAGTCAATAGGAGCTGATGCTCACAGTTAACTGTGTAAAAAAATCCAAAACAGCCGGGCGATGGTGGCGCACGCCTTTAATCCCAGCACTCGGGAGGCAGAGGCAGGCGGATCTCTGTGAGTTCGAGACCAGCCTGGTCTACAAGAGCTAGTTCCAGGACAGGCTCTAAAGCCACAGAGAAACCCTGTCTCGAAAAACCAAAAAAAAAAAAAAAAAAAAAAAAAAAAAAAAAAAAAAAAAAAAAAAAAAAAAAAAAAATCCAAAACAGACCCAAGGAGGAGGTCCTGTCTGTAACCCTGGGCTACACAGCATAGCCAGGCCAGCGACAACAGATGGCTTGCCGTCAGCCTCAAACTGCCCCTCCTGGCTGTTAACATGGAATATGGAAATGGCACTGAAAACATAGCTCTTTCCCTGAGCACCTCCTCTTGCTGAGGGCATGTTAAAATGATCTCTAGCTGTTTTATAAGACCGAGCATGGGGAGAGGAGAGTGAGGACTGAGGGATGAGGGCCCTGGCTGCAGCCCTGGGAGGCTGAGGTAAGGGGAGCTCAGCGCAAAGCCAGCGCAGGCTTCACAGTGAGCCCCTGTTTCAAGCACTAAACAGGCAGAAAAAAGAAAAACACTGGGTTTAATACGAGGTGCTCTGGACAGAAGGGTGGAAAAACTCTAGTCTATTATTATTTGAATACATTCAGGAAAATTTATACTGATTGCTTGTTACTAAGAAATGGAAGAAGTAAGATTTTAAGAAAAGGAGGTGGTTTCTAAACATTTTATAATGAAAATGCAGAAGTAGGATATATAGGAGGAAATCTACACCTCTGACCGTCCCTCACACTACAGACTTATCTCCCATGACACAGTAGCTGGGCAGCTACAACCTTTGCTCTGATTACCAAAGAGGATAAAAGCGACAGGTTAATAATTAAATATATGGGGCAAGTGTTCTTAGCATGCTTCGTGGGAATATTTAAAAGATTAACAAAAAATTTCCAATTCCAATGAAAAGAAGGTTGAATTATCAAATACCACTGTTAACTAAAAGGGAAAAAAATCATTAAATATACCCAGTAGCACACAAAAAGTTTTTGATATAAGCATAGTTATGCTGAAAATTATTGCTTCTTATGGGGCTGGAGAGATAGCTTGGTGGTTAAGAGCACTTGCTGCTCTTGCAGAGGACCCAGGTTAAGTTCCCAGCACCCATGGCAGGCAACTCCAGCTCCCGGGGAACCAACACCTCCAGCCTCCGTGGGCACCTGCACTCACGCACGCACGCGCACACATACACACATGCAGCCGCAGGCCTTTAATCCCAGCACCCGAGAGGCAGAGGCAGGTGGATCTCTGTGAGTTCAAGGCCAGCCTGATCTACAGAGCAAGTTCCAGGACAGGCTCCAAAGCTACAAAGAAACTGTGTCTTGACCAAAAAAAAAAAAAAAAAAAAAAATTGCTTCTTATATTCAAAGATCCCAAAGATATGCACATTATTCCTTAATTTGTCCTGAATTCAGAACCAAACCCAGCAAAGCATGGTCTCAGGCCACCCTGGGCTATATGGTGAGATGTTGTCTCAAAAACAAAACAAACAAACAAAAGCAAATAGAAATAACATTGGCTCCTGATTTTTTTGAAATAATTCCTAGTGCCTAGCATAGTATCTGACATAGTATCAACACAAATTTAGAAGTTACTTCTGTGCAAATGAGTAATCTAATTAGTCAGCAGAGGCTTGAAAACTACTTACACTTCACGGCAAGAACTGTGGTGATTAGGTTCTCCTGACAACTGATTCGGTGTAAGACCGCGAGTTCTGACCTTTGCTGATGATGGCTCCTGACAGCATTTGAGAGGACGGCTTTGGGAAGCTCACACCATTAAACAGAGGAAAACATTGCCCATAATCTTAAACTACTATTCCCAACCTATTACATATACATGCATGGATGGATGAATGGATACTTCTAAATTCTTTATTTTGAGGTGCTGAAAGCCTCAAGCAGGCTAGGCAAGTAATCCACCACTGAGCTACATTCTAGCTATTTATTGTAGCTAAATGAATAAAGTAACAAAAAACTAATTACTAGTAATTTTGATTGAAGATATAATTTTAGAATTCATAGTCAACCAATGACAAAGAACAGCATATAAAATTTTCACTGTTGGATATAAGGTTGAAATGTTACTCACAAAAATTAAGTTAAATTTAGTAGGAACACACACTACCAAAACCAACATACATGATAAAAAAAAACTTCAGACATTTATCAAAAGTTCAAAGAAAATGCAATTCCTTTTGTTGATTTTTTTTTGGAATGCAGAATTTTAGAGGTGGCAATTTGATAGCCAAATGAGCTGTATCCAGCAAGCTTTTAGCTTTATATTTAATAGAGGAATGACTTTTAAAAGGATAAACTTGGTCTTCTGTGTTTGCTTTTGAGACAGGATCCATTCTATAGTCTGCAGTGGCCTCAGACTTGAGATCCAGCAAAGTCAAATGTTTTATAAGCATGTACAGTCTAGGAATTTTCTACAAACACTCTTGGTAGTTTAATGCTGCTTTGTTTGGATTTTTGTAATACTTTTTTATATAAACAGCTTACTTTTAATTGAAAAAAAAGTCAAATACCAACAAGTTCAGAGAGTATGCGGGAAGCAGGACTATTTCTAAAAATATCCCACGTTCTCACTCTGACAGAGTAGAATTGGGGATAAAGAACTGAAGACTCTCATGGCTTTAAAGACCCTGAGTTAAAAAGATAGCAGAGACAGTTCCTTTGGGATGAGACGCTTTGCTTTCGTTCCCCCACCCCACCCCACTTTAGCACAAAGGTAACCCCAAGGGAAAACCAGAAGCCGCTCTTTGGAACAATGTTTCCAACAACAGCGTCACTCATTTCCTATGTTTTTAAATGAGGATATTTTAAACAGGACAAAAGTACTTCCCCACCTCAAATAAGGCCCAGTCAAAACTGAAAACAAAACAAAACAAAACAAAAAAACTAAAAACCACAAATCCGAAACATAAGCCTTGTAGTTTTTTTTTTTTTCTCTCTCTCTCTCTCTCCCTTTTTTGTTTTCTTTTGTTTTGTCTTATGAGACAGTGTTAATTGTAGCCCTGGCTACCTGAATACTATGTAGCGTAGGCTAGCCTCAAACACAGCAATCCTCCTGCCTTGGCCTCCTGAATGTTGAGATTACATGCATGTACCACCTCATCTAGAAAGTAAATCATAGGCCGGGCGGTGGTAGCGCACGCCTTTAATCCCAGCACTGGGGAGGCAGAGGCAGGCGGATCTCTGAGTTCGAGGCCAGCCTGGTCTACAAGAGCTAGCTCCAGGACAGGCTCTAGAAACTACAGGGAAACCCTGTCTCGAAAAAAAAAAAAAAAAGAAAGTAAATCATTACACATTTGCCTTCAACTAAACATTCTGCAACCTGGTAAGGTCCCTAGACAGAAGGAAACAGTTTTACACAGCTCTGAGAGATGCAGTCCAGAGGCAGCTCGTGCTCAGGGTTACACCGAGCTGAGCCCCTCCGCGAACTCAGCCAGGCTGGTAAAAGAGCAGCAAGTAAGTAACACACAGGCCTGGGCCACTTCTCAAGCAAGCCCAGCATGACATCCTTCAACACTAAAAAGGGTCAGATCAAGAGCATTTCTGATTTAACACAGGCTCCTCCCTCCCTCGGCCTAGCAAAACAGAATTACAGCAGCCTGATGGGAAGAAAATAAAACCTGCTCCCAAGATTCAGGACTTTAGTTCCTAAAGAAACACAAATACTTTAACTCCAAAACACCTTTACGTTATACAATGCGGCAGCTACCTGGACCTGGGGTGGCTTTTCTTCCTGCTCGTGGTTCTCCGGCCCTGGCTGCTCTGACAGCTTCTGCAGGTACGCAGTTACTGCCTGGGTGTCGGGGTAGGAGGGAGCTGTTTTGGCTGAAGACACTTCGGCTGTCCCAGCCACGTTCTGCTGAGAGGGAACTGCATTGCCATTTGTGGCCTGAACGTTTCCCACGTTCAGTTCAGTTTCTACCAAAGCGTTCTCAAACACCTCTCCTGGACCGTCCAGTGCCTCCGTCTGAGGGCTGGTGGCAGTGCTGGTGTGATTTTCTGCTTGGGACTCAGACAGGGTCACCCCTAAGGGGCAGCAGTGGCTGTCTGATATTATCACATGGTCCTCTTTGTCCGTCATAGTGATGAGCAGCTGGCTGCACTGGTTGCATCTCTCCGGGACGGGCTTCAGATCCTGGGGAGGGAGGCACTGCACCAGTGCCAAGCTGTGGAACGCTCCACAGGCCACCTGGAGCACCACGCGCCCGGCAAGGTGTTCCACCTTCTGGGGCTTTGTCACTGGGAAGGTGGTGGTGATGAGACCCAGCTGACAGCCGGTGCCCCATGCCCAGATCTCTCTGCTGATTGACAAGGCCAGGGTGTGCTCCGCGCCACACGCCAACTGCAGAATCCTCACGGCTAACAAGGGGCTGGTCTCTGAGTCAGAAATGCTGACAGAACTTGGTTCTGGCACATACTGCTGGTTCGCTACTGCACACTGGCCGGCGGCGTTCTCCCCCCACATGTACACCGCCCCGCTTTCTGTCACCGCTCCGCTGTGGAAGCTCCCCGTGGCCACCGTGACAACATGATGCCCAACCAGGGCACTTTCTAGAAGGGGGCTGCTTGGACAGACTTCCGCTGACTCGCTTTTCCAGGGCAGGGTCCCAAAGCTGTAGACCTCACCATCTAAGGTTCCAAAGAGAAAACGGAGGTTAGTGAACCTTCGGAAGCATATCATAACGACTTGGAAAAGTGCAGAGCATTTTTGCATCTTTGGCATTCTGGAGAGCAGTGAGAATTTAAGATCCACGGGCCCACCGCCAGCAGACATCAGCATCACAAGCAGCTATGAAGCAGCCAACAAACACTGAGGTAAACCACAGCTAGCTGTGTGCCAGCTCCTCACCTGGAAAACACAGCTAGGAACACGGCACCTGCCATGAGATGAACGTTGCCTTTTCTCTTTTTTTCTTTTCAGCCTGGGTTCAACCCAGGGCCTTTCCTGCTAACCATGTGCTCTACCATTGAGCTCTATAGATCCCCAGCTGAGATGATCATCTGTCTTCTGTAATTTGGACACTTAATAGCATGATATTGCTTTAACATGAGAACAAGGAGAAGCTTTCCCACAACAACTATGCCAGCTTTTGTGAGATCGGGTCTCCCTCTGTAACCTAGGCTGGCTTGGAACTAATGCAACCCAGGCTAGCCTCAAACTTGTGGCAAACCTCCTGTTTCAGCCTCCTGAATGAGCTACCACATCTGGCTACAACTCTAGATTATTTTTCTATTAAAAACATTATTATTAGTGTGTACGTAAGATGTGGGGGAGGCTCAACCCACAACCTAAGGAGTTGGTTCTTTCCTTCTATCTCCGTGTGGATTAGGATGACCAAATGCAGGTCGTCAGGCTGATGTGCCCAGTGCCCTTACCTGCCGAGCCGTCTCAATGGCCTAGCTCTACATTTTAAAGGGACCGTGGTAGGGAAAGGCTTCCAAATATCCTTGTTGTTGTTGTTATTGTTGTTTTCAAGACAGGGTTTCTCTGTGTAACAATCCTGGCAGGCCTGGAACTCACAGAGCTCTGCCTGCCTCTGCCTCCTGGCTGGGGTTAAAGGCGTGCACCACCACCTCCCGGCATTTCCCAATTATCTTAATAAATGTTTTCAGGTATTTTAATTAACATATTCTAGATCTCTTATTTATAACAAAGGCTACTTCCAATAGCTCAGTGCTAGAGTTTTTGCTTAGCATACATGAGGCTCCAAGTTCAATCCTCAGTACTGCCAAAAGGAAAAAGAAAAAGACCACCAGAATGCTTCATATATCCTTGAGAATTATACGTTTTGAGATCCACAGAATAGATACTAAACTTATAGTTCACACTTGTCAAGTATTTCCTAAAATCTTAATATGTATCATAATAAAAGCAGTATTCTGATACACTAGAAAGAACTCTTAAATGGTCACGTTTATTTCATAAAACCTCTAGACAGAGGGTTAAGCAGTTTCCTAGAGTTTCTCTTCTCTTAGTTCCTACAATGAAAATGTAAAACATTATCAATACTTAAATGTCTCCTAAGCAGAAATTTAAAATTAGACATCAGTGGGAATCTTGACCCAAAATCATACTTTCTGGGACCAGCTGGTAAACGGCATCAAGAATGAGGGACTCGTGTGCTTCTACTTTAGAGCGCAGGTCGTCACTGGGCTTCTCGGAGCTGAGCTGCCGTTTCTGACCATGGAACACTGGACTGAGACGCCATGGCCGGTGGTTACGGGAGGGGGAGGGAGGCTCTGACAAGATGGAGCTCGGCTGGGATTCTGCACCCAGGCCCTTGCTTGTCCGAGAACAACGTGAGCGGCAGCGTGAGGCAGTGAGGTGAGGGAGCCTGCGGGTTGGTCCACGCACACTGTGTTAGCGAACCCAGCCCTTGCTGGTATTACTGCTCTGAAACGTCAGAACAGTCTATGAGGCTGTGTGTGTTCAGACGACTGTAAAAGCAAAGACTACAACACAGGGTCTAATTTAAGAACAGAAGGGTACAAGCGGCAATGCTTAGCAAGGGCCTGCGGTAGCCAGGAACCCTTCCCTGACCCAACGCAGCCACGAGCGGGGCTGTCCACATCACCAAGTCCCCTGTGAGATACCTTCAGTCAGAAGAACTCCGTGTTTCACACCCAGGGCTGCCTGAAGAACTGTCTTTCCTCCCCAGCCTGGCAACCTCTCCGGTGTTAGAGAAAAGGATCCTGCCTGCCAGACGTGGACCAGGCCTCTTTCTTTGGATCCTTCTGCCTCTGCTGAGCTACAAACATTTAAAGAGAAAACAATAATAATTATTCCCACAACTCAAATGGTTATCTCCTGCCCTCAAGAGACTTGTTTCTTCTATGTGTCTGGGTGTGTACTGGGGAAGGCAGGGCTGTGAATCAAGACAGCACCGTCTACCAGCACAGACGTGAGGGCGGCTGGGCCAGACAGTCCAGCATTCGCTTTACACTTTGGTTATGAATGACACCAGGACCAAGATAACAAACCTCTTTATATAAAGGGCTAGGAGAAAATCTAAGCCCACAAATTATTGGCCTCTGTGCAATAAGGTCTGAGACATTTTTATGGTTAATATTTGGCAGCACAAAACCATTCTAACTGATGAGAGAGATACCTACCAATCACAAATGCAACCATGCGCTCCCCTGTAATACTGCTGAAAAGAGAATCACACTAAACATTCCCTACAACCATGTGGAGCTGTCTGCAAGGAGAAGACGGTCTTACCTTTTCTTCTTCGAGTCCATCGGTCAGGAGGAATACTCCATCACCAAATCATTCTTGCCGCAGAAGTTCTATCAAGACCTAAACAGAAGACACCGCTCAGTAAATAATAAGCAGGAAGCACACGAGAAGAGAGGACGATGTGAATTCTCTGCGGGGGAGGGCGGACCTCTAACAAGTGCGCGGTCAGAGAAACTATTCCAACTATTCCAGAGCCTGCCTACCCACAGTCAGATGTCGTCAGGACTGAGCTTGCCCACTGAGCTTACAAAATGCAACGTCAAAGGCGGATGAGGAAGCCTGCAAGAAGTCAAACTCTCCCAGGCAACGGATGTTTTAGGTTTTAAGAAATTATTATAAAGGAGTCAATTCAATCTGAAAACCAACATATTCAGTACATAAAATACATATAGATTGTGGTAGATTGAATAAGACATCCCCCACCTATTTGAATACTTGGTTCCTACGTGGAGGAACTATTTGGGAAGGATTAGGAGGTGCGGCCTTGCTGGTAGTGTGTCACTGGGGCGGGCTGTGAGGTGTCAATCACCCAGCGGCATTCCCAGCGCACCCCCTGCCTCTGTCCGCAGCTGCAGAGCTCTCAGCTTTGTCCTAAGTTGCTGTAGCCATGGTGCTCTGTCAGCAGTAGAAATGTAACCAACACACATATTAAGGTTACTTTTTAACCTTAATAAAATTAAGGGACATAGAAAATTTAAATTCCAACTGGGAAAGGTTTTTTAAAATCTCAGTGATTTATCACATCCAAGTTATCCTAATTTTCAATAATGAACAAAAATTGATAATTATTAAATTACTTTATGTGCTTCACTAAAATACAACATTTTCCATATATTGGAACTTATGTGGTAATTTCCCCCAAATCAATCTCAATTCAAAGCTAACATGCTTCAAACTTGAAATGGCTAGGAAAAATCTGGATTTTAAATAAGGTGTTTCTGGGCCCACTACTTGCCATTTGATCTAGACAGAGGCCCTTCACCCTCACCAATCACCAGCTCAGAGTTTCTGGGATGTTACTTATGCCACAGCGTGCTAACTGGAGAAGGGACAAACTATCGGTCGGCACCTGTGCCACAAGCTGAGCCCTCGCCAGCACTCAGTGCAGCTCCTTCCCAACAGGGCTGTCCACTGAGAATGCCAATGATATAATTTAACTAGATGACCGAGCTCTTGTTCCTACAAAACCCGGAGTTCAATGCATCGGAAAGACTTCATAAGGACCACACACACACACACACACACACACACACACACACACACCAAGTTGAACTGATAAAGGAAAGACCAGAAAGAAAAAAAAAAGATCTTAATTACTCAGGGTAATTCCACACTCATACTGTTGGTGTCTTGAAGGTCCCATTTTAGTTTAATAAAACTAACCCTAAACCTGCTGGGGATGTCGTTATGTGGTGAGAGCATTTAGAGCACACTGGCTCTGGATGTAGTTATGTGGTAAGAGCAGTTAGAGCATACTGGCTCTGGTTTCATTCCCGAGTATTCCCCCTTAAGCAGCAAAATAAAATACAATCCTACACCCTGAACCCAGGCATAGTAGCAACTGACCATAACCCCAGTTCTTAAAAAGCTGAGGCAGGAGAGTGAAAAAGTTCAAAGCCAAGCCGGGCACGGTGGTACGTGCCTGTAGTCCTAGGACTAGCAAGGTAGAGAGCTAGATTATCATGAGTTCAAGGCCAGCCTGGGCTATGTGAACTGTACCTCAATAAATAAATACATTAATTAGTAATTAGCAAAGAAAAAGTTCAAGTTTAACGGAGTACATAACAAGTCCTTGTCTTAAAATATAAGACCAAAAAAATCATTCAATGGAAAAGAGCTAAATAAAGATTACTATACAAAAATAATGGCCCATTAGTTTTAAAAAAAAGAAAAAAACAAGCAAAGGTAATGTTGAATGCATTTCAATTTAAAAAGTCGTCTTAAAAGGCACCAAAATTCATTAAAAAAATACAAGCAATTAAGCCCCATTTCTGTGGACCTTATAATACAGGGACCAAATTTATAATTTTTTGCAGAGGGCACGGCATGATCACGGCTCTGCAAACAACCCGCACTGGCAGGGCAACCTAATGTCCATCTGTTTATTCCAGACTGCCTGGAGTTCTCACTACTTCCCATCTGTGTATCCGGAGGAAATTACTTTCTACTCTGTAAGAGCTTAATTTAGAATGGTTCTGGATCCTTCAAAGTTTGGACGAAAGGTACTATGCAAATAGACGGTAAATCTGAACATCGTAATGCTATTTGATCAACAGAACTATTAACTGTGACTAACTGTCTGAGACGGCAGCTAGCTTTGGTAAGACTTCCATTTTACGGTGTGCAGTGAACTATGTAGCCCAGGCTATCCTCATGTCTGAAGAAGTAGCCCTTGTCTCTGCTCAGAGAGCACAAGTACAGAATGTACCCCATCTCATGCTGCTTCTCTTCTCACGCTAGTTTAAAATGGGTCTTTGGGACCAGGAATATAATTCGGAAGCAGAACACTTGCCTAACGAGTCTGAGGCCAAGTGTTTGATCCCAAGCCCTGCAAAAGGTGTTTTGATTAAAATAATAGCAATGGTTGGGCACACAGGCCTTTAATCCCAGCACACAGGAGACAGAGTTCAAGGTCTACAGAGTGAGTTCCAGGACAGCCAAGGCTGTTACACAGCAAAACCCTATCTTGAAAAACAGAAAACAAACTATGTAGTAAACAGCAGGAAAAGTAATGACAATTAGTGATCAAAACCGAACAGGATCGGCGAGGTGGCTCAGTGAGTAAACTTGCCAGCAAACCCGATGACCTGCGTGGTGAAAGGAGAGCCGGCCCCAAGAGTTGTCCTCTGACCACCACGTGCTCATCATGATGTGAGCGCACCCACACACAGCTAAATAAGTAACATATGCAACTTTACACATTAAGATAGGAAGGTAAACTGTGTTGGGAACATTATTTTAAGTTGTGTTACTTTTATGTTGCATTTGTTTAACTCTGTGAAGCTGTGATACTTTGCCTGTCTAGAACACCTGGTGGTCCAATAAAGAGCTAAAGGCCAATGAATGGAGAGGCAGGAGAAAGGACAGGTGGGGCTGGCAGGCAGAGAGAATATACAGGAGAAAACTGCGAGAAGGGGTTTGGAGAAGAAATAGGCCAAGAAGGAGAAGGACACCAGGGGCCAGCCATCCAGCTACACAACAATCCACAGATTTACAGAAGTAAGAGAAAGGAAAAGCCAAGAGGCAAAAGGCAGAGGGGATAATAAAAATTAAGAAAAGCAGGCAAGAAACAAGCCAAGCTAAGGCCAGACATTTATAACTAAAAATAAGCCTCCAAGTGTGATTCCTTTGGGAGCTGGGTGGCGGGGCCCCCAAGAGTCCAACATCATACTACTACGAAACTCGGCATGGTGACACACTCCTTTAATCCCAGCAACACAGAAGGCAGAGGTGGGCAGATCAAAAATTAAAACCAGCCTCAGCTATACCAAGTTCAGGCCGCCCTGGGCTCCACGGGACTCCTGGCCTTGTTTCAAAAAAAATGTTAAAACCAGAAACAGGAAAGCAATAAAACAAAGGAGCAAAGTGTATCATAAACTCTGAAAGGAATTTACAGATTACCTAGCAGCACTAGTGACTCGAACACAAAATTATTAGATTTTCAAGTAGCCATCCACAATTTTTTTGTCTACACACACACACAAAAAATGTTAAAAAAAAAATGGAGTGAAGAGACAGAACTATAGTCCAGGTTGCTTTGAAATCTGCAATCCTCCTGCCTCAACCTTGTAAATTCTGAGATTACATGTATGAGCCACTGTACCTAGCCAGTGTTTTCCTTTTGAAGTCTTGAGTTGGCTGCAGTTTGTTATAATGTAATAAACCAGAGTTCACACTGAAGATACAGTAACTAGTGACTTAAGAGAGTCTGGTACACTACACGGGAAAATCCTGGAGTCCTGGTCACTGTGTTTGCATGTGGATCAAGGCATGCCTGGACGCCAACATCTACAATATCCCAGACGCCAACAACCGCTTCTTGATGCTGACAACCTTTAGCGGCCATGCAGGGCTGAGGACGGCAGACCTGCAAGGACTAATCAGCTGGAAACCTGTAATGGCCACTTCAAATTCTAACCTCCCACCCCAAAAACATTCTCTAAAATGGCTTAGAAAACTACTTACTACTTACAATTCTGCGCTAGCGGGAAACTGCCCTTACTCCATCTTCATTCATTTAAAGCTCCTGGAAGTCAGAAAGCATGAACTTTTTACATGCCTTGTGTCCAAACTAACCACTGCAAACAAGCTGACTAGATTTGAAGGACAGCCTACATGGAAGGCACAGCCCTTGACCTGAAGTTGCAGGGGGCAGACCCAATACTCAGTTTATAGTCTTTCTTTCCTTTTTACTTTTGCTAACTTTTAAAACATTATTTATTTGTTTAGTGTGTGGAGGTCAGAGGACAAATTCTGGAAACCAGTCTCCTTTCACCATGTGGGTCAAGGGGACTGAACGAATGTGGTCAGGCTTGGTACCTTTACCCTCTGAATCTTTCCCTACAGCCAACCCTTCTTTCAATGGCTTGCAGCTTTAACCCAGACCTACCAGACTCACTTCTGACTGTCAGAATCCTCTAAAAGTAAAGGTGTGTAGCCATGGCACCAGAAATGCCCATGAATGCTCATTTAGGTTCTTTCTGTACCTAATGCACAGTTTGAAATTTTGGGTTTTCCGAAATTAGTAAAATTCTCAGGAAATACTTTATAATATTGCCATAGCAATAAGAGGCATAAGTTGTTGCACTGTCTTGAAATTTGACATTTAATTGTTAGAATTAAAATATCTCAGGATAATACATTTATTAACTAATGTAACCAATTCAAAATAAGATGCTAATGACCTCATAAAATTTTGGTAGCTTCATAAGTCAGGCTATATCCAAATTCCTTCCAGAGCACTGTGGATAAATCTGCTCCCAGCACTTTAAGAGTTCAAGATGGGTTTGTGTTTGACTCTCCCGAGAACCCCTAGCATTCTGACTCCGCTGCAGGTTCCAAGTAGGGCTCACATCTCATTTCCTGACAGAGGAGAGCACGTCCCAAACAAGGGTCTGTTTCCTCTCCGCTGCCCTGGCACATTCCCGTCTTCCTGCAGGGAGACAGCGCTGCTTCAGACTCCACCACTCCTGAAGCCACAAAGTAAAATAAATTCTACGGGGGAAAAGTGCCCTGGCGGTAAACTTAAAAACTGTAAAGTGCAGTTTCACAAACCATCTTAGCCATACATAAAAATAAATATCAAACCTATGTCCTCACCACCTGGTTTTTAACAGATAATAACGTATTTCAAATTTGCTTGGCTCCACAGCCCAGGGTGGCCCTGAACTTGCAATCTCAGCCTCCCAGGTGTCTGCCGCTGCCCAGTTAGCTCGTTTTCACAGAAGAGAGTGACAGGTGGAGTTGCAGGCAGCCGCCCACTATCTCTAAAAGCACAGCTCGTGTACACTCTTCCCCTTTCTGTGCTCTCAGTAGCCACGTGCAGCTAAGTCAACAACACTATGTAAACACACGTCGTCGGCACGGGCTTCTTTCACTGGACATAAAGTGAGCGTGGACCTAGTTAATTCCCTTTTTCATCAGGGGATGAGGACATCCAACTGCAGGAATAAACTAGAGCATCTATTTTCCTACGGATGTGCTGTTGGACTGTCCTACTTCAGTTCTGTTTTAAAGAGCTCTACCATGATTCTTGTTACACGTTTGTTCAGAAAGCTGCCCTAGGTTTAAGCTAAGAAATTGGCTTGGGGACTGGAGAGATGGCTCAGTGGTTAAGAGCACTGCCTGCTCTTCCAAAGGTCCTGAGTTCAAGTCCCAGCAACCACTTGGTGGCTCACAACCATCAGTAATGAGATCCGGCGCCCTCTTCTGGCCTGCAAGCATATATGCAGGCAGAATACTGTATACATAAATAAATAAATCTTTTTAAAAAAATTGGCCGGGTAATATTTAGATGGTGGAAGGAAACACAGTGCTGAGTGAACACTCCAGATGCCCTCACTCCATCAACATCTTAACCCAGGGGTCACGTGAACAAGAAAAAATATAAACACTTGATAATTAAGAGAAAGATGAGTTTGTCAATTCAAGGACTTAAAGAAACTACTGCTAACCTTCCGTCTGGGTATAACTCACTGGCGGCAAAATGAACTGCCAAAAGTCCCATCTTTTACTTGTATCTTCTGCAAACTTACAAGAACTGCACAACTGCTCAGGAAAGTTCTCAACAGCTCACTGATTTCATTATTATTATTTTAGTCACGCATGGTGCTGCGTGCTTGCAGTCCTAGCACCTGGAGGGCTGAGGCAAGATCGTGAGTCCAGGGCAGCCTGGACTACATATCCAAAACCAAACAAGATCAAACTAAAGGCCTAAGCTAGACACACCACCACCATCACACATCCAGAGGAATCGGGGTCCTGACAGGGAATGAGTGTAACACCAAGAAGAAAATCCTCATGCTTTGGATGTTGCTGGTTACCATGATTTCCTTAAGGACTGACATTAAAAGCTGCCATTTTTTAATTACTAAAAAAATGAATGTTTGGTAATTAATTAAAGAGTTAGGAGTTAAAAAAAATTGGGCTTTCTAAAAAAAAAAAAAAGAAAAAAAGAAATGCCAGGCTGGGGAGACTGCTCCACATAGCGCCGACTGCACAAGGAGGAGCCCCAGTCTGGGTCCCCAACATCCACGTAAATCCAGGTCAGCAGCCTCTGTGTAGAACCCAGCTCTGGGGAGGAATGGTAGGAAAGACAGCAGGCCACGGGAGACAGGAGGCTCCCTGAGGAGGATCCCTGGAGCTTAATGGCTAGCCAGTCTAGCTGGAACAGTGAGCTCTAGAATCAAGGAAAGACCCTGTTGTGTACATAAATAAAAAAGGAGGGACAGCAGCAGACAGGTGTTGGCCTTTTAGCTTCCATACCTATGTACACGTGTAAACACGCCGCACATCCAAGCTAGGTGTGGGAGGCGGAAGCAGGATGATCAAGACTTCAAAGCTTTGGGGCTATAAAGACTAACGAACGAATGAACGAGAAAAAGAGAGGGGGAGGGACAGAGGGGGGATGGAGGGAGGGAGGGAGAAAGGAAGGAAGGAAGATCCTCCTACCAAGAAAAAAAAATCTGTCTTTAATACAGTTGGAATCTGTGATAAACATTATCCTGCAAAAGTTCTAAACAGAGCTATGGTCTGGCAGTTACTGAAGCGCTCACAACCCTCCTCCCAGCAACTGCAACAGAGTTCGGATGTCATCAGGACAGGCCGCTGTCCGGGCTACCACCCCCTACCTTCCTCCCTTATTCAGCTCACCCTGGCCAAGTCTCATATTAACAGAGTTAAATTTGGGGATTGGGTAGAGCAGTCTACGAATGCTTTATTGCTTACGCAGCTTGATGTCTAAAGGTCTTGTCTCCCAAATTCCTACTGAAAAATGGTTCTCCAGTCTCCAAGATCTCATGAGTCCCTGAGACCATCCATCCTTGTCAGAGCAGGATTTACAATCCTGTCCATATTAAGAAACGCTAGAGCCAGGCGGTGGTGGCACACGCCTTTAATCCCAGCACTCAGGAGGCAGAGGCAGGCGGATCTCTGTGAGTTCAAGGCCAGCCTGGTATGCAGAGTAAGTTCCAGGACAGGCTCCAAAGCTACAGAGAAACCCTGTCTCAAAAACAACAAAGGGCTAGAAAAAAAAAAAAAAACGGGAACTTCACGGTGAGAAAGCTGCTCAGTTGGCAGAGTGCTTGCCTAGCATGGTGGAAGGAGAGAAACTCTGGCTGGTTGTTCCCGAGCTCAACTTGCTGGCAAGCACAGCACACAGCCTAAATAAATACAATTTTGAAAATATTTAAAGCATGTGTCTAGATAGCCTTGTGCCTGTAGAAAGGATTGTTTTGACCTTTTTATATTACCAACTACTAACCTACACAATGCCCCATAAACCACTTTGTGATCTCATTTACCAAAGAAAAGTTCTTTAAATAAAGTATATGAAAATATAGAAATGTATATACTTAACTAAAAATCTTTTTTTTTTCTTTCAGATGTGGGACAGGGAAGTGGAGGTGGTCTTTTATAGCCCCAGGCTAGTCTAAAAGGGATGTGTAGCCAAGGATAACCTTGAATTCCTGACCCTCCTGATTCTTTGCTGAGCTTATAAGCATGCCTAAATTAATATTTTAAACCCTTTGAATACTGTAACTTCAAAAGTCACCAACATACACATGTGTGTGTTTTATATATATACTAATATATAACATACATATATTTTATAGAGAGAGAGGGGGAGAGAGGAAGAGGGTGAAAGGGGGGAGAGAGAGAGGGTGTTAAGACACTTAAACACACCCCTCTTAGGAAGCCTTTGTTTTGTTTTGTTTTCCCTTTGGCATGGGGATCTTACGTGCAGCTCAACTCGGGCCACGCTGCCCTAGAACTACATCACCCTGGCTGTTCTCCCACTTGAAATCTCCGACTCAGTCTCTGGAGTCGGCAAACAAGCATCACTGTGTGCCCAGGTGAGAAGCCATTCTCTCTCTCTCTCTCTCTCTCGTTTTTTGTGACAGGGTCTCACCATGTAGCTCTGGCTGTCCTGCAACTCACCACGTTGACCAGGATGGCCTTAAACTCACTAAGGTGTCTCCTTCATCACCTGTGCCTGATTCTTTAGCACTCAGGAGGCAGAGGCAGGCCAATCTATGAGTTCGAGGCCAGTGTGGTCTATAGAGTGAGTTCAAGGACAGCCAGGGCTACACAGAAAAACCCTGTCTCAAAAAATAAAACCAAAACAAACAAATCTTTTCTTGGGCAGGGTGTGGTGGTTCCTGCATGCAGTCCAGTCCTGAAAAAGTGGAGCCAGCCTGGTCTACAGAGTGAGTTCCAGGTTAGCCTGGGTAACGGTCAGGTTTTGTGATGGTGCCAGCCTTGGGTAGGTCTGAGGAGGTACAAGGAAGGCAGCTTTGGGTATGCCTGGCCCCATGGCTCCCACCTCTGGAGTGCTGTGGTCACAGGTCCTCACCTATCCACGCCACATCATCCCCTGTACGGATGTCACCAGCACAAAGCTCCTGATACAGTCCTTCCCCTGACTTCCCTCAAACAATGGGGTGATATGAGCCACATAAACCCTTTTCTCCCCAAACCGTGGTGCTTATCAGCCAGAGAAGCAAAGCAGGAGAGACTGTCACAAAGCAAACCATCCTTCTCTCAAGCACCACCTCTGCTCACTGGAAGAAAGAACTACAGAGAGTTCTTGTAAGCTGGTGGCATTCTTCAGAAATACTCTAGGAAGCAGTGATGGACAGATGGAGGCTGTGATCCCAGCACTCCAGACGGGACAACAGGACCAAGAGTTCAAGGCCAGCCCCAAAAACTCAACTGTACAGCACGTTTGAGGGGAGCCTAGGATACATAAGGCTACCCCCCCCCAAAAAAAAAAAAACTCAGGATCAGTTACTGTTGTTTTAAACTTATCTAATCACATAAAAACTAAAATCAGAACTCCAGCAATATGTCACTATACCCTTTACCCTGACAGTCCAACTGCCCAAGGTAGGGTATGTGTGGTAGCACACACATGTAATCTCAGCAGCCCAGAAAGTAGGGGTATGCGGTAGCACACATGTGTAATCCCAACAGCCCAGAAAGTAGGGATATAAGCGGTAGCACACATGTGTAATCCCAGCAGCCCAGAAGCTGAAGCAGGAGAATCAAGAACTCTAGACCAGCCTAAACTACAAATTGACCCTGTCTCAAAAAATAAATAAATGTGGTTTGTGAATACTATTCAAGTTTTCTTCCCAAATTACCTCGGGTTTATTTTTCAATTTAACACCAAATTACCTGTTGATACTATAGACACTATTTTCAAATTTTCAAGAAACTTATCATATTTACTTCTTAATTATTTTTCATGAGGACAACTCAAGGTTGTCAGCTCAGTCCTTTCATCGCTGGGTTTCAGGAATTAACTAAAGTCATCAGGTTTGATGACAAGTGCCTTTACCCACTGAGTCATCTCACTGGGCCATGTCTGCAAACTTTAAGATTATAAAACAGCTTTGAATTTTCTTATTTAACTATAAACTCTAAATCTACCAATACTAGTCATAATTTAGGAAGTAACAAGTATTGACTAGGTGTAGATTATATCAGCATATTTTCCATATTAAAATACCTTTATGAAATGCCAAAGTTACTGGAGGACAACTTGAAATCATTTTTTCCTCTACATAAAAATCATAAAATTATTTAAGATGAAGAATAGTTGTTTTATCAGAGACGGTCAATAGAGAAGCCTATGTCCTCATGTTCTCTTTAGGGTCCCATTATCTATTGGTGACTCTAGAGAGAGAAGCTTGTGCCCATCCTTAGATGTCCATGGCCCTTGCCCACTCTTTTAATGCCTGTGCTTAAATCTGTGTCTTCTTAATAATCTCCAATTTTGTTCCTTTCAAAATATTATTGCTCCTACCTCTTAGAAAACAAAGGTCACTAAGTAGCCTGACTCATGATGTACTAGATATTGGTCATTACTCATGGCCCGGGAACAGCAATCAATGATGCATGAGCCATACATGTAAAAGTACTAATACCAAGAAAGTCTAGGGTAGAGGCAAAGAGACTCAAAGACAGATGTGTTCAAGATATTCCAAAGCCTAGGACTCTTAACCATCATGCTTCTTTACTAAGGTTAAAATACTATATTTCACTCAGTGACCGCCTATAATCCCAAAATTCGGAATGCTGAGGCAGGAGGGGAGCCACAAGTTCTAGGCCAGACTGAGCTCCACAGCGAATCGCTGAATCAAAAATATGAAATAAAGAGCAAAATTTTCACTGATCTCAATGTATATGATAAACACACAAAAACCAGAAAAGTACGGCCTACGGCTTTGCTGCGTTTCTGTACCTGCTGAGAAAAAAAAAAAAAAACCTACATCACACAGCTTATCCTTAACAGCCATCTAAGAACGGTTAGAAATGTAAGAGCAACAAATAGACTAACAACCTGAATTTGGGTACAGCAGTTATTCCCCGCTTCCATCCTAAACCAAAAAGAAAGCGCTTCCTTGGCCACCCCAGTTCAACCAGTGTGCTTTTCCTCTCTGGTCACCACAGAAGTCCTATATAGTAGCTTGCTTCTACAGATCCACAGCTATCTGTCTGCAAAACAGCCTTGTTGCCTGGAGGACCAACATCAGTGTGAGGACCATTTCCTCCAGATCGCCCCTGTGTTCTTTTCCTGCCTTCAGGATGCTTATTCCCTCCTCTGGAGGATCACTGCATAGGATTTGGCCAAACTACCAATTACTAATATCAAAGTCCTTTTTTTGTTGTTGTTGTTTTAATTTTCCACAAACGCGGTTCCGAGCCACCAAAAGCCCCCGTCCACTTCTCACCGCGATCTGCATCCTGGGGGCAAACCCACCTCGGGCACTCAGCGAGGTTCAGCCGCTTGCCAGCTCCGCGCCCGCTGCGGGCAAACAAGAAACCTTCCCGAGCGAACGGGCGGAAAGCGGCGTGGGCGGAGGCGGGAAGAGGGGACACGGAGGAATCCCACAGCCGGACCACGGGCAGCAGCAGGGACCCGGGCCGAGCCACCGCGTCCGGGGCTCCTCCACAGACAATCGCGGTGCCCGCAGCCCAGCGCAGCGCCCGCTCGCACACCTCGGCCGACCGCCTTCCGACCCAGGGACGTCCCGGACCCGCGCCGGCTCACCTGACGCCGCCTCAGCTCCGCGCTCTCCGCCCGCCCGCCAGCCCGCCAGGCGCGACTCCGGACCGCACGGCGGGGGACGCCGGATCAGCTGATTCACGGGGGCGGGGCCTCCGGACAGGGGCGGGGCTGGAGGAGGCGGGCCCGCGGAGTGGGTGGAGCCAACGGGAGCGGGTGACGGCGTCCGGCAGGAATCAAGATTGCTTGGGACGCAGCCGCGCCTGCGGGCAAGAGAGTGAGCTAGGGCGGAACCAATGGTCCTAGGCCGCACTTTAGCAGCAACGGAAGACTTAGGGGACGGACCGGGCGGCCTCGCGTTTCCACGGTAACGGTAGGCCGCGGTAGGGGTTGGAGGCTTCTGCAAGTTTGGTTTCCTCCTCGAAACTGGAAAGATGCAAGAAAAAAGAAAGAAAAAGAAAAAAAGAAATGAACATCTTACCTCGTGGAGTATGACTGCACACGTCTGCAAGCCCAGCACTTGTGAGGCAGAGATCAGCCTGAGCTAGACGAGACCCTGTCTCAAGAAAAAAAAATCACAAAGAAAATGAAAACACGAACTATCTTCAAGCTTCGTTTATGGCCTGTTCCCTAACGATGATCGCTTCTCCCCCCCCCACCCCGCCCATGACGTCATGCCTCCACGAGTGTGCGTGTGCCGCGCGTCCACCCCAAAGGGTAGAACAAGGCGGGAAGGATTCCCTCGGGGCTCCTCAATATAATATACAACGCTAAAATGGTTTTGCCTGCCTCACAGTTCCGCAGCAATCCGTGCTTGTCCTGGTTCCAGCACTCTGCACCCGTCAGCCCTCCCTGGAACATTACCCGGGAACACAGCAAGAGCGAACTCTGCTGCTAGGCAGTGTGCATCGCTGGACCTACAAGCTGACGCTTACTCCATTTAAGATAGATACAGACTCCGGATCTAAAGCTCCTGTATACAGGGCCCTAACTGGTTCCTCCAATGTGACTACATTAGGAAGGAGAACCAAGGGCTCAGTCCCCTCCCCACCCTCACCACGAGGTTTAAATAAAAGGCAAGAGATATGCTCAGGATGGTATGCCCATCATAAACACACCATACCTCAGCTCTTGGTCTGTCCTGCAAAGCGGACTGACTAGTTGTCCGCTGTTCCCTCTGATTTCAACGGGAACCTCATCTTTTCCTTCCCCAACAAGAAACTGTTGAGGAAATTCTAACTCTTGGGTCCCGCTATCCTATTAGTTTAATAACCTAAAGGAGGGGCACAAGTGTCTCTCCTTAGAAAACCTCTCAGGATGGTCACACAGCTTCAACTGAAACATCCATGTGACCAAACTGTATTTCTGAGCCTAAAACAGTCCCATCTGTACACCGGCTCACACTATCTCCTGTTCCCTGCCCCAGGTAACCCCACCTTCACACGCCCTAACCTCTTCCTGAACTCTAGCCTACCCACCTCTTTCAATAAAAATAAATAAAAATAAAATCTTCATCTACATTTCTGAGGAAAGGGGACTCCTGAAGGTGAATTTCCTTCCCTTTCCCTAAGTACTGTTGAAAATCTCCCTGCAACTGAAGCCTTCCTTTCCCACTTCTGGAAAGAGATATTGGCTCCTCCCAAACTAATCCTTCCCCTGTGTAAAGGAATCCTTCTAATCCATTTAGAGACTCGCCCAATTTTTTAAATTCTTTTCTTCCATCTCTCAATTCCACTTCTCATTCTTTCTCTCCAATAAATGAACTGCTGTGTTTTCATTTTTAGTTATTTCTTTCTGCTTCATCTCCTGTGCAGCCTAAAGCTCTACCTACTTTTTGTTGTTGTTGTTGTTTTGCTTTGCTTTTCAAGACAAGGTTTCTCTGTGTTGCTCTGTGTTAGTATTCAGGCATTTGTATTGGTCTGCCCTTGGGATTCTGACAGGCTAGATCCTCAACTGCAGCCAGTAAGAGCACCTCCTGTGCACATTCACTATGCTCCCTTTTAAAAGGGCCCTGCCTACCTCCTCTCTCTCTCTCTCTCTCTCTCTCTCTCTCTCTCTCTCTCTCTCTCTCTCTCTCCTCTCCTCTCCTCTCCTCTCCTCTCCTCTCCTCTCCTCTCCTCTTCTCTTCTGCTGCTTCAGTCCCAAGGTCAGTCTCCTTCCCTATTTTTATGTTCCCTTTCCCCTAATAAAAAACCCTCCACGCGAACTCTGTCTAATGAAGTCTTACTCTCGCACACTGCTTTTTTTTTATTACAACACTCTGGATGTTATGGACCTCATTTTGTAGACAAAGCTAGCCTCCAACTCAGAGATCTGCCTCCCTCCCTCCCAAGTGTTGGAATTAAAGTCCTGCAACACCACCATCTGGCAAAATACTCCAGACTGTTACAGAAACGTAAAGGGGTTGGTTTGAGAGAATGGGGGAGGGCTGCTGTAGAGACTGTTCTGAGGACTCACCTCCCCTTTAAGACTGTATCAGTCTTAGATCTCTGGATGTTGTATTGTTCCTGTTTAATGCCACCTCTGCTTCCACTTTTTAATCTCACAGTCTTTGTCGTCACAATCTGCAATCTCTGTTCGTTCTGGTCTGCTGAAGGCAGAAGTCACCTACAGTCCTGCAACAGAACCATTCTGCGCAACCATTCAAAGAAAGAGGATAGGAGCCAGTCAGGGAGGCACCTTAATCCTAGCGCTCGGGAGGCAGAGGCAGGTTCAAGGCCATCCTGGTTCACAGAGCAAATTCCAGAACAGTCAGGGTTACACAAATAAACCCTGGGGGGGGAGAAAGAGAGAGAGAGAGAGAGAGAGAGAGAGAGAGAGAGAGAGAGAGAGAGAGAGAGGAGAGATAGCTCTGAGGTTAAGAGCACTGTCAGCTCACAACTGTCTGTAACTCCAATTCTGGGGGATTTGACACCCTCACACAGACATACAGGCAGGGGAAACACCAATGCAAATTAATGTGGGGGGGTGTGGGGGTGGGGGTGGGGGTGGGTGGGTGTGGGGGTGGGTGTGTACCCACCCCCACACACGGTGCAGAAGAGGAGACAGAGAGAATGTAAGAGTCTGAGGATGGGGAGGATTGCTGTGGAAAGGCTGTCCTTTTGAACGTATGACTACATAAAGTTTGAAGGGGTTGTCGAGGGGGCCAAGGGGAGTTGTAGAGGAGTGAGGGGTGAATATGATCAAAATACACTGAATACAAATAATAGATAAAATATTACGAAAAGGAATGATGGGGCAAGAGAGATGCTCAGGGGTTAACAGCGTTCACTGCTTTTGCAGAGGACCCAAGTTCAGTAACAAGCATCTGTGTGGAACAGCTCACAACTGCCTCTTCTGGCCTTCACGGGTACCTTCATACACATGTCATACATTCACAGAGATACATGCATGTACATAAATAAAAATAAACCTTTACAAAAAAAAAAAAGAATAGCCTCCCCTGAAGAAAATGACTGGACCCCTGGGAATAGGGGTGGAGGAAGAATTAACTTTTCTCATTCTTACACTTAGTCATGTGTTTTTTAAAAGACCTTTCTTCTGGGGATCTGTTGGTCAGTTTGGTTTTAGTTTCCTGAGACAGGGTCTCACGTAGCCCCGGGTGGCCTCAAACTTGCGGTGTAGCCAAGATTGTCCTTGAACTCCTGATCCTCCGGCTCCACCTCCAGAGTGATGTGGTTACAGGTGTTTTCCACCCCACCCTGATTCAAAGCTTGTGAACGTGAAAAAGAGCTGGAGATACAGTGCTTGTCTATTGTGCACAGGGCTCTGGTTTTGATCCCCAGCTGCTGTGTTCTGAAGAGACCTCACCATACTTTAAGTAGACAAGGAACAATGTGAAGAGGGAGACTCCAGGGAGGAGCCCTGACGTGCCAGGTATGGAGTGGAGCCTTCTGAGACCATTCATGCCAACCCAGGCCCCAGCTGAATGCAATAGAGGAACACCAGCCAATGGCAAGCGATCCCGATAAATAGCCTTGTCGAGCCGTGTCTGAATTACTGACCTGATTCCCCAGACAGACCTTGCTTCTCTAAGTCACTGCCTGTGGAATGTTTGGTTATGTAGCAATAATTGAAACAAAGGCAGAGTGATAGCTAATAAACAAATATAAAGTAGAGTAGTGACCAGGACTTCAGAAGTGGGCAGCAACTGTAGTCACATGCCTGATTTCAACCTCAGCACTGGACTCTGTGACCTTGACATGAGTCATGCTAACCTCTGTGTGCCTTGACCTCCTCGACCATAAAACAGGAATGGCAATAGGCCTAACCTATTGGTGAAGTGAGGATAAAATGGTTTTCTGTATATGGCATGCTTGAACCAAAGCTGCATGCGACCAGCTATAGTGGTACTAGCCTATAGTCATAGCATTAGGGAGAACAGAGGGGAGGATTACAGGTTTGAAACAAGTCTGGGCTATACAGCAAGACTTTCTCTCAAAAGGAGTGAGTGTAGTGGGAATGAATGAGCAACTAGGATACACACCTGTAATTCCAGCACTCAGGAGGCAGAGCGAGGAGGTCAGGAGGGTCACGCACATCACAATCACAAGTGGAGCTTAGTTCACATAGTGAGACCCTGTCTCAAAGGAGGGAGAAGAGAAGGAGCAGGAAAAAGTAAGACCAGGAGGAGGGAGGGAAAAGAGGCAGGTTGTTGATAAGGCCAGAACTATGTTCTTTCTCTTCCCAAACTTGGAAGTCAAACGGGGGGGGGGGGAAGGGGAGCACTTGCAGTGAAGGCAAATGTGGTAGTTTGAATGTAATTGAACCCCATAATCTCATACGGAGTAGCACTATAGGCAATGTGGCATTGTTGGAGTGGGTATGGCCTTGTTGGAGGAAGTGCATCACTGCAGGGGGCGTTTTAAGGTTTCCTATGCTCAGGATACCACCCAGAGTTTCAGTCAACTTCCTGTTGCCTGCAAGATATAGGACTCTCAGCTACTTCTTCAGAAACATGTCTGCTTGCACACTGCCCTGCTCCCCACCATGATGATAATGAACTGAACCTCTGAACTGTAAGTCACCCCCAATTAAATGTTTTCCTTTATAAGAGTTTCTGTGGTCATGGTGTCTCTTCACAGCAATAGAAACCCTAACTAAGACAGCAGAAGACTTGAGGAAATGCAGAAGGCCCCTGAAAGGGAGAAAGGAAAGATGTTTCCTTGGAGAAGTTTTGTTTTGAAGTACATATTTGTCAATAGGGCAGTAGTCACAGAGAGGGTGTGAGGTGAAAGTGTGGAATTTCCAGATTCCCAGGGCTGGGAGCATAGCTCAGTGGCAGAGAGCTTGCCTAGCGAGTGTGATGTTCCAGAGTGCAGGAAAACAATACCCCAAACCCAATACTAAAGAACCAAACCACGGCCAGGCAGTGGTGGTGCACACCTTTAATCCCAGCACTCGGGAGGTAGAAGTAGGCGGATCTCTGTGAATTCAAGGCCAGCCTGGTCTACAGAGCAAGTTCCAGGACAGTCAGTGCTGTTACACAAAGAAACCCTGTCTTGAAAAGCAAAACAAAACATCCACCAAATCACATACATTCTTAATCTACGTGTACGTGCATACATACAAACAGTTAAAAGTAACATGTACCATTGGGAGGGCAGGTGGCCAGGAAGACAAATGAGAGACAGTGCAGGGAGGGTAGATATGACAGAAGTATATTATATGCATATGTAGAAACAAAACTGTTTTCTACAACTAATGCACACTAGTAAAATAAAAAAAAAATGCTGTACTTTAAAAAGTCCCTGTACTTTAATCTGAAAGAAATAGCAGAGGAATGTTCTACCTGGCTGTCCAGGCTGTTTCCGTGAAAAGGCAGAGCTTTTGTTGACTGTTCCTCCCCCTAAAAGGCAACAGTCAGGATTCTCCCAGAAAGACGTGCAACCACTTCTTGTTGAATTTAAGGCCTCCGGTTGCTTTATGCTTCCGGAAGGAGAAAGGTTGCCACTGGCAACGCAGACACAGTGTTTCTTACACTTAGGAGTTACCTTCTTGATGTACTCTCTCAGACTCATTTGAGAGGTTTGTGGTTTTTCATTCTTGGAAATTGAAGCCAGGGCCTTTGAACTTATCGGACAAACACTCTACCATTGAACTGTATCCTCTTGGATGCAGATTTATGATGTTGTATCTATTGTGTATCAGTTTCTGGACCTTTTGTTTGCACAATAAAACTTCAATGTGGAGACAAAGTAACACGCGGAGGTCAGAAGACGATTTTGTGGGGTTGATGCTCTTCCACCCTTATGTGGGTTTCTGAGATCGAACTCAGGTTGTTAGGTTTGTGTGGGAAGCATCTTTACTGGCTGAACCATGCCACCAGCCTCGACGAGATGTTTTGGTCCATACTGTACTGAGCACGCTTTCCCTTTGACCTCAGGCTACCCGGGCACTGCTTCCCACCCTCTGGACTTCCTCCCTGCACAACACAGCTTCGAAGCTTCTGGGAAGCACCTCGTCTTGTCTTTTCCACCCCACTTTTCTCTAAGTACTATAGAATTCACGAAAAATGGCTGTTTCGCTAAAAAATATCGCAAAGCACTGCCTTCGGCGTAGAATGACAGCATAAATCAAAAACATTTCTAAGTTTGTCTGGGAATAAATCGTTATTTACCTCACTGTTCCAAGGGAAAACAATTTCCAGGTTTCAAATAAATCCACTTGCTGATAAATCTTTGAGATGTGTTTTTAGCTTGGAGCTTAATGCTTTAAAAATATTTCTGAAAGATTACATGTGAAATTTTTATAACTTCAGAATGCTAGGATAGACCATGATTGTCAGAAAAAAAAAACCTCTAAGACATGAAAATAATAAGAAAAAGAAGTAGTGCAGAATATAGAAAATATTCAGATATAAGACATTTTATTTAAGTTGAGATAGTTAAATGTTATTAAAAGATGCTATATCTAACTTTTAATGATGAATATGTCATAATGTAGGCCTTTTGAATCTATGACTCAAATCCTCTCATATAGCATGTACTTCCTCTAAAATAATATTAGCCTCTGCTTACCTATGTCCTGTTAGGTTTTGTTTTGAGGTAAGTATTAAGTCAGTCCTCACTTTTGCCATGTCACCTGTGGGTCTTTGTTTCTTATCTTAGCATCTTCCTGCAAAAAGTTTCATCCGTGAGGAAGTGCCCCCAGTGAGAAGTGGGTGCCCCTTGTCTAACGTCTCAGCCACTTACTGTCTTGGCATCTTTTTAAAATAACAGTCTAAGGGTTTTTTGTTTTTGTTTTTTTTTAAGATTTGTTTAGAGTTCACTTTCTGTTGCCTTTGGATGAAGATGTAGATTTCTCCAGCACCATTTCTCCTGCACCCTGCTGTGCTCCCAGCTGCCGTGATGCTAACGGACTAGAATTCTCCAGCACCATTTCTCCTGCACCCTGCTGTACTCCCAGCTGCCGTGATGCTGACGGACTAAACTTCTGAATCCATGAGATAGAGGAGGTGAAGGTTCTGCCAGGGTCATCCGGCCAGAGCTACAGAGTGTTGTCTCCAAGTCTGCTCTTTTTCTCTAGCAGACAGTCAAGTGGAAGGTAGAGAAGAAAAGCCGGTCATTCCTACTGTCTGGACCAGACAAGACCAACTTACAAATCACTCTCCAGACAAGGCCAACAACACCTTCACCAGCTCCTGGGACTTCACCATTGGTACCAAATCTCCTGGATCAAGGACACCTATCAACCAAAATCTGGTTTTCTCTGCTCTTGTGTCCCAATTATACACCCAGGCCTCACCTGTACAACCAGGGTCCTTCTCTGTCCCATTCTTCCTGGCAGTTAATGACTCGTCCCATGACTAACTCCATTCATAGGGCCAATAATAACAAAATATTTTTTCTCCTGGCCACCTGGCTTCTCATCTCCCTCAAGAAACAGCTGCCTGACGTCTCCAGGATGACAATAAACCGGATGCCTCTCCAGCCATACCTCTCGCTGAGCATGAGCCCTCCAACTCCGAGTTCTCCCCTCTCCCACGTTTCCCCATGCCTTCAGGAAGCAGCCAGACTTGAGCCGATGTCTCTTTATCCAAGGAGTCTAAAATGTTAGGTTGAGGAACTTCATTTCTGATTTTGAGCCACCATCTCTCCACTTGGCTACCACAGAAGACAGCTTCATGGAGGAGCAAACAGACTTGGGGGAGTTTAAGAGCTGGTAAGGACTGTATTTCTGAAGAGAGGACGTGAACTGAATGCTTTGCACAAAGATTTGAAATGCTTGATTTTTCAAGGTCATTGTTCACACCTGTACATTTCAGGCACTGCGGAGGGCAGCCGGGGTGGTGTGGCCATAGGCAAGCATCGCAGCCCCAGCTGTCTGAGACAATGCTAGCTGATGTCAGACTGAAGATAGGTGGGAGACTCAGAAAAAATTATGAACAACTGAATAACACAAAGAAAAAAATTAAAAACAGATGTGCGTAAAGGCGAGGAAAGGACTACCTGAGGTGGGATCAGGTCAGCTCTGAGCGGCAAAGCCTAAGGAAAACTGGGGCCTATGCCAAGACTTGGAGTTTCGAAGAAAAACTTGACCTAGTCAGTTCTCATCCCAGCCACCAGGTGGTGCTGTTGGTACAAGGCTGTCCTCGTCCCAGATCCAGGGTCCGAAGGGGCTCAGACACCCTGGGAATGGGACGGGAGTGAGAGCTTTGTGAGGTCTCACAAAGAGTTCCTGGTGATCAGATTTTACCTCACATTTATTTTGGCAATTTGCACTTATTTGTATTTACATTCCCACAACACATGCATCTTGGAAAGTAGTAATAACTTCCAGTGGGTATCTTAAATAACGCTCCTAACCCTACTTTTTAGACTGGAGTGTGCACCGCCGTGTTAAAGGACCAGGATCCAAGCTAGGCTATTCCACTAGGATGGAGCAGAAGCTATCGGGCAATGCTAAAGACAACGGGGATGTTTTAAAGCACAGAAATTAGCAATGTCTAGTGTACAAACGTATCAGCAGAACTGCTTTTTCTTTGTTTAAACATTGTTTACATTGTACGTCCATTCATTTAGTTAGCGTGTGCATGCATGAGCAAATTTGTACTGTTAGTGCTATCACACTGCCACACGAGACTGTGTACTTTCAAAGCTTATTGAAACCTGTTTGACAAAACCAGGTACTTACACAGGATAAAGTAAGGTTAAGTGACCAGTGTCTACCTGAGACGTAAATCCAAAGGTGTTACTAGCCTTTAGTCAGATCCGCAGACAGCTGCTCCTACAGGTTCGTGCAGGAGACGTGGTGCTTCCCAATACCAGACAAAGCATACCCTTGTGTCAGCAAAATCCACAGCAACCAGAGAGAAAAAACTCAAGTGTCTCTAAAACATATTCTTTCATTAACTGACAATTTTACACAGTATAAAATGTATCTTGATCATATCCACCTCCTACTCTCCTCCGGACTCCCTAAAACACGTGGCCCACCCATCTCCTCATCTCTATGAATTCGCTGAGTCCAGTGAGTCCCGACTGCCTGCTCATGGGTGTGGGGCTGTCCACCGGAGCGTGGTCAACCTACCAGAAGCCACACCCCTAAAGAAAACTGACTGTCTTCCCCAGCAACCACCAACCGCCGATAGTTTGGGTTTCATTTCATGAGATAGTGTCTTGCTGGGTAGCTCAGGCTAGCCTTGAAATTGAGACAATCCTCTTGTCTTACCCTCTATTAGGGGTGGGGCCTTGCGAGACCCTCCTCCTCACCCACGAAGGACCAAAAACTGGCTAGATCTTGTGCATGCAACCACATGTAGGTTCACGAGTGCAATAGCCGTGTCGTGTCCAGAAGACAGCATTTTCAGTACGCCTTCCTAACCTGGGACTCTGATATCCTTTCCGCCCTCTTCCCGGATGTTCCCTGAGCCTCGAGGGTGGGTATAGAAGTCCCATTTAGGGATGAACACTCAATAGTTAAGTATACTCATCTCTTTGGCCGGTTGTGAGTCGCTGTATTAGCCATTGAAAGACGCTTCTCTGATGAAGGTTGAGAGCAGCACTTACTCGTGGTAAAAAGTTAAGCCCTGGAAGATTTAGAGAGTAGCTTGATAACTTAAGCAATTAGCAAAACGATGGTTGCAGATTTCACCCTAGAAGCCAGGGCTTTGGACAAGGTTTACTGTACCAGGCATGAATTCCCCCATGTAGAGCAGGCCTCACATCCAATCAGAAAGCAGCTGCCCCCACCCCACCCACACTTCAAGCAGCAATGCATATCTTGACTGTCAGGTCTATATTGCAGCACGCAGGGTCTAATGCTGGACTGACGTCTTTTTCCTCCCAATGACCTTCACAAGGCCTTCCATCCTGTAAAAGTTAGTCAGAAGAAAGACAGTTTCCCGGTCTGTTCCCGGTTGATTTCTCCAACCTGCCCCAGCCCCTATCTTTCCCAAACACACAAAATAAATAAAAATGTAATTTAAAAAAAAAGTTAAAGCTGAGCACAGTGGTGAAAATCTTTAATCCCAACACTTGGGAGGTAAAGGCAGGTGGCTCTGTGAGTTTGAGGCCAGCCTGGTTTATGTAAAGAGATCTAGGCCAGCTATAGTGATGTAGTGAGATCTTGTCTCAAAAAATAAAAAAAGTAAAGCCTGAGCTGTTATGTTAAAAATGGAAAATTAAAATAAAATTGAAAAATTGTGGTATCCAGTTTCAGTGGGGACCACATCATCAATTGGTTTTTCGAATTTTCCCTTACTCTATCCAAAGGGGCAGGGATTAAACCAATTAAGTAACCATACATGCAGAGAATGGGGGAAAATGTCTGCTCTTTCGAAGGAAACATTGTTTTATTTTGTGAGCCTCACTCTGAAGCCCAGTTTAGCCTCCACGGGAGTCAATCCTCCTGCCTCTCCCCTGGCTCCCTATCACCATACAGGATTACAGGTGCGGGCCACTGTCGAGACTATGGTTTCAATTCATCTTTCTTACAGGGAAAAGGATGCCTTCCAATTTCCCTGTAACTACAGACGCACTGAGGATCCTTACAGCCTTAGCCGGGGGCTCCTGCAAAAGCACACTGTTGTGCAAGCCAAGCCATCTGCCGCAGGAACCCCTTGTAATCAGACTTTCCTGCCTGAGAAGTGGGTTTCGGGTCATTGCTTTCCAGTCACTCAGCATGTGGACCCACACATACGCCGTCCCTTGGCATTCCTGGGCACCCTGTTGTGGTTGAGTCTTGATCAACAACAGGTAAACTGCTCTTTTGGAGTTGAAGGCCGTGATGTGGAAAGAGCCAGAAACAAGGCAGGAGGAATCTATCTGTAATCAGGGCAAGGAACTTGGAACGTATTTTTCCTGTTCTACCCTTTGCTAGCCTAGTGCACGCTAAGTAAAGATCGATCGATCTATCTATCTATCTATCTATCTATCTATCTATCTATCTATCTATCTATCTATCTATCTATCAATCCCTCCAGACCCTGAGAAAATAGAATTTAAAGCTAGAAAACTAAACACAGTAAACACTGTGCAAGCAATGTTAAAATTCTGGATTTTGGAACATGGTCATCTTCTTCGCATATGCTCTTTATAAAGACCACCAGTTGCTCTCTCTTTAAGATAATGGGAATAAAAGTCACCATGGGAACTAATACCACCATCTTCACGATGGAAATTAAGCACAAGTAAACAGCACATTAATATGCAATAATAACACAATACACAAAGCACACGTGCAAGCAAAGGTACAAGGGAGACCTAGACACCGTGTGTGACATTCTTCTTTGATGTCAACTTGACTACATCTAGAATTAATTACAACTCAAGCAACTGATTGAGTTATTTGGAATGGTAAGACCCACCCCAAATCCAGATCATTTGAGGTGGGACGGTCCATCTCAAATCTGGGCCACACTTTCTATTGGTAGCTGTATAAATGACATGAAATAAGGAAACATTTGCTCTTTGCCTGCTCATCATTGCTCTTGCTTCATGGCTATTACAGTCTGCCTCTTTGGGATTCCAACATACACTGAAAACTAACGGAGGAATCCAGCCTCATGGATTGAACAACTGCTGGATTCTTGTATTATCTATTGTGAACATACTGGACCACAGTTTGTAAGCCACTCTAGTAAATCTCTCTCTCTCTCTCTCTCTCTCTCTCTCTCTCTCTCTCTCTCTCTCTCTCTCTCTCTCTCTCCCTCCCTCCCTCCCTCCCCCTCTCTCTCTCTCTCTCTCTCTCTCTCTCTCTCTCTCTCTCACACACACACACACACACCAGTTCTCTTCCTCTAGAGAACCCTGTACTCATAAACCATGTGTTTGCAATTCTGCTCCGTGTCAACACATAGAACGCTCCATCTTGCCGGTCCAAAATATACATCTTTTTACCAAAGATGATATCACATACCCCTGATTAATGAGACAGTTGCTTACCTATTCCTGCCCTATTAAGAATGTAATGAATCATTTAAGTTTAGGAATTATAATGAATAAGAAATACAACCAAACACAGATTTGTGTGTGTGTGAAAATATAGTTTATTAATGTCTTCTCATTAAATACATTTATAAAGTGTAATAGGTAGTCTTTGGAGAGTTTTATAAATTGTATTTTCTAAAATTTATTACGTTTGCACTGGACTGAGCTCCCAAAGTCCAGTTAAAGAGTGGGAGGAGTGAGAATATGAACAAAAAGGTCAAGATCATGTTGGGGACACCCACTGAAATAGTTTTTTAGTTTGTTTTTGATAGAATGCTGAGTCTCACTATATCACCAGAGCTGGCCTTAAGCTGGAAATCCCCCTGACTCAGCCTTCCTGCGTGTTACAAACTTGAACCACCAGCTCCTTTGTGTTGCTTCCCATCTCCCCCCCCCCAAGGTCTTGCTATTTCTCCAGGCTGCCACCGGTCTTGTGACAATCCTCCTGCCTCAGTTGCCTTCACTTAACGAGGTACAGTGACGATCAGTCACTTGGTCATTAAGTAAAGATCTTGTTCTAGTTCTGGGCATATTAGTATTCCATTCTGTGGCTGTTAGGGATTATTTTAACACTTCTGACCACATTTTTTTCATGTTAGTAGCGTGGAACATCTGTGATCACCCACATATTCAATAAAAATCATGAGACCCTATCCCCGCCTAAATTGTTAAATTTAATAAAAGCAGAATGGAAATGGAAGAAATACGCAAGCTCTCCAACAAACACAGTAATTTGAATCTACGACATCTGAGAGAGGAAAAGCAACTGCCAAAATATGATAGAGAAACTAAACTGAAATTATCGATAATCGACCATATATATATATATATTATATAGACTGTGTATGTACATATACACACATATATGTATACATACATATATATGCATATATATATGAGAGAGAGAGAGGAGAGAGAGAGAGAGAGAGAGAGAGCGCCTGGATATAGCCCACACACCTGTAATCCCAGCCACACTCAGGTGGAGGCAGGAGGACCAGGAATTCACCCGCATCCTTGGCTACATACCAAGTTCAAATCCAGTCTACGCTGCATGAGGCTTTGTCAAAACATCAAATCGATAGATAAATAAATAGTAAATGAAAGAACGAACAAACAGAGGCTACTACTGTTCCTAACCCAGCTTCCTGGGAAAGAAGACAAGAGAGAGGAGGAACAGTAAACGCGAGCCCAGGGTAACAGGAGGGGAAGGAAGAGGGCGACGCAGGCCGGGCTAAGCCACCCTGAGCTGGCCTGAGGGGTCTGACTGCACAGTTGAGCGCCCTGGCTCAGTCTGGGTCCGTCGGTTTAGCCAGCCACAGTGCGCATGCCTGGGGCGGGCTGGGCCTCCTCTGGGACATCCAGCAGACTGCAGAGGGCCTCAGGCTAGTCCGTCTGCAGCACAAACTGCTGTGGCGTACAGTTTGCCGGGAAATCATCGCAATCCCCGTCCTATTAGAAGTCTTTGGTAACAGAAATGATCGCTTTGGACACAGAGCTAGAAAACATTTTAAAAGGTCATCTGATGTTTTTCCTCGAACTTCAGCAAACCATGAATTATTTAATTTTTGGAAGTTCTGACGGATATTTTAGTTTCCCTTCAGTAGCGCTCTCTAGCACATAAACAGAATTTAAACCTAAGTAATCAGCCATCTACACCCCTCCAAACACATATATACAAAAAAATTAACAGAAAAAGTCAGATATTCTATTCAAGCGTATTTGTGAGCAAACACAAATGCTGGTCATTTAAAACATTTTTAAACTTATTTGGTAGGGTATGCCGCCTGTAATTCTGGAAATTGGAAGGCTGAGGCAGGAGGCTTGCCACAGGTTGGAGTACTGTGACCTACATAATGAGTTCCAGGCTAGCCAGGGCTACAGAGTAAAATACTCTCCAACCTACATACACACACCAACCTAAAATTTATGAAATTACCTTAACCCGTGCCTAGAACATAGGTTTTGTTTTGTTTTTTTAGTAAGGTCTTAATATGTAGTCCAGGCTGGCCTTAGACTCAGGATCCTCCTGCCTCAGGTTCCAAAGTCTGCCACAGACTCCAGGCCTGTATCCCCACATCCAGATAGGATGAAATTTGTCTGTGATAAAGTCCACAATCTTCTTTGAGGAAAGAGCTAGCATTTCTTTAATTTTTTTTTTTAATATTTCAGTGCCTTAATTAAGTGTATGCCATGGTGAGCTCAAAGGAAACTGGCCAAAGTCAGTTTGATCCAGATTCCTGGAAATACCGAGTACTAATATGGTATTTACATACACTAAACACTAACTATATGTATATGAAATGAAGAAAGGGATGGGCAAAATGAGAACATACCTTATGCACAAGCAAGTGTATACAGAGAGAGAGAGACAGAGAGAGACAGAGAGAGACAGAGAGAGACAGAGACAGAGAGACAGAGGCAGACAGAGAGAGAGACAGAGACAGAGAGAGACAGAGACAGAGACAGAGAGACAGAGACAGAGAGACAGAGACAGAGAGACAGAGAGAGAGACAGAGACAGACAGAGAGAGAGAGAGAGAGAAAGAGAGAGAGAGAGAGAGAGAGAGAGAGAGAGAGAGAGAGAGATTCTCTCTTCATTTGAAAAAGTCTACGTAGTCCAGGCTGGTCTTGAACTCGCCATCCTCCTACTTCATCCTACAAAGCACTGAGATTACAATTGTGCACTCACCTGGCTCAAACCGCTCTCTCTATCACTGATTCTCATCGCTGTTTGTGGCGTATTATCAACGTCAGTGTTTATTACATAGTGTCTGAATAGATGAGAGAATCCTGTAGCCTGTCAGACTAGGAGATGCACTTTAACTTGGAGGCAGAGATGGAGCAGGAAGCCTCAGCGTTCTTCCCATCCTTCCATTTTGTGGTTACTTTGACTCTAAAGGTTGCCTGGATGGCAAACTTCGTTTAATGTTAGAAAACAAGCCCAAGCCCTGTGACTCACATCTGCAATCCCGGAACTGGAGAGGCTGAGGCAGGAGGATTGCCTCAAGTTCAAAGATAGCTGGGCTCTTGTTGGAGACATTGCCTAAAAAGAAAAAAAAATTGAAAACCAAGAGGTTTTCAGATGAAAGGAAGGGATGAAATGTCCCTGAGCTGACCCCTTTAGGACAAAGGGAATCCAATAAACACGTCAATGCGAATTCCCGCAAAGCAAGTGCAGCCACAGCACTGACTCGAGGCCGGAGTAAATGCAGCCAATGTACCCAGTAGACTTCTCTCCAGGAAGAGCCCCCTTGTTTTCCGGTGTGCACATGCGAATGCCAGCCGCTGCGGTTTTGATGCGTAGCTCCTTGCGCTGATAAAAGCAAAAACTGCTGAAGTCATGAGGCTGCTCCAGACGGAGCCCTCGTGTGAGTCATGCTAAAGCTCCGCTCTGCTGACCTCTGGCAAAAAAAAAAAAAAAAAAAAAAAAAAAAAAAAAAAAAAAAAAAAAAAAAAAAAAAAAGGAGCGAAGGAGGACGGCAGAGGCGGATGGGGAGACGTTCAAGTGCGGGTTTTCTCCTTGAACCTGGACTATTATGGGTCAGGAGCTGTGTGCAAAGAGGCTACAGCAGGGATGCAGTTGCTACCACCGTTCGGAGGGAGGGGAAGCAGACAGCTGTCGGAGAAGCCAGCCTGGGAGCGCCGAGGCTGCTGCGTTCGAGGTATTTGTATCCCGGGAGGAGCATCTTTCTTTATTGGTAAACCAAGCAATTCAGACAGACGCTTCCTTCTGCAGCAGGGTCTGAGTCCTCTGTGGTAGGTCTAAACTCATAAAAAAGAGAATTCTATTAAAGTCACAGAGGATTTACGGCCGTAGTTATCAAGTTTTGGGGTGTGCTTGTAAACCAGAAGAGGGGAGTAATCTTTGGCTTTGGTCTCTTTTGACTTGAAACAGAGAAAGTGGTTCTTCTCTGGACATCTCTGAGCCACTAAATGGCAGGGCTGACCTGTAAGTGGGCAAGTTGCCATACTGGTAGGTCCACCGGGGATTCTCAGTTTCAGTAATTAGCTCTTGATTATTAGCAGCGTCTTACTAGATTATTCTAAGATATTACATTAAGTATGTAGGGAAGCAGTTGGGCATGGGGGAGACTGAGTTAAATGGGGAAATTTGGAAACACTCATCAAGGAGACTGAGTTAAATTATGCAGGTGGAGGAGAAATTTGGTATTTCAGTAATTGGTACCATGGTGGTCTCTAAGAAATCTGATTTTCAGGAGAGGAGCTTTTAGGGAGTGGAGGGAGCTTAGAGACAAACAAACAAAAACACAACAGGCAAACAAAACCAAGAAAAAGCTTCGCCAGCCACCAAAATTTGATTTTATACACACTTTGCTCCTGTACTTTCTTCTTCCTCTAGCTAACAGACAGAAAAGGAGCATCATGTTCCACGGCTTCATTTTACCCCATGGGACTCCAGGCTGTCGGTAGCCAGAAGCTGGAGAGGAAAAGGCCACGGAGCAACAGTGATTCTTTTCAGGAAGAGAATCTGAGGCAGGGGTTGCCATGGGTGAGTGAGCCACTGACAGTCATAGAGAAGGATTTTTAAGGGTGCTTGTCTAAGGGAAGCTGGCCCTCGCCTTCCCCGGATGCCTGTGTGGGTCCCCACCCCCTACTATTGTCTAATGCCCGTAGGGAAAAGACAAGTCAACATTATTTTCTGTCTCCCCACCTCTCACCCCACCCCGTAAGCAGAAGAAGAGCCTCCCCTTTGGGGCAGCCTCATCTTACTTGAACTTGGAGAAGCTGGGTGAAGGTTCTTACGCCACGGTTTACAAGGGGATTAGCAGGTGAGTCCCTTATCAAAGACTGTAGATGGGGGTGTCTCCTATTGCATTATAAATTTCCGTCGACATATCACAGAATTCATAACCTTTGGAGGTGTGTTGGGACATCTGGGCCAACGGGAAGGAGATGTGATTTTAACATCCCCGAAAACAGAACAAAACAAAAACAGCAACAATAACAACAATAGAAAACCCACAACAACACAGCTCTTGTCTAGCTAAAATCAACCGCTGGAGAAGGTAGACTTTCTCCTCTGTGGACTGAAAGAACAGTTGCCACCTATAGAGAAACCCAGCTGGTCAGGTGTCTCTAGAGAGTGTTTCTTGACCCTTCCTAAATCTCCAGTGTGGATATGCAAAAGCTTTGCCAGCATCTTCTGCACCTGTGAAATGTACAAAATTGCTGGGGAAAAGAAGGTTTATCCAAAGCCCAGGTACCGGTTCTAAGACAGAATTCTGGTCTTTCTGGTTGCCTTCTAGTAAGGGTAAGAAAGGTGAAAAACTTTATCCCTTAATTTATGGTATTCCAATAGAGAAAATAATGACTTAATGATAGTCTTATTTTAAAAGTACAAATCTCATAAAATTAAGTATGGTTATTTATCTTAGTATTTGTATATTTGTTGTTTTCTATGTTAAAGTAAAATTACTAGGAAAATACAATTTCAGATTTATTGTATAGAACCAGGATTTGATTCATGACTATAGATTACCCTAGGAACTAAGAAATTAAAAAGCGATATACACATAGGCCAGACTGTGGAGATAAAAACAAAACTAAGCTCTCCCTGATGAAGAGTTTGGCAAAGTGGCTTGGGCATCAACGGAAGAGTTTCCAAGGGGAAAACCTGCCAAAACCAGGGCACAAAATTAAGTGGTATTGAGTTATAACCCAAAGAATAAAATATCTATGAGTCGCTATTGCTACGAAGGAACGGCTCAATAAATTAATAAATAAGAGAGGAGAAATAAATCTCCCATGCAAAAGAATTCCAGACTTCTTACACAGGTCTACTCTGTCGGAAGAGGATCTCAGGGGGTCCATGCCCAAAGTGCACGTTACCCTTAGTGATGTCGATTCTAAGATAGTCACTTTGCAATAGACAGCTAACGAGTGCTACCTCAGACAGGCAGTTACAGTCAACATCCAAAGACCCAAGTCATGGCCAAAGAGAGCCCCCATGGTACAATATCATCAAGATGGTTCTTAACCGTCCCCAAATTCAGAATCCCAGCTTAGTCTTAAGAGAAACTTCAGGAAAAATGTCTAAGAGAGGATTACTGTACGAAGTTCTTAATCAGCGTGCCTCGGGACCATCAAGGTCACCAAACCCAAGGAAAATCTGGCAAAGTACACAGCCAAGAGGACCCTAGGGAGACACAGCAACTAAATGTAGTCCTGGATAGCATCTTAGGCAATAAGAAGGTCATGAAGTAAAAGCTGAAGGAATCCTAATGGGCTTTAATGACATTGCATAAATATTAGTTCATTAATTATTATCATTATTTTACACTAGTTTAGTGTTTTGTTTGTTTGTTTGCTTTGTTCTTTTTGTTGTTGTTGTTTGTTGTGTTTTAAAAAGACAGATTTTTAGTTCTGGCTGGCCTTTAAATGTAGCTGAGGATGACCTTAAACTCCTTGAGTCTCCTACCTCCATCTTCCAAGTGCTAGAATCACAGGTATGGACCATTGTGCCCAGCTTGGTTCATCAGTTGTAATAGCTTCGCCTTGCTAAAGTCAGAGTCAACAGTAGTAGAAACAGAGCATAAGGACATGGAAACTTTCTATACTATCTTCTCAATTTTTCTAGACTTCTAAAATTGTTCTCAAAAAAAATGAATTTTAGGGGCTGGAGAGATGGCTCAGAGGTTAAGAGCTGTGCCTGCTCTTCCAAAGGTCCTGAGTTCAATTCCCAGCAACCACATGGTGGCTCACAACCATCTGTAATGAGGTCTGGTGCCCCCTTCTGGCCTGCAGGCATACACGCAGACAGAATATTGTATACATAATAAATAAATAAATAAATAAATAAATAAATAAATAAATGGATGAATGAATGAATAAATGAATAAATGAATTTTAAAGCAAAAACCAAATAAAATGAAAAATTATCATGATAATTTCTGTAGCTAAATTTTTTCCTATAGCCCCCATGTTTCCTTAAGGGAAGCAGTCTCCAACTAGCCCAAGCTAGTCTCTGGAACTCACCACGTTGACCAGTCTGACATTGTAACAACCTTCCTCCTACCTCAGCCTCTCAAGGGCTAGGGTTACGACGGGAGCCACCATGCCTATCATGGTATTCTTAAAATAACCCCAAACTGTAATTTATAAGAATTTGGAATTGGCAGAACACACTGTGGTGTGTCTGTATGATAAAACACTATAACATTATTAAATATCCCATTGTGCAATAGTAAATAACAAAACCAGGCATGGTGGCTTCTGCCTATAATCCCAGGACTTGAAAAGTTGAGGCAGGAGGATTGTTATAAGTTCAAGGGTAGCTTGTTTATTAAAAACATCATGAACGATAAGAGAAAATATGAAACCGAGAGAGAACAGATTATTGAGAATTAATCTCTCTGTATCAGAAACAACATGGTCATAAAAACCTTCTTGGATATCCACACTTATCTAATATCAAAACAAAACTATAAATAAGTGGAGAGAAGATGGAGGGAGGAAGAGGAAAAGGAGAGAGAGAACGGTGAGACAGGTAAATCAAATGATACTTTGGAGAATACTACAGGCTATTAACAGGCTCATTCGGGAGAATTGAAAGTTAGAAGCCAGTCGGGACTACATTTCAAGACCCACATCTCCCTACCCTACACACACATACAACAACAACAAAAAAAGAAAAAGAAAAAGGAAGAGAATTTGGCTGTTGTCTGAAACAAAGTGCAGAGAAATACTAGATTTTGCAAAGTAAGTGACATGTTGACTTTTATTTGAAAAGTATGTCCCCAGGGACTCTACAGAGAGTGGACAGAAAAGAGCAAGGAGGCTGTTATGAAGCCACAGCCAAAGTTAGATGGCAGACAAGCCTGGCTTAAGTGTGCCACAGGGATCAGCAAACACCGGGAGGGCGGTGGCCTCTGACGCCTTCCTGCTTACTCTGAATGCCCTATAAAGAAAATCTACCACACGAGTAAAGAAAAGGCTACTGGGAAATATATATGCCACATGTTTTATGTGTAACGGGCTCGTTGTTTTGAGGAAATTGTAGGTTTATATTCTAGGGCTTGTGGAGGAACGCAAGCCTTTGTTCTAGCTTCTATGTGTGAGCTGTTGCCTTGGACCATCTCAGCGAGCGTGTGTGTGTCTGTCCTGTCCCTTCCTAGGATAAACGGACAACTGGTAGCTCTGAAAGTCATCAGCATGAACGCAGAAGAGGGCGTCCCTTTCACAGCCATACGGGAAGGTAAGACCAGGAAGAAGTGAACACCAGAGCTTGTTTTGATCGCTAGATGTGGAAAAACCCCTGTAAAGGATTCAGTCTGCCCACTCAGCGTGCGATCTCTGGTATTTCTAGATGTGATATAATTTCAAATTTTGATTTTGTTGCCAATTCCCCAAGATTATTTATTTACACTATCGTTTTAGTGTTTATTCCTGAAGACAACGTTCAAAACTGCTGTTCATATTATGACCTCTGTGAACGTTTACTAAATGTTTTCTGTATGCTTAGGTTCCTACTAAAACAACCCAGAGAGATTCATTCAAAAGAGAGAGAGAGTGTGTGTAACACCATAGTAATTCTTGGTGGGGGATTCACCTGATCATAGCTTATTTTCTTGTTTCATTTTTTTTTTTTCGAGACAGGGTTTCCCTGTAGTTTCTAGAGCCTGTCCTGGAGCTAGCTCTTGTAGACCAGGCTGGCCTCGAACTCAGAGATCCGCCTGCCTCTGCCTCCCGAGTGCTGGGATTAAAGGCGTGCGCCACCACCGCCCGGCTGCTTGTTTCATTTTTGTTTTTCCCACAGTACTTAGGGATTGAACCAAGGGTCCAGTGCGTGCGCACGCACGCGCACACACACACACATTTTTTTTTTGAGACAGAGTCTCACTAAATTTCCCAGACAGGCCTTGAACTTGCAATCCTTCTGCTTCAGCCTCCAGGGTAGAAGGCATGTTCTTTCAGCATTTTCTTTTTCTCCCTTCTTCTCTCTCTCCCTCTGGAGCTGTCTCTGTTTTGTTTGTCTGCCTACACAGCCTCAGACTTACTATGTAGCCCACTCTGACCTCAAGCTTGCCGTCCCCCTGCTGGCCTTACAGGAGTACCTTGACAAACCAAGCTTCCTGGGTTTTCTTTGCACCATGGGCAGCATCGCAAGGAGGTGAGGGGGTCCGGGCCTGCCTCATCTGGCTGCTAGGGGCTGATGATGTGGTTCTGGTTCATAGTTTCTCTAAGACTGGGTTCACCAAAGTGGCTGTTAACAGGACATGTTTCAGAGAGTGTTACAAAGACCAAATGAAGCCGGGCTGTGGTGGCACACGCCTTTAATCCCAGCACTTGGGAGGCAGAGGCAGGCGGATCTCTGTGAGTTCGAGGCCAGCCTGGTCTCCAAAGCCACAGAGAAACCCTGTCTCGAAAAAACAAAAACAAAAAATAAAATAAAGATCAAATGAGAGCACGTGACACTTATCTTTTCAGGGCTCAGTGGATAGTCACTGCTATCATTTTATTCTTCAATTTAATTTATTACTTTTTAATTACTGACCAATGAGAAGATGTATACCACAATATTTGCCACTAATAACTTATAAACTTAAAACCAACATAGTGAAACAAAAGAATACAATTTGCCAGCATTTCACCTAAGGTTGTTGTTTGTTTGGGGCAGGGCCTCCTAGAGCTCAGACTCACTGTGTAACCAAGGATGGCCTGGAACTCTTCATCCCCCTGCCTGTCCCTCCCAAGGGCTATGATGACAGACATGCCGCCACACTCAGTTTTACACTGCCTGCTGGGAAACAAATCTTGGGCCTCAAACATGCTCGGATATTAGTTATGTTCTGTTGTGGCAAAACGCCACAACCCAAGGAAGCAAGAGTTTACCTGGCTGACAGTTCCAAAGAGATAAGAGTCCATCATAGGCAGAGCAATAATAAACCTCCGTGGTAGCAGGAACAGGAAGCTAAGAGATGGCGCCTTCAAACATACAGACACACACAGACACACACACACACACACACACACACACACACGAAAGAGCAAACCGGAAGAGTGTGATGCTGAGTTCTCAAACCCCGAGTCTTCAGTCATGTGTTTCTTCCAACAAAAACCGCACTGTGCCCAGACAATGCAACCAACTAGGAATCAAACACTCAAAAACTCAAGCCTCTGGGTTGCATTTCTCATCCAAACCCCATTCTCATCAACGGAGCCCTTTGTATGACGGGATTACTGTCGGAGACATGGCCTTCCCTTCTTCTCCCAGCTCTGTGTCCTCCCTTCTTTCCTGAGTACACACTGGACACAAAGGATAGTGTTGAAAGCTTGAGCGGTGAGCAGAGAAAGCCCCGTCCTTCATTCTGTTGTTCTCAGTCTTAACAGAGCAGACAATTCAAGCATTAAGTGTGTAGAGGCCGTTGCAAGCTCAGACGACAATGAATCAGGATAACTTAACGGAGAGCAGGCAGACTTTGGGCTGAACTTAGAAGAATAGGTTATGCAAACAGGCATTTAAAAACAACAATCCAGAAAAGTGAGTTTATAACTCAATTTAATTCCATTTTCAAAAGCCTCTAATGCCCCTGGGAAACATTTTCAATTTAAGTAGAAGGGCAAAAGCCAAGAAACGAACAGTTTAAGTGGGGACTCATCCTGATAGGATCAGGTGCAATTTGGGGGGGACCCATGGTTTAAGTGTTTAACATAATGGAAGCCGCACTTACTGATGTACTTATGAGTCGTCCAAACGATCACATTTGGAGACCGACATGCGGCTAAGTGGAAGAGTATCTCTCAACACAGTAGAAGCGTCCCGGTCACTGGGCTAGCGGGGACTTTCTGTGTCAAAGCTCTCAACGTTCTCTGAGCATTGCCTTTGGTGAGCTGGAGTTCACTAATTGCTCATTGCTCACAATGCTTCCCTCGAGCTGAGTTCTCCAGGTCCACATCTGGCAGGCACAGTGAAACCCTGTTGCAGCAGGTTCTGCTAACAGATGCACAGATGTCTCGGCCTGGCTCAAAGCCCACCCTGCCCCCCCCCCACCCCCTGCCATGGATCGTTCTCTCTGCGCAATCATTTCTGAATCGATCGCAATCATTTCTGAATCGATCGTTTGCCCGGTGCCGCCCGCCACACAGGTGTTCACAATTACAGTTAGGGCTCAGCTGCGGACTCCTCGGTTTGTTTTATAGACTGCCCCTTACTGCAAAGCTTTGCTCTATGATATGAAAAACCACAAAAGGATTTTGACACATCGGAGGTGGTTTGACTTCCAGCTTCCAACAATGGCCGCTTCTTTTTCCTTCAGCGTGAAAGCTTGCAGCCTTGAAAGTGAGGCCCCACTTAAAGAACTTTGACACTGCTTCAATTTTCCCTGGTTAAGATCTCGATGGTGTGAGGCCAGAGAGACCCAGATTAAATGGGAAGGGATGGAAAGCAAGATAAGAACAGCTGGCGTTCATTAGTTAAAATCCAGGGTCACTGGCTAGAAAGGTAACAAGATGCCGTGTGCGGGAAAAACTCAGAGTAAGGCAGCCTTCTTTCCAAACCCTTGATGCAAGAATTCTTTGCCCGAGAAGTCTGCTTGCTCTGAGGGTGTGGCAGCCTGGGATTTATTGAGTAGAATTTTGCCACATGGACAGTCTCTCAGTAGGTAGAATGCATGTTTATGCTCGTGGGAATCTTCATATGTAACATGAAATGAACAGAAGTCTGAACAGCGCTAAGGGAAAATATTAATAAGCTTGCATGCACCCTTAACACCTTTAGAGACATTATATCATATGGTCAAACCAAACAATTCATAACCGTCATACATATACTCTTTCCTGAGATCCAGAAATGTGACACGCCTTTCTTCGCCATAGTCCTTATCAACCTCTTACACTAACAGCAGAAGTACAATATTATGGTATTTGTTGTTGTTATAGAAATGAAGGAGTCTGAACCTCAGAGAAGCTGGGAAATTTGTCTGGAGTCACAGCATTCCATTAGAACTGATGCCATTTATATTTAGATTTATATATTAGAACTCATGTCAGTTATATTTAAATTCTCTCTACTACATAAAACTGCAAAGGCTTGCTCGATTGACTCTCCTTCAGCAAGAGTAAAAGCGGAAAACAGAAACTCTGCTCTCTGATGCTGTCTGTGTAAAAATTAAGGCAGACTGGGAAGTAAGACTCCAGAAAACGGCCCCGATCGTGTGTGATCAGTGGCTCTCCAGTTTCTCCCACAGAACCCGGCAACGGCAGCATTTAAACTAGAAACAGTTGTGGCTGAAAACCCTTTGGATCATTGTACTTACTTCTAATCTATTTGTGAGAAAACTCACCAAAAAAAAAAAAGAGGTTCAGGAACCTTGCTGGGGGTCATCCAATAAGATCAACGAAGGGTCTGATTAAAATCTCACGTCAGCTGTTTCCACAGATAGAGGAGGGCATGCCTGGCTGACAGGAATTCTGCTGAGTCCGACCTGATCAAGGACATAACATATTCTTTGCATAGTTACGGCCTTATGAGAAGTAGTCCCAGGGTAATGGCATAGGAGAGGGATATTTTTAAAAGTTTAAAATTATTGTTATTAGCGTGCATCTGTGTTCACACACATGCCCATGCATGCACGCTCAAAGCCGTGCCATGATGCCTATGTGGAAATCAGAAGGCAACTTCGTGAAGTCATATTTTTTTGTCTTCTACCTATTTGCATGGGTTCCAGGACTGAACTCAAGATTGCCAGACTTATATGGCAAGCGCTTTCGTTGTTTCCATTGAGAAGTCAGGTGTGATTCTGACAGGTTTGCCTTTATATGTTACTTGGCCTTTTTCCTTTGCATTTCTTAATATTTTTTCTTTATTCTGTATGTTTAGTGTTTTGATTATTATACGGTGAGGAAACTTTTTTAATCTAGTCTATTTGGTATTCTGTAAGCTTCTTGTATCTTCATATGCATAATTTTCTTTAGGTTGGGAAAGGTTTTTTTTTTTCCTATGATTTGGTTGAATATATTTTCTGTGCTTTTAAGTTCTTCTGTCCCTATTATTCTTAGGTTTGGTCTTTTCATGGTGTCCCATATTTCCTGGATATTTTGGGTTAAGCTTTTGTTAGATTTAATGTTTTCTTAACTGATGAGTCTGTTTCCTCTATTGTATCTTCAGTGCTTGAGATTCTCTCTTCCATCTCTTGTACTCTGCTGTTCATGCTTGTGTTTGTGGTTCCTGATCATTTTCTCACAATTTCTGTTTCTATAATTTCCCTGGTTTGTGTTTTCTTCATTGTCTCTATTTCAGTTTTCAAATCTTGAATCATTTCTTTCATCTTTTTGATTGCTTTTTCTTCGTTTTCTTTGAGGGATTTGTTGATTTCTTCCAATATTTTTGTTTCTCTTTTCCTCCATTTCTCTGAGGGGATTTTTCATTTCCTCTTTAAGGGCCTCAAATGTTCTCTTAAAGTTATTTTTTAGGTCATTTTCTTCTGCTTCATCTATATTTGGGTGTTCAAGTCTTGCTGTTGTAGGGCCACTAGTTTTTGCTGGTGTCATGTTGCTCTTTGTGGTGTTGAGTGTGTTCTTACCTTGTCTACCCATCTTTTCTTCTGGTTGATGTAGCTGGGGCTGTGTCTCTGGGGATCAATCTTCCAGGTGCCAGTGGATCCAAGGCTCAGATGGTTGCTCCTCATGGTGCAGTCAGGGCCACGGTTCCAGTCACCTTGGAGGCCATTTGGTGTCCCCAGAAGTCACTCAGTGCTCCTGGGAATCACTCTGCAATCCAGGAAGTCATTTGGCCCTGCTCCCATGGAGGTTGCTTGCTTAGGGCTGCTCCTGTGGAGGTCACTGCCTTGGGCCTGCTCGTAGGTTGCTGATTTGTGCCCAACCCGCAGAGGTCTCTGCTTCCCCTGCAGTGACTCCCTTGTTCCCCTTGGTTTGGACCTGCTCCCACAGAGGTCCAGAGGTCTCTGACTTGGGCCTAGTCCCTCAGTGGTTGCTCCCTTGTACCTGCTCCTGTGGAGGTCGCTGCCTGGAGCCTCTTCCATCTCTTGCAATCTATTTTTTATTCTTGCTTCTGTAGTTCCTGATTGTTTACTCAGACTTTTCATTTCCAGAATTCCCTGGGTTTGTGCTTTCTTTATTGCCTCCATTTCAGTTTTCAAGTCTTGGACTGTTTCTTTCACCTGTTTGTTTGCCTTTTCTTGGTTTTCTTTAAAAGATTTGTTGATTTCTTCCTTTTTCTTTTTTTGTTCACCTTTCCCTCCACTTCTTTAAGGGAATTTTTCATTTCCTGGAATTTTTCATTTCCTCTTTCATAAAGTTATTCTTAAGGTTGTTTTGTTCTGCTTCATCTGCGTTGGGATGTTCATGTCTTGCTGTTGTAGAACCTCTAGTTTCTTTGGTGCTGTATTGCCCGGTTACCTACCCATCTCTTTCTCCAATCAGAACAGGGGGAGCCTGTATTTCAGGGGGGTCCCTTTTCCTCCAATTAGCATAGCTAGGGGCTGTGGCTCCATTAAATATCCTTCACATGTAAGCAGGGCAGAGACCTCGGTGATCATTCCTCCAGTTGCCTATGGGCCCAAGGCTCAGATGGTCCCTCCTCCAGGTTCAGGCAGGGCTGAGACTGAATCTCCAGTGGTCAGATCATTTCTGGAGGCCACTGCTGTCACTGCGGCCCGCCGTGCTGCTGAGGCTGCTCCCCCGGCCCCCATCTTCTACTTTCATGTTATTTTGTGTGGGATGAACTTATGCGCTCAATTAGGGTTATACACAGAAATATGAGCCAATTACCTGGGAAGAGATACCTTTGTCCCTTAGCAACTCTTCGCGACCTCAGGAAGGTAGGGAGGCTTGTGAGCGCCTCTCACCCATAACGGAATGTGGAGAGACCCAGTCTCTTGCAGGCTATCACAGAGCTGAGTGTTCAGAGGCAACGGCACGTCACGCCTTGGGACCGTATTCCACAGCGCGCTGCTCCTCCTTCCAGCTTTTCCATTATCTCCACGCTCTTGCTCTTTCGCGCTCTCTGAGCCTTGGAGGGGTCACACAGGCGTCTTGTTTAGGGATGAGCATCCCATGGGCGTTCATTCTTAGTCCTTTGGCCAATTAGGAGTCTCTTCAGTAACTGCTGCCCGCGACACACGCAGAAAGAAGCTTCTCTGCTCGAAGTCGACAGCATCATTAATCCATGGGTATAAACAGAAATAGCCAAAGGCCATTTAGCAGGGACGTCCTGTTCACTCAGCAAAACAGCAGTACTTTCCCAATGAGGGCCTTTCTAATGAGGAGCCTGAGCTCCAGACTCCTGACGGGGTTTGTAGTACCGGATGTGAATTCTGTGGAGCAGGACTCAAATTCAAGCCTGAAGTGATTGGTTACCCCCACCCCCAAAATATATGCCACTCTTGCACCAGAGGGCCCAATGCTATGGGGGTTAACTATCAAAGAAATCAGAACTACTTGTCTGACAGTCCTTGGTACTTACCAGACATTTCCCTACATTATACTGTTTCTTGGGATGCGTATCTTGACTCCTTATCTTGACTTGTGGCTCTCACGCCAGAGGAAAATGTAACGCTACAGACTGCAAATCCTTTATCGTTCCGTGTCTAACGGTGCTGGGTGGTGGCGGGGCTGGGGGGGCGGGCTCCATCTTATTGACTGCTACGTAGACTCATTAGAAGTGAGCTCGTCTATATTGATTCTCAAACGTTTATTGAGTGCCGCATGCCAGGCTTGTGTTAGTGCTGCAAATGCAAAGTCAAGGGTGGGGTCAGGCTGTGTCCTCCGGTAACCTATAGGCGCGGGCTCGAGAGACCCAGCATATACAGACACACTCTAGGACTCGGGGACAGACTTCTTCTGCCTGTGACTATTACCTTTGCCTTGGGTTCCGGGGATCCAAATTCAGGTGCTCGGGTGCCTGCAGCAAGGGCTCACCCACTGAGCCACGTCCATGGCTCTGAGTTTGCTCTTAATCCTCAGATCTCCACAGTAGGAAAGAGCTGGTGCAGGGGGCTCATCAATTAGAGACGTAAGCACAAAACAGAACCCTGATCTTGAGGGTCCCCCCCCCAATTATACCATTTTTCTTTCTTCAAAGGTTGACTTGTTTGTATATTTTATGTATGAGTGCTTTGTCTGCACGTATGCCTGCACACCAGAAGAAGACATTGGATCCCACTATAGACGGTTGTGAGCCACCTTATGGTTGCTGAGAACTAAACTCGGGAACCCCCGGAAGAGCAGAGCAGCTGGTGCTCTTAACCGCTGAGCCATCTCTCCAGCCCTAGCATTTCCCTTTGTTAGTTAATGTTTTCAGTTAGAGGGACAAAATAATGAATCTCACTGTGACCTTCTCACACCCATATAACTTTGTACCCCACTAGAATTTTCCTCCTTCCACCCCTCTGATGGTAGAGATACCGGGCGCTTAAAAGAAATATCGCACTGGCTCAGAACTGAGAGATAGACAGTTATTTATTGAGGGGGAAAACTTACAAACCAGGATTCTCTGGGCGGATGGAGATGAGATCTAAAACAATCCGAACTAGCCAAGCGGGAACCAGGGGGTCGAGAGGACGCACCTCCGCATCCCGGTAAATAGTCTATGAGGCCACGCCCCAGTAGGCGGTAGTTCCTAGCTGTAAACCTTCCCTCAGCACCGCTCTTTCCCAGCCCTCCCTCTGCAACACCAATCTCTTTCCTCCCACGTAATAGTCCCCGTTCTGCATATATACACATATGTCTGCGTTTGGAGGGAGGCAGGGTCCTCTCACTGACACGGCTGTTACTGGTTCAGCTAGTCTGTGTAGGCAGTTTGCCCCAGAGATCCGCTATGCCCACCTCCTGGCTTTCGTGTGAATGCTAGGCACCTGAGTTTCAGTCCTCAGACATACATAAAGGCAGAAACTTCACCTACTGGGCCATCTCCCCAGCTCTCTAAGGCTTTAAATCTCGACTCTGCATGTGAGAGAAAATATGGATTTTTTTTTTTTGTATCTCTGCTTCTCTGCCCTTTTGTGTTCTTTTCTCTCCCTCTAGAATATTTCTTCCCCCTCTCTATTCCTGACTCTACTTCTATGTATTAAGAATATATGTAGCTGGGCGGTGGTGGCGCATGCCTTTAATCCCAGCACTCAGGATCTCTGTGAGTTCAAGACCAGCCTGGTCTACAAGAGCTAGCTCCAGGACAGGCTCTAAAGCTGCAGAGAAACCCTGTCTCAAAAAACCAAAAAAAAAAAAAAAAAAAAAGAATATATGTATATGCTTTAATATTTATGATTTAAGTTTTATATTGTTCCATTCTTTTAAGTCTTTTGTTTATTTTGTTGTTGTTGTTTGCTTGTTTGCTTTTGAGACAGGGTCTCACTCTGTAGTCCAGGCTGCCTTTGAATTTGCAGAAATCCTCCAGCCTCAGTTGCCGGAATGCTGACATTACAGTGATAATCCATCATACCAGGCCTCATTTTTAGTCTTAAAGACCCGGTTTTCTTCATGATCGGATTTACCGTCTCTTTATGCCTACTTTGTTTTTGTCCTTCTGAAGTCGTGGGTCTTCCATCTCTCTGGAACGCCCAAAGATAGCCTTTCCTGGTCTTTTGTGGCAATCTCTCCTCTTTATTTGGGTGCCTTTATGGGGTAACAGTGAGGGCAGGTCACCGGTAAAATGTCTGAAGCAAGACCCTGGGCTTAATCTCCAGCATTAATTAGTTAGTTAGTTAATTAATTAATTAATCATACTATAAGTAAATAAATGGCTGCTTTTAGAAACCTAACAAGGGCTTGTGACTGAACAGGCATGAGGTAGCTGTCAGCATCCTGTTCTCTGAGGCTTCTCAAGCTCACTGTTCTCTTTTAAGAGCTTCATTTTCAGAGGGCCTCATAACATTCCCTCAAGAAGCCCTCGAACCAGACCAATGACTCTTTGCAACTAAAGAGATATGGATAAAACAGTTTACTGCGTGACTCACCGTGTCACACACAGTTTCCATGAGATTGATTTTTTTCCTTTTTTTCCTCTCTTTTTTTTCTCTTGGATTTTATTTTATTATTCTGTGGGGGTTGCAAAGGCAGAGGGCAGATACGAAGGGATGGGAAATGAGTGGGATCAAGATGCATGATGTGGAAGACACAAAGGATAGATAGAAAGAAGGAAATAGAAAAGAAAGAAAGGAAGGAAGAAAGGAAGGAAGAAATGAAGGAAGAAAGGAAGGAAGGAAGGAAGGAAGGAGATAAAGAAAGAAAGGGAGGGAGGAAGGAGCCACTATTCTTTACCCCCACACACCAGCCACATTTATCAGCCTTGTTGCCTGCTCCTTGGACTTTGTCTTTTAGAGCCTGACCACTCACTGCAAACTCCTGCCCAAAGAGGCGGGACAGCCAATTTCCTGCTTCTCCAATGACAGACCTGTGTGTCTCTGAGCCCAGGCTCTGCATCTGGGATGGTGAGAGTCCCAGAGGGGAGCCTCACAAAGTGCTCAGAGGAAGCTGATTAGATGGATGGAAGCCCTGTGTGCAGCCGTTGGACCTGTCAGAGAAGGCAGCTGCGGAAATGTGAAGGCCCGCCGTTTTCAAAACAGCAAAAGTCCTTTGTCACCTAAAACATTCTTACAGAAGAGATTCATTTCCAGCCATAAAAACCCAAGACTGCTTGATTTGAAATGCTTATAAAAAATAAAGATTGTCTACTAGGTTTAAAGGAACACTTTCTTATCAGTGATGGCGGTACCCTCTTGTTTAAATCTTCCTAGCCTCTCTCCTGAAGGGACTGAAGCACGCCAACATTGTCCTCCTGCACGACATTGTTCATACCAAGGAGACTCTGACATTCGTGTTTGAATACTTGGTGAGTTCTCTAGACTTTTCCAGCACAGAGGGGAAAAAGCCTGGTGCTTGTATAATGAACCTGTTAATATTTTATGGCATGATAAAACTTTCATTATGATGTGGAAGGTAGGATGGATTGTTGGGCTAGGCAGGGCCTTGCTGCTCTGGCCAGCAATTAGTCATACCTCTTTACCTGGATTTTGTCTGTCCCGTCCCCCCTTGCCACCAGGAATAGACTAGGATTCTGCATTTGCTTTCTCATAAAAGTCTGTGCTTTTAAAAGGCTGTTTTGGGCTGGAGAGATGGCTCAGAGGTTAAGAGCATTGCCTGCTCTTCCTGAGTTCAATTCCCAGCAACTACATGGTGGCTCACAGCCATCTATAATAAGATCTGGTGCCCTTTTCTGGCCTGCAGACATGCATGCAGGCAGAACACTATGCACATAATAAATAAATAAATCTTTTTTTTTTAAAGGCTGTTTTAATTACTTATAGAACCTGGTTTGTTTCTTTGGCAAAACAGAAAGATATTTAAAGGCCATATATAAGCCTACTAATGAAAGCCTCAATTTGTACTTTTGAAAGGGGGAAAAAAATTCAAATGAACAGAAAGAAATCCTGAGAGAAGTGTGCTTGACCTGCCTTCAAGGACATTTGAAAAGTGAAAGTTCCCTTTGCGTGTGTTCAGAACCAGTCACTCAAATGCCAAGAAAAGGACTCCGATGTGCCGGCAGCCAGCTAGAAAGACATGCTCTGTCTGCCTCACAGAAATCTGGCTATACTCCTTTTATACTTTACTCTAAACATCCGCGATTTTGTTGTGCCCCCTCGGGTACACGGTGTGATGCAGGATACTGTCCAAGCGCCGCTGACCTCTGTCCTCTTTCTCTGCCGTTCTGTTTAGCACACAGACCTGGCTCAGTACATGTCTCAGCATCCTGGAGGCCTTCATCCTCACAACGTCAGGGTGAGTACTTTAAGAGCCAGGCTCCCCTCTGGCCTGTGCACAGTAGAAGCATCTGTAAACAGACAACCGTCACAGAGGGAAGTCCGCGTTACAATAAAAGACGCTGGACTGGACGTAGTGGTTTACGCTTTTAATCCCAATGCCCTGGAGACTGAGGTGAAAGGATTATTGTGAGTTCAAGGCCAGCCTGGTCTACTTAGTGAGCTCTAGGTTGCCTAGGCTACAGTGTGAGACCCTGTCTCCCAACAACAGCTAAGTAAACGAAAAGCAGATAAACATTATGAATACTCTAGAAAAAGTAGTTGTTCTTCAAGATGCAAAGATGTGGACCTGGGCATCCTAACCCAACAGTGTGTCATTACATTAAATATAAGTATCAACCAATTAAATATAAGTATATTGAAGGGTGAGAGAGGCGAAGCCAGCATAAAATAGACCTTTTCCATGGCACGCTGATGTGGCCCACGATGAGGTTGACGCATGTCCTAGCAGGTCCTAGGACACACATGACACTAAATGCCATTTTCTTGTATATCAGAGTAGAAATCATAACTCATTAGCTAGCCACAATCCTATCTGTGATATATTTTTTAAAAAAAACCATCTGTGTTTCAAACTTCTCATTCCACAGGGTTTTGTTGGCAGCAACAAAATGATCCACTCTTAAAAGTAACTCTATGACAGAGTTGCATTTGATAACAGTAATTTTTATAAGTAATATTTATCTTTGTGTTTGTCTATTAAAGAAATACATAAACAGTACTTAGAGCTGCATTGAGTTCTGGTGATCTGATCATGAGGAGATCGTGTTTAACTTAATTTCAGTGAGTTAAAAGTGCAGTACAGACTTTACAAGGAAGTTAGGAGCACAGTGTTCAGTGCCTGGCTGTGTGGACAGGAATTCTGGGAGAATACTTAGCAAGCGAAGGTAGCCTGATCCTAGAAGCAAATCTTTAAGAAGGTTTGAGGAGGGCTGGAGAGATGGCTCAGAGGTTAAGAGCATTGCCTGCTCTTCCAAAGGTCCTGAGTTCAATTTCCAGCAACCCCATGGTGGCTCACAACCATCTGTAATGAGGTCTGGTGCCCTCTTCTGGCCTGCAGGCATATACACAGACAGAATATTATATACATAATAAATAAATATTTTTTTAAAAAGAAGGTTTGAGGACAAAGAATGGTGAAAAGTAATAAAAATTAAATAGTGGTGTGGAGACAGGCTGGAAAGCTAGACAAAGATGAACCGCGCGGCAGTGAACGCCTACAGCATCCAGGAAGTGGAAGCTGGAGGGTCTTGAGTTCAAGGTCAGCCTAGGCTACATACCAAGACCCAGAGACCTAGGCTACATACACACCCCCAAAAGAGGAAGGGGGATTCAGAAAGGAGGGAGCAAGAAAGAGAAGTAGGCAGGGAAACAAGGGGAAAAAAAAAGGACGTGCAGTAGTGGCAAGAACCCTCATGGGTACAAAACAATTACTATTAAATATAACACTATAACAAAACAATTACTAAATTGTCAGCAATTATTATTTATTATTGTTTTATTTATAGGTTTATTATTATTGTTTTAAAAGATTTATTTTTTTAAATTGTATGTCTGTGCGTACATGAGTAGAAACCAAAAAAGGGAATTTGATCCCCTCGTGTCGGAATTACAATGGTTGTGTGCTACTGTGTGGGCGCTGGGCACCCAGCTCTCGTCCTCTACAAGAGCAGCCGGGGCTCATAGCCAGTGAGCCGCCTTTGAGCAACACCACCTTTCCTTCTTAAACGTGGTAGCGTTCAACAGTTCTAACAGAGGAGGAGAGAAAGCAGGCGTTCTGAGCGATTCAGAGGTGGAGTTCTGTCAGACACGTGGAGGAAACCAAGAAGAGGCATTAGCGAGATGGCACTGGCGTCTAGACTGGGTCTAGCCTCAGGTTGCTGGGTGACGGTGAGCCGGGTGCCAAGGGGCGTGCCGGCTGCTAAATAGAACGCTCGGAGGAAGACCGACTTTGAGGCAGGAGGATCACACGTACCAGACACTGAAGGGCTGAGAAGGATGAAAACAAACAAACAAACAAACAAACAAGAGCTCAGTAAGGAGCTGGAGAGCTGGAGACGCGACTCAGTCAAAAAAAAAAAAAAAAAAAAAACAAAAACAAAAAGCACTTACAGCTCTTGCAGAAGACCTGGTTTGGTTCCTTAGCGCCCACATAGCAGAGGTCTGTAGCTCCAGTTCCACAGGGTCTACCACCCTCTTCTGGTCTCTGTGGGTACTGCATGCAACTGGGACACACGTACATAGAGGTAAAACGTTCATATACATAAAATAAAATGCTTTAAATTTCTAGTAAAAAGTCCTGTCCTGTAGCTATGCAAAAAAGTAAGTGTTTTCTTGCTTGTGCAATTATTTCTATTATATTTTGTTTTCAACTTTGAATTTAAGGCTTTAAGATAATTTATGAATACAATGGTTCCTTTATTTCTTTTTCTCAAACTTAAAAAGTAAACAAATAAGCATCGTGTGTGTGTGTGTGTGTGGAGAGAGAGAGGGGGGGGCAGCTTTGTGCAGTCGATTCTTTCCTCCCACCTTTATGTGGGTTCTGGGTATTGAACATAGGATTCCAGGCTTACACAGAAAGTATTTTACCTACTGATCCATCTTACCCCCACCCCTTTATTTCTTAATGCCATCTTTTGGTATCATAGATTTAAAAGAGTTCATATTGGAGCCTGGAAAAGCACAATTATAATAAACTCTAAACTATCATTTCCAAGTCAACTTTAACCTGACATACGAAGTCATCTGTAGGTAAAAAATGATATCTTTCACAGCTAAACCAGCTGCAAATGATTCTAAGGAGACCTCGGGGTTTCACTTTAGATTTTAAGGAAGGACAAATCTTTCAGTATCAAAGGAACAAGATTTTGGGAAATGCCAGAATCTCTTTGTTTGGGATGTAGTCTACTTGGATCCCTTGACCTTCCTCCTCTTTCTGAATGGCTCTCTCTCTCTCTCTCTCTCTCTCTCTCTCTCTCTCTCTCTCTCTCTCTCTCTCTCTCTCTCTCTCTCTCTCTCTCACCTCTGAAGAGACACGTTCACTATATTCTTTTAGAGGGCCATTTTTGACTTAGAGACGAAATCAGCACACTGCCGGTCCCGTGTCCTGAGGGATGGTGTTCATCTCTTACAGCTTTTCATGTTCCAGCTTCTGCGGGGCCTGGCGTACATCCACCACCAGCACGTTCTTCACAGAGACCTGAAACCTCAGAACCTGCTCATCAGTCACCTGGGAGAGCTCAAATTGGCTGATTTTGGTGAGTCGCCCTCAGGTCTCCTTCTGATCTATGAGCAATGAGTCTTTTGTCTGTATTTACTTGAAGCGTTGGGTAGGCTTGGCCTTTAAATACTAGAGCCCAAGAACGCGATGCTGTGTTGGATGTCAGACTGACATCCAGGAAACGTGAGGCAAGAGGGAGGGAGAGTGTGGAAGGTTTCTAGAATTCCATCAAGACATCTAGCCAGATACCTCAAATATTATCCCACCATCACTTTTGAGGTGGTGACATCCGTAGAAGAGACTGTACTTAGGAGATATTCCCATATCTAAGTGCTTAATGACAACTGTATCAGAATAGGTCACGGCTATCCCAGGATGGCAGAATAGAGAAGTTGATCCTAGAATGTAGCATGGACTCCTGCATAAATAGAAATGATACTTGGTTCTTCACCCTTCTTAAATGTCAACAACACCTTGACAATATTCCTAGCAAAGGATACAGACTTCCTCTATAACAGTGTCTTTCCTTTTATTCACAGATATGCAATATAGAATGCATAAACACATACATACATGTGTGTGTGTGTGATTTTAGATTTTATTCTCCTTTACAAGAAAGTAGTTAAGAGTCTGTTTTTGCTTATTGTTATATTCCTAGTATGGTACTAACTGTTCAGTAAAAGTTTTTTGAGACAGGGTCTCTCCATGTAGCTCTGGTTGACCTAGAACCCACTGTGTAGACCAGGCTGGCCTTGAACTGGCAGCCATCCTCCTGGTCTGTCTCCCAAGTATAGGAATTTCAAGTTAACATCAGCCAAGTTATTTCGCTGCTACTGTAGAGACCCACAGTACAATGGAAGAGTGTTCTAGAGACAACCATCCCTCAACACGGCAGTCAGAGCTGTCGTGGTAACCCCAGAGTGTCTTTCCCCAATCTTCACTTGGCATGTGGCTCACGGTCCTTCGGATATAGCCCAAGTGCCTACTTCAGTGTAGTTATCACCTCCAGCTCAACACAGCTCCGAGGGAATCTGAATCTACAACCCATCCACTAAGGGCTTGACCTGGAAGTTCAACATCACCTCTGTCCATACCAAGTAAGCAAGAACTTAGTCACCTGACCACACTTGGCTGCCTCACCTAGCTACACCAAAGGTCAAAATTAAGAACGCCTCTTGCTGCCGTACACGCAAACCTCAGGACGGTTGGAAGCTTCTGGTGAGAGCACCCACCACTGACACGTTATCTCTCGTGTTGTCTACTCTGCCGTGTGTTCTCCCCGTGCAGCGTGCCACCGTGCCTCCCAAAAAGACCAGGATGATGAGTGCTATCTCTATCCTCTTTGGACAGGTCTTGCTCGAGCCAAGTCCATTCCTAGCCAGACGTACTCTTCGGAAGTGGTGACACTCTGGTACCGGCCACCTGATGCCCTGCTGGGAGCCACCGAGTACTCCTCGGAGCTGGACATATGGTAAGAGCTACTGCCAAAAAAAAAAAAAAAAGGAAGAAGAAGAAGAAGAAGATACCCGTGATGATCACCTTACCATCTGTGGTTCATTTTGAAACATGAGGTGCTTTGTAATGCATGTCTCACCTGATTTTTGCATTCTATGGATTTTATGGTTAAAAAAGAAAGACTTGCCCAAGGCATCTTCTGTCCTCAGGTCTCTGTTCATCACACCCCTCCCCTTAGCTTCCCCCCAATTTCTTTGCCTTTTCCTCTCCTTTAGCCACCTGTCATCAGAGAAACAGACAGACATCTTCAAGCTATAGATAGGCAGACAGGTAAGCAAGCAGACAAGTATTCAGACAGACAGACTCAGGCACACACATGATAAAAACTATTATTAAAATAATCCCCTAGGGGGCTGGAGAGATGGCTCAGAGGTTAAGAGCCTTGCCTGCTCTTCCAAAGGTCCTGAGTTCAATTCCCAGCAACCACATGGTGGCTCACAACCATCTCTAATGGGGTCTGGTGCCCTCTTCTCGCCTGCAGGCATACACACAGACAGAATATTGTATACAGAATAAATAAATAAATTTAAAAAAAAATAATCCCCATCACGGGCTGAACGCGACCATAATTTGAGCCTGAGAACTGGAGGCTTGAAGATTCTTCGGGTACAGCGGCGAGCGGGTGTTCTCAGAATACAGCTTGCAGGAGTTGGTTTTCCCCTTCCGCTGTGTGGGTTCCGGGGACCGAAGTCAGGCTGGTAGGTTTGGCAGCCTTTACTCACTGAGTCATCTTGCCAGCCCTTGAGCAGAGTTCTTAATTTTAGCGCTGGTGATATCTTATTAATATCTTCCCTTATGCCTCCCCCTTTTATTTCTTGCTTTAAAAAGTCTTTCCCCAGCATAAGATTGATACGATCTAGTAAATCCTTTAAAAGATTTTTTTTTTTTCTTTTCAAGTTTTGGGGAGCTATTGTATTTTAACTGTGTGTCTGTGTGTATGCGCACAGGAACCAAGGTACCTGAGGAGGCCAGAAGAGGGCGCTTGATCCCCTGTAGGGGGCGCTAAAGGCAACTGTGAGCTGAGCTCAACACAGGTGCAGAGAACAGACCTCTGTTTCTCTGCAAGAGACGTGTGCTCTCTTACCTACCGAGCCATCTCCCCAGGATCCCTTCCAGATTTGATTAATTAATCGATTGATTTGATTGATGTTTTTGGCAGGGCCTTGCTATGCGGTCTTGATCAGTCTCTCGCTTTAGCAGCCTGATTTCTGACATTATAGGTGTCAGCCACCACGCCTGGGCTCAACTTCCGACACTGACTTTAATCCATGTTAACCACCTGTCTAATTCAGTTTCTTGTGCTGTCGTGCCAAATTTCTTTTTGTTTTAACAATATGATATTTTATTAATTACTTGAGAATGTCACGTGTGCACACAGTATGTTTTAATCATGTTCACACCCCCAGCTCTCCCTAACCACTACTCAGACCCACTTCCCCAACTTCCCTCCTCATCCCCTTTACTCTTTCAATAGCTCACCACGCCTAGTTCACGCTGCCTATGTACGTGGGTGTGGTTCTGTCCCCTGGACTAGGTCAACTCTAGGGCCACACCCTTAAAGAAGACTGGCTTTTCTTTCCCCAGCATCCATAAACTGGCACTAGATCCTCATCTGGGGTTGGAGGCTCACGAGCCCTACCCTCTCCCTCACTGGCTTAACCTCATACAAGTCCTGGACCTGTCAAATCTGTATCAAGTTTCCATAAACGCCCGGTCTGTTTCTAAGTTCTCTACTCTGTCGCACTGAGGTCAGATTTATCCATCCTCAGATCAGGGTATTAATCTCCATAGCTTTATAACAAGAATTCATAGTTCAACCCTCGAGAGTCTCTGAAGGGGCCAGGGAGAAGGCTTAGTGGGCACAGTGCTTGCTACATGAGCATGAGAATGTGAGTCTAGATCCCCAGAACACAAGTCAAACAAAGCAAAACGAAAATCCAGGCGTGAGAGCATGTGTCTGTAATCTCAGAGCTGTGGAGGCTGAGACGGGGCGGTGGGGGGGGATCCTGTGACTTGCTAGCTGAATTCAGAGGGCTTCAGGTTCTGTGAGGCCCTGTCTTAAAAAAAAAAATAAATTAGTTAAGCAATTAAGGAAGATGCTAGATACTGACTTCTGGGCTCTATGCATCCCCCTTCCCCTCCTCCTGGCATCCACCACCCCCTGGCAACACACACTCCTCACACATGTACACAAACACCACACATACCTGTCCTTTTCTGATTTTTTTTGGTATAATTTTAGAGTCAGTGTTTTTAGTTTCATAAAAATCCCTAATGGTAGCCGGGCGGTGGTGGCGCACGCCTTTAATTCCAGCACTCGGGAGGCAGAGGCAGGCGGATCTCTGTGAGTTCGAGACCAGCCTGGTCTACAAGAGCTAGTTCCAGGACAGGCCCTAGAAACTACAGGGAAACCCTGTCTCGAAAAACCAAAAAAAAAAAAAAAAAAAATGCTAGAAACACACACACACACACACACATATGTTTTTTAATTAAAATTGTAGCAATACAGTTTATACATCAGACAACATTATGATTTCATGATTTTATATCGTTTTGAGCAAAGAAAATGGCAAAAGTTTCAAGTTACAACCCCCTCCCCAACCCCAGAGGCTGGAGAGATGGCTCAGAGGTTAAGAGCACTGACTGTTCTTCCAGAGGTCCAGAGTTCAATTCCCAGCAACCACATGGTGGCTCACAGACATCTGTAACTCCAGTTCCAGGGGATCCGAAGCCCCTCTCTGGCCTCTGCAGGGATAGACATACATATGGTACACTGACATACGTGTAGGCAAAACACCCACATGTGTGTGTATGTACACACACACACACACATATATAAAAGATATGCGCCATCACTGCATAGCTGTTCAAAACACCTTTTTTAAGTCACATTTTTCTAAGTGGGCTACAGAGACAAATATATTCAGAGACATCATGTCTAACTCCTACTGCACCATAGGCAACGGATTTGAATGAAAGCCCAGTTCTCACAATCACTACCTCAAAGGAGTAACACACACACACACACACACGCACACACACATGCACACACACACACACACACATATATATATATAAAAGATGTGCGCCATCACTGCATAGCTGTTCAAAACACCTTTTTTAAGTCACATTTTTCTAAGTGGGCTACAGAGACAAATATATTCAGAGACATCATGTCTAACTCCTACTGCACCATAGGCAACGGATTTGAATGAAAGCCCAGTTCTCACAATCACTACCTCAAAGGAGTAACACACACACACGCACACGCACACGCACACACACACACACACACACACGCTGGATTCTTCTGGAGCACAACCTGGGAATGTTTTCCTTTAAGGCGTTTGTTAAGGGTGGGAAATGCAGTTCAGCTGGTAGAGAACTGGCTTAGCAGGGACAGAACCTTCAACCCCCAGCACAGGTGGTAGTCCTGTAAGCCCAGCTCTAGGGAGCGAGTAACAGGGGAGGGTCTGGAGTTCAAGGTCGGCTCCAGCAACTCAGCGAGTTTGAGGCCTTCCTGGGTGCTGGGAAACACCCCTAAATCCTCTGCAAGAGCTCTCCAAAGAAATTTTTTAAAATTTAATATCCTGTTTATTTATTTATTTGTGTATTTTATCAATATATCTTACCTAAGTGTTGGTCTACCATCTAGATCTTAAGTTCTTTATATCACTCCCTACTAAAAAAGAACTTTGGCTCTTGGAGGAATGATCTGATTTTAAGGTAGGAGCAGGGAAGGATAAAAGGGAACTTGAACCAAAATGTTTTCTTACAAAATGATACAAAATAAATGGAGACCCGTCCAAAGAGGAGCAGTCTGACGATGTTTCCTCTGCTCAAACCCGGAACACTTTTAACATCAAAGTAAATTACGAGGGAAATTAATTATAGCCTAGCGAGTAACGAGTCTATACTGAGGACAGCTGGTTAGTCCCACCCCATCCCATCCTACCCCCACAGCAGAATTCCAGCTAATGATGGAAGAAACAAGCAAACAAAAACCCCAATACAGTTAGCAAACCACTATCTCCCAACCAATACAGTAGCACTCGGTTGAAACAAGGTTCATTGCTGTTTACCTGAAAGGGAAAGAAATGTTCGCTGAGGAAGAGAGACATTTCCACGCCACAAAGCACTGCTTTACAGATTGCACGCCAACTATAAAGAGCTTGCAGTAACTTTATAAGGCAGAGAAACCTGGCAGGCCACACATTAACAGCAGCAATTAAAGGGACTCTAATGAATAATGGGAAGACTGACTTGTGCTTCCTACTAAGATATACTGAGAACCCAATGTCACTTACGCGGTATTGCTGGAAGAGAAAAGTCTACCCAGCTCCAACCAGGAGGAAGTATCAGCTAAATCCAATTTAAGGAACAGCCTACTGAAGCAACTGGCTTGTAATCTTTGGAAAAGTGAAGGTGAATTGTTTAGTTTTGTCCTTCCTTGGTTTCGATTATTTTTCTTGTGGTGGTGCTGGGACTCGAACCCTGCGCATGCCTTGTACGTGCTAGGCAGGCAGTCTACCAGCATTCCGTACCCAGCTCTGAAATCAGGGTTTTAGAAAGCAAAAGAGAAAGCCGGGCGGTGGTGGCGCACGCCTTTAATCCCAGCACTCTGGGAGGCAGAGGCAGGCGGATCTCTGTGAGTTCAAGGCCAGCCTGGTCTACAGAGCGAGTTCCAGGACAGGCTCCAGAGCTACAAAGGAGAAACCCTGTCTCAACAATCAACAAACAAACAAAACAGTGTTTAGCCATTTTAAACAGCAATTCAACAGCATCCAGTACATTTGCGTTGTGTGGCCACCATCTCTGTCCATCTCTAGAACCCCTCTCACGAGCCCCATATTGAAACTGTACTCACGACACAGTAAATGCCCACCGACTTTCCCATCAGCCCCTGGGACTCTTCCGAGTGCTTCACAGAACTGGCGCTGGGATCACACAATCCTTGCCCTTCCGCGTCTGGCTTCTTTCATTTAGCATCATGTTTTCAAGGTTTATCCTAGTCGGCTACCCTGAGGGTTTTGTTAATATTTGCTTTTATTTGTGTGTGGCACGTATGTGCGTATCCATGGAGACCAGAAGAGGATCTTGGATCCCCTGGCGCTGGCGTCCTTAGGGGTGATGAGCTGCCCAGTGTGGTTCTAGGAATAGAACTTGGGTCCTCTGTGAGAGCGGCCAGGGCTCTAACCACTGAGAAACCTCTACGGCTCCTAGCACACGGAGTTTTCAGGACGGCTTGATTTCGAACCACAAGGGCCTCTCTTTGGTGCAGACTTCGGGTGGCTGCTGGCTTTCCAACTACAGGAAGCCATCACTCCCTCATTCCCCACTGTCAGGTTCCTTGCCACAGACTTTCGAATACAAGATGCAGCGCAGGGAAAGTAACTGGAAATTCCGCGTGACCGCCACACATGATGTGGCTCCAAATTAACTTCAACAGTAGAAGATGAAGTACGGACTCATTTCTCCCAGCAGAATTTTTATATGCTATGCTCCTTGCATCTCTGGGAAGCTATAAAAAAAAATACTCTGAAGATGGTTTTCTTCCCCCAGGAGACTGCCTAAGGAATCTGAGGAATCTCTTCTGGAAGGAATTCATTCACTCTTAGAATAGAGAGAAAAAGATTCGGAAGATAGCCAGAAAATACAGAAAACATCGGAGCTGTTTGTTCTAGCTTGACTAAAGAACCACATTCGCAGCCACAAGCCTGACAGCTGCCAACTTGCCCTTCTAGGAGGATGCACTGTTTAAGGTCACCTGCTCTTGGTTTCTGGCTGCCACCTCCACCACAGGGGCTGCCACCCCCCCACTCCAGCCCCCAGAATCCCCATAGACTGAAAACCACCAGATAAGAAGGGGGGGTAAGGAGAGTCACAAACATAATGACCAAAAACAAAACCAAAGAATCAGAGGCAGTAGGAACTGGCTCCTTAGCCAGACCTGGATGTGGGGAAAATCTGGGGTGGGCAAAATAGCTAATAGTTTCAAGACCCGTTCTGTTTTGGTTTTTGTTTGTTTGTTTTGTTGGGCTTTTTGAGAAAGAGTTTCTCTGCGTAGACTTAGCTGTCCTGGAACTCACTCTGTAGACCAGGCTGGCCTTGAACTCAGAGATCTGCCTTGACTCTGCCTTCCAAGTGCTGGGATAAATGGCATGTGTCACCCCCGCCAGGTTTTTAAGACCCATGATCTTAAGCTTAAGAAAAAAATGAAAGCTAACATGATTATGAAAATCAAATTGCATAACAGGACAATGGCCTGGGTTGTTTTCAGAACAACAATTATACCCAGAAAAGCCTTTCATCTTTAAAACTTTTAACTCAAACTCACTAAGTACAATACTCGTAAAAGTATTTAAACGTTAGCCTCTTTGTTTTAAAGAAAGCATTAGATAAAATAATTAAATATTTATTCGAGTATGGATGGTACTTAATGGATCATCTGGCGCCGAAACATAATTGACTCAGGATTTTGTTTGTCTTGCGTTTGTAAAGCATGTATGAAAACATACATGTGTATATACATATTGCATACTTATGCATATAACTGTATATATACTATGTATGTGTATGAGTAGCCTTAGATTCTAGATTTGTTAGATAAAGGTTTCAAGCTGCCTTAACTTGCAAATGGAGAATTTTAATTAAACGCCAGCATTTTATCTCCTTAACACTGAGACCCTGTGCTATTTTGCAGTACCTGTATAGCGGCCCGCATGTTCTAGGTCGTGCCAAAGTGCACTTTATATAACTTTGTATGTCATCCCTATGTAAATTATAACGGATACCACGAAACTGTCTAACAGAAAGACTTCTTTCTTGGCTTCCCACAGTCACAAGTATGAAAAGCAGCACAGGTAATGAGGGGGGTGTGGTTCAGTGATCCAGTGCTTACTTAACATTTGAGAAGACCAGGTTTGGCTCCTAGACACCATGGAAAAGAGACATTTTGTTTCAGGCAATGAAAGTTTTCTTAGGAGGATGGGGGGAAAAAAAAGATGAATACAGGTTTACACCTAGAAATAACCGTATTGGGTTATTTTGTTATGGTGGTGGTAGATTTGGGGTAGGGGTTGAGAGTGGTTTTTGTTTGTTTGTTTGTTTGTTTGTGTTTGTGGTTTTTTTCAGTTCTCACTCCTCCAGAAGCCCCCAACATGTCCCTCCCAGCCTCTCATCCTCTCTGAGAGCAACCGCAATTTCACATCCAGGAAGCAGCACCACGCCATGCTCTTCCCTGTCCTCCAGCTCTGAGTTTCTTTCTGCCTCCTTCTCCTCCGTGTCCCTGGAGTCTTAGGGTGAGGGGGAGTTGGACACTGGTGTCCTGTTAAGAGCGGGCACATGAAGGCTGTTTGGTGATGTCAGCCAGTTGTGCTCCTCTTGCCTCAGCCCCTGCTGGACCAGCTAACAATGGTGTTAGCTACAGGCTTCCGTTACGTGTGTTCTCCTCTGTGTGCTGTTCTTTTACATCTGCTGTCTCAGGAGACAAGAAACAAAAAGAATATAAATCAATCTTTCTTTCCTTTTTTAAATTTGAGACAAGGTCTTACTCTGTACTCTAGGCTAGCCTGGAATGTATTATACAGCTGTGGCTGGACTTGAACTTGCAGTAATCCTCCAGTCTCAGCATCCCTAGTGCTGACCCCCCCAGCAAGAACAAGGATATTTAAACATAAATTAATAAGAAACTTTAAAATGACAATAATTCTAAAAACCCACTCGAAGGTGTTCTTTACCAGACATACAGCCTTCATTTGTCTGATCAAAATGTTTGATTCCATTTAAAATTTCTTCATATAAGCAAAAACTGATTTAGAAAATTTATTCTGATTTTTTTTCAATCAGAATAAAATAACCTATATCTGGAGCCCACAAAATCCTAAGAATGATCCAGTGAATTAAACCCAAACAAAGCAACAAGCCATAAAAGTAGCTTTAGTCTATGTAACTCAGATACAGTCACATTACATTACATTGTCTCCTAACCATCTCCTGTCCTCAGACAAAACACAACACAAGAATGAGTTTTAAATTTAGTTGTCAAGAAATATCATTAAAAAGCAAATTAAACAGACTGTGTCTAGAGTCTACAGAAAACATGAAAACGTGTGTATGGATAATACTTAAGACTAACTCAAATGAACCTTATAATCCATATTTAATACTATGATCATTTATAGTAAAATGTTTTACTTAAAGTGTCTCCCTTATTGGGCTGGAGAGATGGCTCAGATGTTAAGAGCACTGGCTGCTCTTCCAGAGGTCCTGAGTTCAGGAACCACATGGTGGCGCAGAACCACCTGTAATGAGATCTGGGGCCCTCTTCTGGTGTTCAGGCAGAACACTGTATACATAATAAATGAATAAATAATAAAAGAATTAAAAAAAAAAGTCTTCCTTGTTATGGCACACAAGAATGGCAGAATCAATAAGGGAGGAACTGGAGAGATGGCTCAGAGGTTTCAAGTGCATAGCGCTCTTTCAGGGGACTTGGGTTCCATCCCCAGACCAACATGGCAACTTACAACCATGTATAACTTCAATCCCAGGGGATCTGATGCGCGATTTCTTGCCTCCATGGGCACCAGGCACACACTTGGTGGACATACATCCATGCAGGTACTCCCACATACATATTTAAAAAAATCTTTAAAAAATGAAAACTTGCAGAATGAATGTCAGCAAGTGAAGGAAACCTACAAAGAGGAAGGTCTGCTTCATTTTAAACCCCTAGGAGCCAAATGGTTGAGAGAGTGAATCAGACATGCTTAGCAACATTCTTCCAGCAGGAGTCAAAAGCAAGCCAAGCCACTTAGGAGCCCAGCACGGACGACTCCTGGTTTCTTTATGGTGTATTTTAAGACTTGCTGCATTATCAGCCTCTTAATATAGAGGACGAAGCCATGGGTTAGCTCGTCAGAGAATCAGAGTCAAATTCTGACTCTGTAGAAGATTTAGGAGTGCCTAGACCTATTGATTTTGTTTACTGTTCCATATTTTCACATGTACAAGCAGGATATATTAGAAAGTAATCCATGCTTAATTAAATTTATAAGTACTCTTTCAGTAAGGAGGAAATATAGTTTGGCCACATCATAATAGGATTTGTAAAGCGTGTGTGTGTGTGTGTGTGTGTGTGTGTGTAGTGTGTGTGTGTAGTGTGTGTGTGCGTATAGTGTATGTGTGTGTAGTGTGTGTGTGTAGTGTGTGTGTGTGTGTGTGTATGAAAGAGTAAGAGAGAGTAAGGGCTGCAATATTTTCTCCTCCTGATACTGCCTCCCAATGACTAGAAGTATGGGTGTACACCCTTCAAACATGCTTAAGGTTTTAATTGACACAGAATAATTGTATGTAGTTATGAAGCAACACGCTTTTCTCCCTTAATGGTACATACACTAGCATCTTATGCTGATAGCATCTTAGGTTTAATGATTTAAATTGGGGATTCGGGGCTTTCCCACCTCACAGAACGGGGAGTCGGTGAACTTAGGTGACTTAAGGTTTGTAACTGGAACCTTCTCCTGAGCGTTGTTCCACTTTAACAGAATATCCGCTTTTACTATCCTCATTTAGAAACTCTCCTGGCTCTGGGTTTTTAGTAACACGTGGCCCCTATTTAAGAGTATCCCAAGTATTTCTCAGAAGGAGACGTTGTAGATGTTAGGTTTCATGTGAGCAGGCTCCTTATAAATATCTCGCTTCCTTTGCTAGGGGCGCAGGCTGCATCTTTATTGAAATGTTCCAGGGTCAGCCTTTGTTTCCTGGGGTTTCCAACATTCTGGAACAGCTGGAGAAGATCTGGGAGGTAAGACAAAAATTCCTTATAAGAAAATAAAAAAAAGAAGTACCCCCATTACAAACTTGGAGTCAGATTTGCCTTAGAGACGATTGAAAGAATCCATCTGCTCGGGACGCTGAGCTGTACTTAAGGAGGCAGAGACGATGTTTGCGACAGAACTGAACCGCTTCAGGATGGTTGCCGAGGGAACTCCCTGCCGTCTCACACCAACCTATAAGCTGCTCCACTGAAGACATTTGGGTCTCCTGCTTTCTGTTTTTAGTAGTATTTTCTCAGTTCTCAGCAGCATTTCCTGCCAGTATCACTTGGCTGTCCCGGCTCTGCTAGCCTTCACTTTAATTCTATCACAGATTTGGACTGAATCTTCACCAACAGGAGATAGGACACCGAATTTTCCTAGAACCTCATAAAACGCACTTCCCATGTTAGGTAAGGGAAGTATAGAATTTGTCATGCTCATGCCCAAGAGCATGATGCCTGAGATGCTAAAGACCGTGGTGTGTGCACACACATGTATGAATGTGCGTGTGAGCATGGGTGTGTATAGTGTGTGCATATGTGTGTGCGCATGTGCGTATGTATGTGCATGTACTCGCGTGTCTGTATGAATGTGTGTGCATGTGTGTATAAATATATGCATGCATGTCTGTATGAATGTGTATGCATGCGTGTGTATTGTATGAATGTATGTGTGCATATGTGTGTGCTTCCATTTATTTCTTTATTATTTTCTCTATTTGCACTCTGATTGCTTTGCTTTTCTTTGCTCTGTAGTTGGTGATATAGTCATACTGCCTATTTATCCCCTCTTTTTTATGATTTTTTTCTATTTTGGTAAAGTATACGTAAAATTTGCCAGGTTGGTCAATGTGTACCAAGTTACAAATAGATTTGATACGTTAAGTTGGGCCATCATCTGCCTAATAGATTGTAGGTAACCATAGAGTTCTGTATATTTTTTAAAGGCAAGAAAGGATATTAACTTTTTTTTATCACAAAGAAATGACCAATGTTAGCCAAGCAGGGGTGGCGCACACCGTTAATACCAGCACGTGAGAGGCAAAGGCCAGAAAATCTCTGAGTTCAGGACCAACCTGGTGTACAGAGCGAGTTTCATGATAGCCAGACCTACACAGAGAAACCCCATCTTGAAAAAAACAACGCAGGGGCTGGAGTGGTTAAGAGCATTGGCTGCTCTTTCAAAGGTCCTGAGTTCAGTTCCCAGCAACCACATGGTGGCTCACAACCATCTGTAATGGGGTCTGGTGCCCTCTTCTGGCCTGCAGGCATACACGCAGACAGAATATTGTATACATAATAAACAAATAAATATTTAAAAAAGAAAAAAACAATGCAGACTAACAGCAAGAAAAGAAATGACCGTTGTTTGAGAAGACAGATTAATGTATTCTGATATTAACAGCACACAGTGCAGCCTTCATCACCTCAGACTATAGGATGATTCTCTGGGTAAGGGCGATTGTTGCCAAACCTGAGAACCGTAGCTCCATCTCCCAACACCGTGAAGAGAGAACTCCCACAAATTGTCCTTTGACTTCCACACGTGTGCCAACCACAATGCATGCAATAAATAAATGGAATTTTAAGACAATCACATAACACCCAATAAGCACCATGGAACAAAGAAAATAAAACGAGATGGGAAATGTTACTGTTTTAGCCATTAAATGTTATACCATTCACTACAGTCAGCCCTGTGGCGCTGTGGGGCCAGCATCTCTGCGATCACTTCCAGCACTTTTGAATCATCCCAAGCAAAAGCTTTTCAGCCATAAGCACAGCCCTGTCTAGCCTGCCCAGCTCGGCCCCAGAGAATCTCTCGTCTACTTTCTGTCTCTATGAATTTATGGAATAGCTCACACCTTATACCACTGGACTCAGACAGCGTTAGGCTTTCTGGGTCTGGCTTATTTCACACAGTACGCTTTCAAGGCTCATTCATGCTGTATATACATCAAAGTACTTTACACTGGGGTTTTTATCAGTGCTAGGCTTGCTCCAGCTCTGTCTCCTGATGAAAATAAAAATGTATCACGAGTCACAAAGACATTGTAAATAAGTTAATCACTAATATTAAACTTTATTTTGGCCACCTGGAGGATATTTTGGAAAACCTAGGACAAAATAGGAAACATTTATTCACAAACAAACAAGTTGTTTTCAAGCCAAGGGACTTTTTTCTTTCTCTTTCTTCCTCTCATTCTTTTGTCCTTCCTTCCCCTTCCTTCCTTCCTTCCTTCCTTCCTTCCTTCCTTCCTTTCTTTTTTTTTTTAAATTTTTATGGGTTATTTAACTTTATTTTATGTGCATTGGTGTGAAGGTGTCAGATCCCCTAGAACTGGATTTTCAGACAGTTGTGAGCTGCCATGTGGGTGCTGGGAATTGAACCTGGGTCCTCGGGAAGAGCAGTCAGTGCTCTTAACCACTGAGCCATCTCTCCAGCCCCCTCTTTCTTTCTTTCTTTCTTTCTTTCTTTCTTTCTTTCTTTCTTTCTTTCTTTCTTTCTTCTTTCTGTGTTGTTGTTTTGCTTCGTTTTATTTTGAGATTTGAGACAGGGTTTCTCTGTGTAGCTTTGGTTGTCCTGGAACTTGTTCTGTAGTCCAGGCTGGCCTTGAACTCACAGAAATCCACCTGCCTCTGCCTTCAAAGTGCTGGGATTAAAAGTGTGTGCCGCCACCACGCAGGCAAAAGACTTTTTCTTAGGAAGAGAGATAAATGTTACTTTGAATCACACTATTCGATACTATAACATCATCTAAGCTGGAGGTGATTAATTCATGGTTTTTCTTGCCACTTATTAGATATGGATATGGACAAAGCTCAAATAGTACCTCTTAAGTTTTAGTTTTCTCATCTAGAAGATGAGGTTAATCATATGATTTTGTAACCTTGTTATGGGATTTATGTAAGATGAAATGTATAGCAAAACCAGAACACTGTTTTGTAAATATTTGTAGGACTGGAGAGATGGCTCTGTTGACAAGGCTGGAGGCCTGAGTTCAATCCCTGGGACTCACATGGTGGAGGAAGAGAGCTGACTCTTATGGGTTGTTTCTCTCTCTCCCTCTCTCTCTCATCTTTCTCCCTCCCTCCTTTTCTCTCTCCCTCCCTATCTCTTTCCCTCCCTCCCTCCCTCCCTCTCTCTCTCTCTCTCTCTCTCTCTCTCCCTCTCTCTCTCCCTCTCTCTATCTTTCTCCCTCCCTCCTTTTCTCTCTCCCTCCCTCCCTCCCTCCCTCCCTCCCTCCCTCTTTCTCTCTCTCTCTCTCCCTCTCTCTCCCTCTCTCTATCTTTCTCTCTCCCTATCTCTTTCCCTCCCTCCCTCTCTCCCTCCCTCCTTCCCTCCCTCTCTCTCTCCCTCTCTCTTTCTCCCTCCCTATCTCTTTCCCTCCCTCCCTCCCTCTCTCTCTCTCTCTCTCTCTCTCTCTCTCTCTGTGCTGTAACTCCTTGTCCATAACCAAGAGAGAACAAGTAGTATCGCTGGGCTTCACCCTGCAATGGCCCTTTACACATATGAAGGTTTATTTTTTTTTAACCTAGATACGTAATACTTATTGGACATTAACCATATATAAATATTCTTTGGTGACTAAGAGAACAAGCAACAAGGGACAGGAAAAAAAAGGGAATATAAAAAACATGTTTTGTAGTCAGAGCAGAGCGATGAACGACACCTCAGTGAAGCATATGTGGGCCATGTAAACTGAGTGCCTTGTAAAAGGGCGCATATGAAGATAGCTGATATAAACCATAGTGCTGAAGTGAGGCGTGCCATTAGAATGTTTGAGAAATATCCTATTTGAAAAGAATTTAAGTATATCCATAGGTGATATTGCTGTTTGGAGAACTGTCTATAAATTGAGGTTTTTTTTTTTGTAAAAAAAAAAAAAAAACATTTGGCGCCATTAAACAACCACACGCTTCAAAAACAATCGCTTTGCAATTCTTTGGATTTAGCACAGCACTCAGAAATCAGAGAAAGCATGTACTAAATGTTTCCCTGGCTCTTAGCTGTTGGTCCTCGGCGACCACCGCTGGCACATGAAGGATATTTCTGCAACATAATCATGCAAGAGGCTGTGCTTTGGACATAAGGCACCAAGAAACGAGAGCTGTGGTAAAACAAGTTAATGAATCAGCCCAGCATATCCTGCCCAGAAAACCTATCCATGCTTGTCTTCATCATCAGCATACTAAAGTATAAACCAGAGACTTTATCTTGACATTTATGACAACTTATTACAAATTTAAATCAAGTAAGCATATAAGAAAAAAAAATACTGGCCTGGAGTCAGAACTCTGCGTTCTGAACATAGCTCTAACTCCAGGTATAATGAAGAGTGTAGTGTGGAGCTGCGGGCCGCCTTCCCGCCGCCCCAGCTCCCGGCCACCGGCTAGCTTTACCCGAAATAACCACACGGAAACTGCACTCTTCCAAACACTGCCTGGCCCATTAATCTCAGACTCTTATTCACATCTTGCTCTAACCCATTTCTAACAATCTGTGTAGCACCACAAAGTGGTGCCTTACCAGGAAGTTTCTAGCGTACATCCATCTTGGGCTGGAGCTTCATCGCGTCTGGCCTCTCTCTCAGGAGAGGCACGGTGGTCTGACTAACTTAGGAGAGGCGTGGCATCTTACTGATCCTTCTACCTCACTTCCTCTTCCTGTTCTGTCTATTCCACCCACCTAAGGGGCGGTCTATCAAATAGGCCAGGCAGTTTCTTTATTAGCCAATGAAATCAACTCAAACAGAAGACTCTCCCACATCATTTCCCCTTTTTCTGTTTAAACAATAAAAAGAAGGCTTTAACTTTAACATAGCAAAATTACATATAACAAAACAGTTATCAAGCAAGAATTATAGTTACAATATTTATATCTACTTTATCTTTTATCATAACTAAGGAAAACTATAACTATCTATCCATTCTTCAACTCCATCAAAGACTCCAGAAGGATATAATATTACCTAGGTGAACAAGAAGTAAGCTACTTCCAAAACTCTAGAAATCACAGAGACATCTCGCTGCCTGGACAGTCACCCAAAGTTCCTCTGTACCGTTGGGGCATCCATCTTTGGCCTACAGGCCCATAGTTTCCAGCAGACGTTTCCATGAAGCAGGAAATTTCAAAGGCAGTTCAGTCAGTATCTGCTGTGTCCTGCAGAATGTCTCGCAGACTCTTTCATGAGTCAGGAACCCCAAAGAATCATCTCACCTTTAGGCAAGTTCAACAGTCCTCTCTCTGTGGGTTCTTTGTGTCCAGTTTCTGCAACAGTCCAGGCAAGAGCAGTTTCTTGCCCAAATTGCTACCAAACTCCATAAGGATCCTCTTCGATGCCCATCATCTTCTTGAAGTAGATTGGTGCTGCCAGGAGCAGACGTGTCTCATTGTCATGAAAAGCCTTAAGTTATTAAAACATTTAAGTGGAATATTCTGTAGTCTTTGAAAGATATGAAGAATGTCTATCTAACTGAAATATATCTCTATATATCTAGAAAATCTAACTAACATGACTATAAGCTTTACTATTATTGATGATTATCCATTAACAACCTATATTTCTTAACTATACATTACATTTTTAAAATGAACTACACAATCACAATACCTTAATCAGTATCAAAAATACGTATACATATAACAAAATTGACCTTAAAATCCATACCAATGCAAATTATTCCTATCTATATCATATCCCCCTTTAAATGTAAAAGAACATTTATAAACAATATTTGGGAATATGGGCGCAGTTATCTCTCTCCAAACTGCTTCCTGCTGAATGGGGACGCTGTTAATCAGATCTTTCATGGTGTAACCTGTGTTCCAGGTTCATCTCGGTCATCAGTTGGGTGAAGTAATTTTCTGAAAGTGTTCACGGCAACCTTTCAGGAGGTCGTGGTCTATCATACCATATTGGGATAGAAGCAATCCACATGGTCTCATTTTCTGTAAAAATAAAAGAAGAATCTCTTTTCCAAAGTATCATATCCTTAGATCCAAATTCTGAAGTCAAGGTATTTTCAAGATATCTTTCTTGGATTAGTTCAGCAGCATTTATAAACAAGTATCTTTTAGCAGCTGTTGCTCCTTCCTCAGCATTCAAACAATTCAAAGAGAGCATAATAGTATATAGTATCAAGATTCTCTGTGTATTTTCCATCTTTGTGCGGCTTTATTTTAACCTCTATTTTGTTTATTTTTTACTTTTACTTTTTGAGACAGGTTCTCTCTATATTTTTGTCCTGGAATAACTCTGTAGACCAGGTTGTCCTTGAACTCTCAGAGATCCGTCTGCCTCTGCCTCCCCAGTGCTGGGATTAAAGGTGTGTGCTGCAACACCTTGAACTCACAGAGATCTGTCTGTCTCTGCCTCCCAGGCATTGGGATTAAAGGTGTGTGCTGCCACACCTTGAAGTCACAGAGGTCAATCTACCTCTGCCTCCCAAGTGTTGGGATTAAAGGTGTGTACCACCACAACAAACTACTTCCTTTTTTTAAAGAACTTTAACCTTTAGCCTGCATATATTTTTAACACATCATAAACCATTTAGACATTTTCTTCGACTTTGAATCTTTCTTTTACTGTATATCTCTCTTTTTCTGACGACATGAGTCTTTAATTTACCAAACAATATCGGTAGGACTAAAGCCGTGACTTTGCCGGCTAGATCCAGCCCATTCCTTAGCTTTCCAGCCTCATGGCAGAGGTACTGCTGTAGCCATGTTTTTCACCACAACTCTGTGGTGGTTCAAGGTCCCTGCCAGCAAGCAAGCTGCAACAGTGTTAAACACAACACTCAAAAGCTCCATAGTCAGGACCGCCTGCTTGAAAGAGTTACAGTTTGCCCTGGCAGGACGGCCCAGAAAGCTGGCATTTTAAAACGACACAGCTTTTTTCCTGCTACAGCTGAAAACCGAAAAGCATGCGTTCAGCTTTTCATCAACACCGTTTAAGTGTTTTGTGGCAGGACCTCTTAATGAGCTGCAGGGTTTTGCAGCTAAAGCTGAGTCAGGAAGCTTCTCTTAGATGAGAGCACTTGCTAGCCTCTTGCAAGCAGAGCCAGACCCGAGAAATTGCTGCTACCAAGAAGCCATGCTTTACTCTATTTTTTCCCAAGCTTTCTCAAGCTTTCTGTGGATTCAGTTATCCACATTGGGCGCCATTCTGTAGTGTGGCGAGCAGCGGGCAGGCCTGTTTTTTGTCCCGCCCAGCTCCCACATGCTTAGCTTTACACCCAAAATAATTACACGGAAACTGTATTCTTTTAAATATTGCCTGGCCCATTATTTTCAGCCTCTTACTCACATCTTGACTAACCCATATCTAATAATCTGTTTAACACCACGAGCGGTGTCTTACCGGGAAAGATTCAGCATGTCTGACCGGGCTGCTGGCTTCATCGCATCTCTCTCTCTCTGAGGAGGCACGGTGGTCTGACTAACTTAGGAGAGGCGTGGCATCTTACTGATCCTTCTACCTCACTTCCTCTTCCTGTTCTGTCTATTCCACCCACCTAAGGGGCGGTCTATCAAATAGGCCAGGCAGTTTCTTTATTAGCCAATGAAATCAACTCAAACAGAAGACTCTCCCACATCAGAAGAGCAGTCTACGCAAAACTCTCTGAGTCTCACAGTGGGCTCTGTGCTCTGACTCTGGGAAGCTATGGGTCCTGCAGACAAAAGCCAAAGAGAATATTGTAGCCTCTGTCACCATCACCATCATTATTAAATATTGTTGTTGTTGCTTTGGTTTTTTGATAAAGGATTTCTCTGTGTCCTAGAACTCACTCTGCAGGCCAGGCTGGCCTCAAACTCACAGAGATCCGCCTGCTTCTGCCTCCCCAGTGCTGGGATTAAAGGCGTGCGCCACCACCACCAGGCTCTCCTATCATTTTTAAAAAAAGATTTGTCTGTGTGTGTGTGTGTGTGTGTGTGTGTGTGTACAGATATGTGCACGTGAGTGCCCGTGGAGGCCAGAAGACAGTGTCAGATGCCCCAGAGCTAGACAGAGCTGTGAACGTCCTAGTGCTGGTGCTGGGAATTGAACCCGTGTCCTCTGGAAGAGCAGCAAGCGCTCTTAACCACAGAGCTCTCTCCCTAGCCCCAGCTCCTACACTCTTAAATCATAACGTTCTCTGTACATTGGGCTTTTCCTTTTACTTAGTTACTTCTGGAGTCTGCATAGCCACATAGCTCACTGTTGGCTATGGCCCTGGCCCAGGAAGACAGACAGCTCCGCATGGCTTAGCAATGTGCTGTAGCCAGATTTGCTTAATTCAAGGAGATCTCCTATTGTATCCACCATTCCACATTCCGAGGGAAACTAGACAAAAGTGCCACCCCGGGTGACTTGGTTGTGGTGTGTGTGTGTGTGTGTGTGTGTGTGTGTGTTTGGGTAGGGAAGGTGCACCCCCACAATGTGCATGGGGTGGTCAGAGGACAGCCTGAAGGAGCCAGTTCTCTTCTACCAGGTGGGTCCCCAGGGACCAACTCAAGCCATCAAACTTGGAAGCCAGCTCCTTTACTTGCGGAGTCTTCTCCACGGCCCAACTTTGCTGTGTTATAACAGAACTACCTCTCCAGCAGTGGAGGCCTCCTTTTCCCTCAGAGCTGTACGTAATCAATGATAAATGCACAACAGTAATCACCGCATCTCAGTTTGGTCCCCTTGTGCAAAACACGGCTGTAATGGGTGTGTATTTGGGCAGGAAGGAAGTCTTTCGAGGGTGCGAGGACAGAGCAGATGTGAAAGGATCGAGTATTTTACTCTCTAAACTATCGCTTTTATTTATTTATTTACTGTGTATGTGTCCATCTGTGTGTGCGTCAGTGGGGTGCCATAACAGGTGTGTCGAGATCAGAGGAAAGCCTGTGGGAAACCCTTCCCAGCTTCTGTGATGTTGGTCCCAGGGTTCAAATTTGGATCAACAGGGCTTCCCAAACACTAGGCGAATTCTCTACCACTGAGCCATTCCTCAGCACCGATATGATGCTTTGTGCATACACGTTATAGAATGGCCGAACCAAGCCAATTAACACACGCATCACCTTACATACAAGCCTTCGTTGTCATGAAGATACTTTGTAAGGTATCCCGTGGTGTATGCGTGCTACGCTCCTGCTGCGGTAAATACAAGCCATCTCTTGGACATGCTAATTCCTTTCTTCTCCCCTACTTATGCAGTAGGATGGGTTAGATAGCAGCTTTCTGGGTAATTTCTGCCAATTTCCACCATGGTTGTGCGAATTGACAGTCTCACCAACAAAAGAGCCAAGGTCACCTTTTCTCCACATCCTAACCAACAAACACCCTTTTGTCCTGGAGTACGGCAGGGTGTTAAGATAAGGTCTTGAACTCCTGATCCTCCCAAGTGCTGGGACTACAGGCATGTGCTACCATACCTGGTTTAAGCTGTGTAGGGATTTGAGCCCAGGATCTTGCGTGTTCTACTAGCTGAATCATCCTGAGCCCTTACTGCGCTCTCTCTCTCTCTCTCTCTCTCTCTCTCTCTCTCTCTCTCTCTCTCTCTCTCTCTCTCTCTCCCTTCCAACAGACTCAGCGATGATAGTTTCATGGTCCTAACCATAGTTATGGTTGTCCTAACTTGCCCTTCTCTGACGATTAGGAATGTTAAACATTTTTCTCATGCCTTTGAGCCATTTGTGTGTATTCCTTTGAGAAGTGTCTGCTGGAGTTCTTTGCCCATTTTTTTTTGAACGAGGTGATTTGTTTACTTGCTATTGAGTTCTTTGAGTTCCTTGGACATGTTAGATATCAACCCCTAGCCAAATGTAGAGTTGGCTAATGTTTTCTACCACTCTGCAGCTTGTTTCTTCATTTCTGTTTCTTTTCCTAGAAGCTGTTTATTTTCTTGTGGTCCTGTCCACCTACTTTTGCTTTCATTTCCTGTGAGACAAGTTAGAAAATCAAACCGATTACGGAGTTCCTAAAGTTGTATCTTACTATTAGAAAATCAAACCAATTATGGAGTTCCTAAAGTTGTATCATCTTACTATTAGAAAATCAAACCGATTACGGAGTTCCTAAAGTTGTGTATCTTACTAAATGAATTTTTACTAAATAAATAATTGAATTTTTGCTTAAGCTTCTAGCATCTCAGTTTAATAAGGTTTTGGCATAAAAATTTCCAGAAAGTTTGGTATCCATCTGGCCTCAGTCAAATGTAATATAAACTAACCAAGAAGTCCGGTAACTTTCACCTTCCGGCAATTATGGATGTGGCCGCTGTTCATTTCTGGTGCTGTTTCCTCCTCCCTGGTGTTCGTTCCTCTCCACTGTGCTTTGCCAACCAGCAGAAGATGAATGGGTGCCCGTGAGTCACACCCACTCTGTCTACACATGCATTTGTACAAATACAGACGACAGAAGGCTGAGGGAGAAGAATGAGCCGCGCCTCCTCTGGGCTTCACCCACAAAAGGAGAATTAGTCTAGTTGGTTTTCCGAAATGGAATCCAGGCTCCTCGGTGTCCCCTCAGGCTTGGGTTGGTTGATAGGAAAAGCCTGTAATCCTCTCAGTCACTTTGTCTGGAGAATGGATCAAAGCTGAACGCTTTTACTGGGTGGCATGACTTTTCAAAACATACCACGGGAGGGAGAGCAGCACGTTAGCATCTTTTGTGTGAACGCAAACCTGATAGAGCCCACTTGCTTGCTTCTCCACCAGGGCCCGAGTCACCATACCAGTGGGTTGAAGGTCCTGCATTCCTCAATAATTATATTCAGCCGGGGAATTAGCTTCCTGTCGGGAAACCTGGGCCAGTGTCTGTATCCCGTGCTTCACAGAAACTTAGTATTGAGATATGCTATGAAGATGAGTCACACCAAGCAATGCAGAACAAACTACTAGGCCATCACCAGCTTACCACAAAAGCCATGCTGCCCAGATTCCCACACATACTGGCTATGGGACTTACGGCCATCTTCAGAGAACTGTAAGATGGTGTCTATAGAGGACTGTGGTCACCACACCATCCCAATTGTTTGGCTTTAGTCTCCAGAAGACCTCTGTTGTCAATGCTTCATCTCCACTAAAAACAAGAACTTTAATTTGGACGCCTAAAGCGTAGGTCAGGACCAGCAAGATGGCTCCGTGTGTAAAGGCTACACAAGCCTGAAGACCTGGATCTGATGCCCGGAACCCGCACAAAGATCAAGGAGAGACCCAGCTCCGCAGAGCTGTTCCCCGCCCTCCATACACGTCGTGACACACAAAGGCACACACAATTTTTTAAAAGTATAAGCCAGCTCTTTTTCACATGGTGTTACCATTGTAGTGTACCAGGGGAAAAACACATTGTATTCTAAGCTGCTGGACATGGAGAAACAAGAAAATGAGATGAATTTAGTAGAAAAGGCAAAGGTTGGAGCGGAGCCACTTTTAGCCAACATCACACCACCTAAAGGACAGTGATTTGAACCATGTTTAATTTGAGCACCCCCAGAAACATCTGACCATTCCTGCTGAGGCCCAGTCCAGACCAGCAGCTTCCCCTGCCCATCAGTTCATAGGACTTTAAGGAGAGGCATGGGCAGTTACTACTTTTGCTTCACATCCTTGACACTTGGCGATCACGCAGAGAAAGGTAGAGAGACACGCTCGGGTCTGTGGGGACATGGCACTTTGCACGATAAGCTCAAGAATGTTGAAACTACCAAAAATTCTCCCCCCTGGACATCAGCGGGTTCCATGTGACGTCGCTGAAGTTTTCATTCCTCCTGCTCTGTCCTTTGTGTCTCTGTGTCTGGTTCCATCCATCTGGCTTCTCCTGACCTTCATTTTGCTTTCTCTGCCTCTGTATAGGTCCTGGGGGTCCCTACGGAGGATACGTGGCCTGGCGTCTCCAAGCTGCCTAACTACAATCCAGGTAATATTGACCCTAAGCGTCTAAACGTTCCGGGAACTGGCAATGGCGGGCGAGTATTGGCCACAGAGTGTCCATCTGGCACTAGACCCACCAAAGATAGACTACTAAACTTGTATGTTTCCCAACAAATTCTTCTATTTATTTGTCTATTTATTTAAAACAGGGTCTGACTGTATAGCCCTAGTTGGCTTGAAATTTGTTGTGTAGACCAGGTTAGCCTCTACCTCCCACGTGCTGGGATTTCAGGCTTGTTACCACCACGCTCAGCTTAATCCTTTTATGAAAAAGACAGATGGTAAAGTACCAGCTGAGGTTAAATCAGTTCCCCGATGCTGTAAAACCTAGGCAGCAAGGTGAAAGCCATTGGAAAGGTCTGTTACCATGGTTGTATACACCCATTTCCAAGTCCACCACGGCTCCAAGGAACAGCATGCTTTGAATCATACAAGCAAGAAACCGTTTTCACTGCTGAGACGGTGACCATCCCTGAGGTTGTCTGCTACATGGTTGAACCTTGCATAAAAGGAAAGTTAAAGCAACAGAGGGAGCTAGACGCACGCGAGACTTAGGATGATCCAGGTAAGATGCCCCCAGAGTATCGTCTCTCTGACTGGCAGCTGGTCATGTCTGTCACACATGGCCCTTCACAAGGGACGGCCAGGGATAGATAAGGAAGCATCAGAAGTGTTGTCCACAGGGAGATTCTCTGAGTCGCGGTCAGATAAGCAAGAAGTCACTTCGTGGCGTTGAGACAGACGTGAGGAGACGGCCAATGAGGCAGAGGATGAAGATGGGCTCTCTGGAAGCCAGAGAAGCAAGCAGAGGCCTTGGCGATGCTAACCTCTTCCTGGCAGGGCTAAGGAGGTACACGTAAACAGATAAAGATATGCCTGGGATGTAAGTGTTCCAAGACAGATTATTTCCTCTTTCTTTTCTGACATTGTCCCATTACTAACCCCCAAATTTTACCGAAGTGTCATCGTAGACTTTGGCGTGAGGTTCTTCTGGAAGCGTTTCGTGAGAGCGAGAAATTGCAGGGAGACTTCAAAAGCGGTTAAGGAAGAAAACAAAAATCAGGGTGTGGTGCTATCAACCCATAATCCCAGCTCGGGAGACTAAAGCATGAGAAACTTAGGTCTAAAAAGCTCACTGTGTGTTTGTGTGTGTGTGTGTGTGTGTGTGTGTGTGAGAGAGAGAGAGAGAGAGAGAGAGAGAGAGAGAGAGAGAGAGAGAGAGAGAGAGAGAGAGAGAGAGAGAGAGAACCAAGAACAAGAGGAATAGACAACAGACAGGAGAAGGAGGCTTTCTCCTTTTTTAATCCTGCATCTATTATTTTTGTTCAAAAAGCTATATAGCCACCAGTCCTTTTAAACCTAAGTTTCTTATTAACTAACTCTTACATCTTAAATTAACCCAATTTTTATCATTTTATGTTTTACCATGAGGCTCGTGGTTTACTGACAAGGTTCCCGTTAGTGGCTTGCGTCTTTCTCCTTAGGCAGTTACATGGCGCCTCTCTGACTCCGCCTGCTGTCTCTCTGCATCTCTGTTCTGATTTCCTGCCTGGCTTTACTATGTTAAGCCATTGGCCGAAAGCAGCTTCTCTTTTTAACCAATGTCAATAAAATATATTCACAACATACAGAGGAGAATCCCACATCAATGGAAAGCTAAGGACTAACTGTAAAATCCTTTCAACTTCTTTGTGAATGAACATATTCCTTACTTAATGGCCTTAAAGTTATTTAGAAATGCTGCACTATTTCTATTTTTCAAGAGTTTGACCCTCTGGTCTTGAGGTGTAGCATAGTGTCTTCTCCTTTGGCGTGATGTGGAGGCAAGAAGAAAAGGCTGTGTACGGAGATCACGGTTCAGTCTGCATTAGCGCCTGGATCTGGTTGCCATGGTTTCCAGGAGACTCTCGGTCTTGTCATTTCCCGTCTAGCCCGTACTCCCTCCCCATCCATTCCTCTTTGCCTGGGTGAAAATGGACCCACTTACCATCCCTCTGCTCCCTAACATAGACACCGGCGGAAGTTTAGAATCAGAAAGCATTTAGGTACACGTGCACACACAGTTGCTGTGGCGAGCTTAGGCAGCTGCCCCAAATTTCAAATACTTGGTTTTCAGGTTAGTCTGTGCAATAACGAGATATCCCTATGACAGATGGTCATCAAAGCCAGACTCTTCCCTGACAGATTCCATGCTAGGAAGATAACCGGGTTCTGGGAAAACAGAGAGAAACATGCCACTCTATTCATATTGCCATTGTGTCAAAGTTGTGCGCAATTTTATTTAGAAAAAAAAGTTCTCCAGTTTCCAGTATCAGCAGAGCTTGACTTTTGTGCTATTGTCTACTTCGGCTTAATTCAGAGGAGTAAAACCATTCTGGGAATTTGCAACCTGCCAGACCCGTGCAAGGCGCTAGTCCCTGGATGGATGTGGTGTGTTCTTGAGTCTGCAGAGCATGGTTTGGACTCATTCCCTGATTCTCACTGTTACTGCAGTGTTTATTATGTTCCTATGGCTCTTGGGAGGCTTGTGGTTGTGGACCAGGCTGAGCATGGGGAAGGTAGTGTACCCTTAACCACAGCCAGGATTTCCAGCCCTGCCTTTGTAAATCTTGAGAGTCGAGAGTATCTTGGGCATGGGGTTGGCACTGTATTAATAACTCAATCGAAACGGAGCGTATTTTAAAGGGGTCATCAAGATCCTGTCCCAGGATCAAGTCTTATGAACGAGCAAGTCTCTCTTGAGGCACTGAGGAGGAAGTGGGTCCCAGAACATTGCGAGTTACCCCTCCTATCCGACTTCCCCCATTCCTATTAACCCCTCTCCACCCTCCCCTGCCCTGCCCGCTTCCCGGGCTCCGTCTCTGTCCTATGAGATCAACATTTACCTTTGGCATAGACCTGAGGAACTAGGAGCCGTGTGTCCTCCAGTTTCCTCCCTGCTACCAGAAATGACAGAATCCTATGGCTTCCGTGGGCACAGTATTCTGTTAGAGGCACACAACACCTTTCCTGCTGTTACAGGCACACAACACCTTTCCTGCTGTTACAGGCACACAACACCTTTCCTGCTGTTACAGGCACACAACACCTTTCCTGCTGTTACAGGCACACAACAACACCTTTCCTGCTGTTACAGGCACACAACACCTTTCCTGCTGTTACAGGCACACAACACCTTTCCTGCTGTTACAGGCACACAACACCTTTCCTGCTTCCCTTTTCACTTCAGCCGCCGCCTACCTTGGTGTAACCAGTGCCACAGCGAACGCCAAGTGTAACGGTGCGCACGACATAATCTGGCTTCAGTTGCTTTGGGTACACGCCCAGCAGTGAGACTGAAGGATCACAGGGTTTTTATTCCAGGCTTTCTTTTAAATAAATATCGGCGCTGCTTTCCTTAATGGCTGTACTCATTTACATTCCTACCAATGGTGAGAACAGGGAGAGGTTTTCCTTTTCCATATGCTTACCATCATCACCATCACCACCATCACCACCACCACCACCGCTATCACCACCATCACCATCACCATCACCACCACCACCATCACCACCACCACCACCACCACCATCACCATCACCACCACCACCATCACCACCACCACCATCACCACCACCACCACCACCATCACCATCACCACCACCACCATCACCACCACCACCATCACCACCACTACCACCACCACCACCATCACCACCATCACCACCACCACCATCACCACCACCACCACCACCATCACCATCACCACCACCACCACCATCACCACCACCACCATCACCACCATCACCATCATCACCACCACCACCATCACCACCACCACCATCACCACCACCACCACCACCACCACCACCACCATGACCACCACCCTAATTACCACCATTTATTGTTTGTGTGGGGGGGGGCTGCTTCTGTACTTTTTGAGCACAGGATCTGGAATTCTGGAATTCACTCCGTAGCCTGCGCTGGCCTCAAGCTCGCGGTGACCCTTCTACCTCTGCCTCCCAGCTGGCTCGTGCCACTGCACCCATCTCTCTGTGTCTTGTTGATAGTGTCTGCTCTGACACTGGATGCAGACTCTTGGTGTTGCCGCTCACTTCCCTGAGGATTACTGGTGACTGTTTCTTCGTGTGCTCCTTGGCTGTTTACATTTTTTTTTCTTTTTTAAGAGATATTCTTGCCGGTCATTCTCCCGTTTAGAAAAGCGTGTGCCGCTGAGTTAAATTCCTAGTACGCTCTTCACCCTGCGCGGCTGACGGTGCCTGACCTCTCTGAATACAAATGGACGGTCCAGTCTCCGTCCACTTGCTGCCTTCGCTAGGCCTTGTCTGGATTCTGTCTTGAGGAGCCAGACCGATTCTGACGGGGGTATAAAAAAAAATCACCTGGTGCTGACTCCAAGGAGTCCCAGTGTCCTCCCAGTTCTGGTGAGCAGTGCTTTAGGCTGTGGTTGGCTGTAGCCACTCATACCTGATTAAATCTGCAAGGTGAGAAGGGTGTATCATGTTCGAGACTGCCTCCTTGGCTCCTTCCTTCCTTCCTGTCCTTCCCCATTTCCCGCTTAAGCAAGCAGGGCTGAGAACTCTCCATCCTCCACTTCAAAGGGCCAGTTGTCTTATTTTGATGTGGGCAGATTGAGGAGCAGGCTTTGAAAAATAGCCCCCCCCCTTTTTTTGTTTAATCTTTTCTCCTGGGATGGCTTTCAGAGCTGTATATCCAAGTGTCAGAGAGGGGGTTCTGACGAGCCTGGATTCCCAGACTCTCAGCGGGATCGCCCTCTCACAGAAATATAAAAGTGAAATATTAAAAACCCTGGGACGTGAACCCCATCTGCTGAGTAGCCAGCGCCTTGCCTGCTTGTACCATGGGGGAAGAAAGATCTTGAAAAACGAGGAAGGGAAAAGGGGGCTTTGACTACAAGGTTTACAGAGTTAGTAGAGCATAGTAAGTTCCCCCTCAAAGGAGTGAGTGTTGCTCCGTGCCCCCCTAAAACGCTCAGCCTTTGACTGGGCCACCAGAACTCACCAGCCTCCTTCTGCAAGGCAACCCCCCCTTTTCACATGCTAACCGAGGTGCCTGTGATTGGTTGAACAATAAAGTGGTCACACTTGCTAAAGGACTGGTATCTTTCACACAATTAGCCAAGACACATTCATCAAACTGACGGGGGTGGGGGAGGGGAGAAATTTTGGTGACCCTTCCTCAAGCATCCCGAAGCCATGATAGAATCCTAAAAGAGATTCTTCTGCCCCAGTGTCTAAAGAGATTAAAGCCCCCACTGATGGACTATCTGGGATGCGGTGGGTTTGCAGCCCAGGGGATATCAGAGGCTGAGAGCAAACCAGACGCTCGTCTTGGCTAAGATTTGCTAATACAGACACTAGTGTGAATTTGAGCAGCAGACGCCCGTAGGTGTTTTCACAAAGACTTTGTACCTCCTCCTTCCATTCACAAGAAAATGCACTTCCAGTTTGCTCGAAACCTCAGGCATTCTGGGGCCAACTAAACAGAGGCTGTGCCCACCCACACAGTGTGGGCTTCCCCATCCAGATAGGAATAAAACTTATAGAAGAGGCGAAACACACTCGGTTAAGACAAGGAAGCAACCAGCGCCGTGTTTGTCCGAAGCACTTGGAGAGCAATAAAATGCAGTTCATTCGTGGGGAAAAGGAAATGCTTTGATCACAATGTTTTCTGATTTCTCTTTTCTGAATTCCCTTTGTCTGTATTTTCCAATGGCAACAGACGACACGCTCTTACCTTGGAGATCTGTTTGCTACAACATCTCGTAGGGCTTTTCAGAGAATCAACTAAATATTTAGACGTGGCTCTGTTAAAGTAAACGGAGGCTTGCTCCTCTGGAGGCTGTCCAGGCACCCTCTCATTAGCTGCAGAGATCTTGTGATAAAGAGGGACTTTTTTTCTTCGGCCCACATGATCGCAGCCCAGTTGTGGTTTTTAATCTGTCACTGATTGTTCTGTCCAACTCCTTTTGCTCCCCTGAAAAGGTCTGTCAGGGCTCTGTTTGCTTCCTTAAACACGGTTTTTGAAAGCTCTCACGCTGCGTGAGCTCAAATCCTAGCATTAATGCACTGCTGAGTTCATTTCAGCACACTCAAAAGCGCTGAGTTTAAATCCCTCTCAATTCCATTTGCGGCACCAGAAGACTTTATCCCTTCTCCACTAATGGTTCCAAGTTTACATCTAGATTCTGGGGGTCAAGGACAGGAGAGGATTTAGAAATAACAGTGCGTGACATTAGTCAATGCGTTTGCCAAATTGGCAATTAGTTCCCGATGTGCATGCAAAACACTTTACTCCTGTCTCTTTGATGCCTGTTCCCATAGAGCAGGGAGCGGCGCGTCCACTGAGGGCTTCCGACTTTTAAAGAGATATCTGCTGGAAAGCCCGCCCGGTGGGCCTCGTGAGCTCAGCCGCAGGGAAGCATCCGGGATTACGCTGATTTCCAGTCTCAGGAAAGAACACCTCATTCGGGGAGTTTTTCCGCTGGAGGAACCCAGGGGAAGTCAAAAGGCAAGAAAGCAGCCCCCACAGAAAGCCCCCAGGCACCCCAGTCTGCTCCCAATCGACAAGAGGGGAACCCGGCCTACAGGCCTGTCGGTTTTCGGTACGGCTTGCTTTTGCAACTTTTGACCACTAGGTGGAAGCAAGAAATAACCGAGGCGGATTACTGACAGCAGCTGTCTAGCCAAGTAGTAGTGGAGCCTTTGAATTCTCCTGACTTTAGAACTACTTTGAGATGTTTCCTGTATGTATATGTCTCAGGGCCGGTCATGCACATAGGTGACGTTATACAGACTAAGCATGTTGTAGTTGTATATTTAGGGATATGTATGTGTACATGTATATATGCATATACATACATTATGTATATGTATACACATATATATCTACATATATATGGAGAGAGAGCAAAAGGCAATGCATGGGATGGTTGGAGGAAGGAAAGGGAAGGGCAGTGTGATGTCATTATATTATATTATAATTTCAAACACACACACATACATAAGTGTATTTAGTAAAATAAAGATAGTGTAAGAATCGGCTGCATTTGAAACCACTGTGGGAGTCACGCGGGAGACAAAGACTGGGCTGAAAATGATCCTTGCCCTGAACGGGGTGATAAAGAGCCATTGTGCATTGAACTCAAAGAACTCCGGACAGATTGCCGTGAACTCAGTCTGGCTTTGCCTCTGCTCTGGCGTCAGCTCGACCCCTCGAGTTGTTTGCTGAGAGAGTCAGTCAGTGGCTGAACTCAGAGGGAAGGGGCTAGCTTTGAACCCAAAGTCCAACTTCCTCCATTTATTGTCTGGGAGATCTTGAGGGAATTATTTACTTCCCGTTCTCTGAGCCACAAAATGGAAGCTACCCTGTCTCTTAAAACATGCTCCCTGTGTAGGCAATCTACGTATGTGTACGCATACATGACAATATGTCTATACCGTGCATTACATATTATATACACTACACATAATTGCTAATCTCTGCTACTGCTTGCCTAGGTCATTCATTGTTGGAGAAGGTAGTAAGAAGGAAATTTTCTCCCAGAGAGGCGTTTCCTGGTCAGAAACTTTGCTCCCTTTCTGTTTATCGTGCTGTGTCCCCATCCCCTTCTGTGGCGTGGTGCTGAGAGATTGCTGAACTGCATCTGCCACAAGAGCCTAACTTTTCAGAAAAGAAAAAAAAAAAAAAAAAGACTTACTCCCATCCCCACACCATTCCCATTGTCTCTGTCCCAGCTTCGGCTGCTCAGTGGTTCACCGTGGTACAGACACCATGCGCCGTGGCACCAGGTCTGACTTTTGGGTTTGGCTTCTGTGGGTCTAAATGGTGCCTGATTCCCACATCGTGAGCGCTAACGCTCAGTTTCTAAGCACCTACCGACGTGCGTCTGAGTGCCCCTTTGAGGCTGTACCCATCACTCCCCGCATCTGGATTGCCATCAGACCCCCAACCACCCTGTGCCCACGGAGCCTTTCCCTGGGAGAACCCTTGTTATCCACCCACCACGGAACGCAGTAGGGCGACTAAATCAGCTGTGTTGGCGTCTTGGCGTCTTCGCTGCTTATTCTGCTCAAATATGTCCTAAGAGAAGGTTCTCTAGAATTTTCTAGAGGTCCTTCTAGTCGACTTTTACGCCCGCCCCTTAAGTGGCTCATACTATTAACCAATAGACATCTTACAGATAGTTAGCCGCCTTATCAAAGAGGAGCAATGGAAGCTGTGGCTTTAAGAGGTCTCCGTCCTAGGGTCACCTCGCCAGGAAGCAGTTGGCCCAGCGTTCCCGGAGGCATTGGACCCCAGGGTGGTCCTTATGATGGAATCCCACACTCCTTCATTGCCAAGCTGTAAATATCGTTTGGTAATTAAACAGTACCCCGCTCAGGGGACGAGCTAATCATATACTCTTCCAGGCCCATTTCCTGATAATGATGTCTTTCCACCCAGCCTTGGTTTCTGAAGCTGGGCTTGGCTTCTGGAATGTTCCCTTCCTTGGGACTCCGGCAGCACTCTCTTGCTGCCGCTAATGAAGCCACAGGCACTGGCGGGATCTAAGAGCTCGGACTGGACTCATTATGACATCACTTCAGGGGTGCTGCAGAAAGCTCCTGGGGAGTTTCTATTAACATCTTTATTAACCCGTCCCCCACACCAGTCGGTGAAATTAATTTAGATACACAGCCCACTTTGATCTTCATTAATAGTTTCTTCTAGTTTCCACATTTATTTTTGGTTTTCTCATCTTTTATTTATTTGGTAGCAATTATTAGTTTTTTTTATGGAATGGGGGAAAATGATCTTAAAGTAATTAAGGTTATGAAAATTACAAGTGAAAGCAGGTAAAATATTTCTAGCATAAAACCATGTGTGTATGCACGTGTGTGTGTGTGTATATATATACAATATTTTATTTATTTGTTTTGTTTTTCAAAATAGGGTCTGCTCTGTAACCCTGGGTAGCTTGCTACTCACTCTTTAGCCCAGATTGATCTTGAATTCATAATCCTCCTGCCTCAGCCCCTCAAGTGCTAGAATTACAGGAATATACCACCATGCCCAGATTACAATTTGTATTAATTGTTTTAATGAAATTAAATGTTGTCAAATGTTAAAAAAAAAAATAACAACACAAAGTTAAGTCCTGCCTTATTCCTTCCCAGTTCCAGGAAAGGTCTTAAAAACACTAAACGTCGGGGCTGGAGAAATGGCTCAGTGGTTAAGAGCATTGCCTGCTCTTCCAAAGGTCCTGAGTTCAATTCCCAGCAACCACATGGTGGCTCACAACCATCTGTAATCAGGTCTGGTGCCCTGTTCTGGTCTTCAGGCAGAGAGAATATTGCATACATAATAAATAAATATATTAAAAAAAACACTAAACGTCAAGGGGCAGTGGTGGTGCACGCCTTTAATCCCAGCACTCGGGAGGCAGAGGCAGGTGGATCTCTGTGAGTTCAAGGCCAGCCTGATCTACAAGAGCTAGTTCCAGGACAGGCTCCAAAGCTTCAGAGAAACCCTGTCTCGAAAAACAAGAACAAAAACAAAACAAAACAAAAACACTAAATGTCGTAGAAGTGGTTCAAACCAGAGGTTCCTTTCCCATCCTCATGGCCTAACACCATCTCCTAAAAGACAGAAATTAGACATGCAAATGAGTTTTGCAAGTAAGAGGTGGTACATTTATTTCATTTCTACTTTGTAATCCAAACACTAACTTTTCTCATTCATCCAGCAAGTATTTATTAAAGGTAGGCCTTAGGTCTGAAAAATCAATAACCATAGCATGGATTCTTGCTTTCCAGAAATATCGTCCAGGAAACGGGGAAGCGAGCCAGTTATATGGGAGAGCGTACGGCAGCAGGGTCACCTGGGGGTCTTTAGGAATTCTAGAAAAGGCACTCTTAATTTGAGGTACCTGAGAATGCTTTCCCGAGAAAGAGTATGGACGTAGTCTCTATAAGGATTAGAGAAAGGTGACAGAGGAAGGTTGCTTTTTTCAGGTGAGCAAGAACGGATGTGCCAGACCAAAGCTCCAGATGCTGGGAGCAGGAGGCAGATGGACTCAGCCGGTTGGCATGACGTCTAGAATGTTGGTTCCATGGAGGCTGAAGGGTGGATGGGGCCGTTTGGGAGGTACCTGTCAGTCACTAAGCCTGTGAACAAACAGAGGGCATAGGGCAGTTTCTTAGCAGGAGGTCGATACAGCAGGGATTAATTTATAAAAACAATTGCTTGGGAAACAAAATGCAGAATTGAATTCATGGTAGGTATGCGCAGAGGCAATGGTCTCTAAATCCTAGAAGACAAATTAGGTGTCAGCCCTAGATAGGTTTCAAGGAGTAAGGAGAGGAGGGCACCTCTGAAGACCTTCCAGAAGGAAGTCAGGAAGTTGGAATTAATCAGATCTGAATCGTGAAGGGGAAAAATCTGTCTCAATGGTGGGAGAAAGAGAGGCCCTCTCAGTGGAACAGCCGATAAATGGGGGCCAGGGAGGAACAGATTTCTAAACACTATCTTGAAAGACCCCAATCTAGAAATACAGATTAGGATAGGGCACGCTTAAAGAGGTACGGGAAGCCTAGAGACCGCCGTGGCTGACCCTAACCAGACAAGAAGCAGCTGGCCAAGGACAGGGAAGGGATTCTGGGAGCTAAGAGGGAAGAACCAGAGGGACTCGAGAGGACTAAGAGGTAATCATTAATAACAATGCCACAGAAGTCACATGACCATAGCTGGCTGGGGAATGCCAGGGAGTGGCAAATGTCCAAGGCCGCATCATCAAGTATGATACACACTGAGAAGTTTGATCAAGCTCAAACTGTCATTTGTGGGAGTGGATAGACAATAGCCAGAATCCTGACCCCCCCAAAGTATGGGGAGAGCCCTGACTACCAGGATTTCTTTGTGGGTTTCCAAGCCCAGGCGCCAGGCCTGGCTTCCCCTTCTTCCCCTTAGGAACAGACCTCAGAGGGTGGGGTCACTTTACAGTCCCAGAAGGTGTTGTTGCGGGGTTACGTGAAAGACCTACGAACTGGAGTGTGTGCCTCAAATGCCTGGGAGCCTCATTCACGTGTGCTCTGACTTTTAGAGCCTTTGAAGGTGTCTCCTCCCAGAGATCCCCGAAGCCTGATAAAAAGTCCTGGGGTCAAACGCTAAGCAAGTTTCCATGCCAGCTCCAGGAGGAAGAGTGAAACCCACAGCCCGCAGCCTGAGGATGTGGGGGAGGGGGTATCCAGGACGGGTGAGCAGGACAGGTGGAGGAGAGAGAACTACAGATTTTTACAGCGTACTCTGAACATTGCTACTTGAGATAGCGACATCAGGCTAGCAGTATTATCAACTATATAAATACGTGATATCTCAAGAATGCATTGTGTTCAGGAAATTCCAGGGGTGCAGTTCAGTAGACTGCACTCTAAGATAACCTTAGGGTGACCGCGGCAAGGCTCTAGGAACCAGAAAAGGTTTTACCCTGAGCAGAGGCTCAAAACAAGCAAGCGATGTTTTATCAATTGATCAACCAACAAATCTCTAGCGACTAAAGGTTGTGAAATGAGTTTCTATTAAACATTGATGAGAAAGCAAACAGCCGCTCCGCCCGCGTTTAAATCCAACTTCATTTGGAAGCTTAAACCTTCGACTTTTCCAGCTCACTTTTTGGAAACCAGGCATTGCTTTCCTGAGCTTGGATTCCAACTGAACTCAAACAAGAGCTTGCTCTCTTAAGAAAGCTGCTAAGAAAGGAGGTGGAGGAAGAGCTGTCCTAATGATTTACTTCATCTTTGGAAGGAGAAGGGAAGCATGCCGCCTCTAGACCTGTTATTTTTAGAAGCCAGTGAAGCCAGAGAAACAGGCCCTCTTAAAATGGTGCTGTGTACGATGCCTGTGTGTCTATGAACCTTTCTCTCATTGATTGCTCGGGACTTAATGGGAAAAATCAATGGCAGAAAGACGAGGTCATCCAGCACGTGAGCATCTGCGTCCAAGTGGGAGGGTAGGTCACCAACAGGCCGTGGACTTGGCTTTGCTGCCCAGCGGCTCCCCAGCTGACCCCGGCTGCTTTGCTGATGTAGCCATGGAATCGATGTGGGAGGAGTCATTTGTGCAGAACCAGAGAGTTCAAGTTCAAAATGTCTCCGTCCTGGGGTCCAAGGGCATCCATTTTAGAATTCCTGGGAGCCCCTTTTGCCCTGGTCACAATCTCTCTTTCTTGTTTTGAAAGAAACTTTCTAAGCAGGATTGTGAGGTTGCCTTCTGCAACCTTGCTGTACCCTGACTAACGGAATCCTCACTACGGCCTCTCTTGAATTGCCGTAGCCGAGGAAGTGAAGCTCAGGGAAGCATGTCCAGGTACTGGCAAGAGCTAGACCCTGCTTTCTTGGCTAGATCAGCAGTCCTCCAATCAGCCTCACTGGAAACATCTGGAGCCTATTAAAGACATAATAGCAGCACAACAACCAACCAGTGCGTGACCCGTCCCAGGACTGCTAAAGCAGACTCTCTAGGAGGTGGAACCAGGCTGCTTCCTTTTATAAGGTCTGCAGGTGAGGCTGCCCTACCCTGCTGGACCCTGACTCCTCTCCCAAAGGAACAAAAGGTTCAAGAGCAAAAGGAGGAAGGGGAGGAAAGGCAAGGAGACCAACAGCTTTTCGAGTCTGAATTACATGCCAGAGGCCTTATCTAATCTTTCCGGAAACTAAAAATGATTCCCGTTTACAGTTCTGGAAACTTTCTGTTGCTTCACTGGACACATTGAGCAATCCCCACTCCCCACCCTCAAGTCCCACAGCCCCTGAGTGGCAGAGAGATTTGAACTGGGATTTTGTGGTCATGTTGCTAAGCCACACAGTAAAGAAACAGACCTAGACCGGGAGAGATGGCTCAAGGGTTAAGAGCACTGACTGCTCTTCCAGAGGACCTGAGTTAGATTCCCAGCATCCACACGGCAGCTCACAACTGTCTGTAACTCCCTTTGCAGGGGATCCGATGCCCTTTTCTGGCCTTTGTGAGCACCAGTCATGCACACACAGTACACATACATACATGCAAGCAAAACACTCCTTTACATAAAATAAAAAAATAAAATAAAATAAACCCTCTGGGGCAGTGGGATGGCTCAGCAGATAAAACCAACCCGAGTTCAATCCCCAGACCTGGTGGAGGGAGAGAAGTAGCTCCCAAAAGTTGCTCTTTGATCGCCACACATGCATCATGATGTGCACACACAAATACATATACACATTTACAAACACACATACATACAGATACATACATACACACATACACACACCTACATACACATACACACATAAACATACATACACACATGCACGTATACACATGCACACATGCACGTATACACATGCACACATGCATATACATACACATACATGCATGCGCATACATGCATACACACACACATACACATACACACATTCACATACAAACCAAAAAACAAAAATAAAAACAACACCTCTTAACACTGAGCACACAAAACAAATCAAGGCGGAGGTGTAAGAGCGAGAGCCACAATTTCAGTGGATGGAAACAGGCCCAGGTGTCCAAAGAGAACACCAGGCCAGAGACGGCTGAGAGGAGGGGAGGGAGAGAAAGGGCCCCTGGGGAAGGAAAGAGGCTGAGGAGTGAACGGCCCAAGTCTCACAACGCATACAGCAGACACCATAACTGGGGGTCACCATGGTGACGGTTTAGACCCTGCCTCCTCCCCTGCCACCACGTTCCCCATCTGCCATGATGACCATGAACTCAAGCCCTCTGAAATCGTAAGCCCCCAGTAAACTCTCCTATAGGTTGCCTTGGTCACTGTGGCTTAGCACACCAATAGCAAAGCAGCTAAGATCACGTGGTTGAAATAACTCACCGGAAATCTCAATGACTTTGTTCTGTTGCCTGGAACCTGGGGTGTGATGGAACAAGGAACCATTTTCTCCCTTCCTGTCTTCCTTCCTTCCTTCCATTCCCATCCTTCCTTCCCTCTTTTCCTTCCTTCCTTCCTTCCTTCCTTCCTTCCTTCCTTCCTTCCTTCCTGTCTTCCTTCCTTTCTATTTATTTATTTTTTTCTGGGGAGAATAACAAACAGGTGGCAGGAAGTAGTTTGTAAATAAACACTATAGTCAAGACTCCAGATAGTCCCGTTTTCATCAGATATTTTGGGTGCAGGCGCAGCCTAGTAAATGGAATAACCTGACACATAAGTGACCCCTTGGTTCCCCTGCCAGGACCCCTAAAGTCCTGGCTGCAGGATCCCATTTGATCGCGCCTGATCTTGGGAACTCAGTTTCAAGAGCTTTCTTTAATCACTCTTACAACTCAGCACTATAAATGAACTTGTAATTGGACTTATTCTTGACATTAAAACTGCTACTGCCATCCCTTGGACGCCTCAGGACCTGAGTGCATCGCTTAACACGGCGTAAGTGCTGTGTGAACAATTGTTGGAGTATGTTGTTTAGCATTTCCTAATAATGATAAAAGTCTGAATGTGTTCACAACAATTGCCCTAGCGATTTACTTTTTAATTTGCTGTTTGAGACAAGAGTCTCACTAGGTAGCCCAGGCTGGCCCTGAATTATGTCAATCTCCTGTCTCAGGATTATAGGTTTGAGCCACTACGTCTGGCCCAGCAGTTAAAAATTATGTACATTTTTAATTCATCATTGATTGAATTCATGGGGAATTTTGTGGGTAGGAGCCTTCAGATATGGAAGGCTAACTGCATATGCTTTTTATTTAATCTTTTTTTTTTTTTGAGAAAATAAAGCCAGGTGTGGTGGTGCCCACCTTTAACCCCAGCACTCAGGAGGCAGAGGCAGAGGCAGAGGCAGGCGGATTTCTGTGAGTCTGAGGTCAGCCTGGTCTACAGAGTGAGTTCCAGGACAGCCAGGACTGCACAGAGAAACCCTGTCTAGAAAAATCAATGGTGTGTGTGTGTGTGTGTGTGTGTGTAGGGGGCGGGCATATAAATGTGAAGAAAGAGTGAACCTCTCTAACCCCAGTCACTTACAAGAAGTCTACTATGTCCTTCTGTGTACCTACCAACAGGCACATGCCAGGGTTATCCAACTGCTGTCTGCCTAAGGATGATGAAATTCTTAGCCAAGACACACAGTCTTGGTCTATTACGTTTATACAGAACCTGGGAGAGGAGATTTTAAAAACTGAAACAATCATACTTTAGGTCCAAGAAAAAGGAAGGGCCAGAGATACCATTTTAAATTAGACTTGAAGTGCCTGTCCTTAGCCTGGATCAGAAGTTGGAGGCTCGTCTGAGCTCCTTGTCTCGAGACAGAAAAGAGGAAGTGATGAGAAGCATCAGTTGACATCATCCGGTTTGTCTTGTGGTCCGTACATCCATGAGGGCTTTCAATCACTGTTTCTCAGCTTGCTTGTTTGTCTGGGTCCCGTAGGTCATCCAAACCAGCCTAGAACTTTCCATGTTCCTGCTCCTGCCTGCCAAGTGCAGGGACCGTAGGTAGGTGCCCACACCTAGAAGTCAATTATTAGTTCTTATTTGTTTGTTTGTTGAAACAGAGTCACCCTATATAGCCCTTGAACTTGGAGTGATCCTCCTGTCTCTGCCTCCTCCCAGAAGCGAGGAGAGCTAGGTGCTAACTCAGCCAACTTGAATTATTTCTAAAATTAAAAACTCCCCTTTCATTTTGGTTATAGTTGGGGTTGATACAAATGTCAGAACAAAGAAATTTGTGCATCCAAATATAAGTAGTATAGCATGCTCCAAGTAACATTCTATTTTTACCGAGCATCTTAGAATTTTAAAGCTTTAAAAAGATTTTTTTTAAAGTTGATTGTATTTTTTAAATTGTGTTGGGGGAATAATATGATTTTGTATTTTTTTAATTGTGTGTTTGTTGGGGGAGTAATGTGATTTTGTATTTTTTAATTGTGTGTTTGTTGGGGAAATAATGTGATTTTGTATCTTTTCAATTGTGTGTTTGTTGGGGGGAATAATGTGCTCATGGGTGCAGGTGTCTCTGACGGCCAGAAGAGGGCGCTAGACCCCCTGGTCTGGAGTCACAGGCACATGAGCTGTCTGGTCAGATCTCGCTTAACCTCTGAGCCATCCTGCCATCCCTAAAGATTTGCTTTTGTTATTTTGTGATTATGCAGGTATGTGTACGTTCGCGTGTTTAGGTGTCTCAGGGGTTCAGTGCCCAGCACCCGCCCTGGATGACTCACAAAGACTTGTTAACTCCAGCTCCAAGGGATCCAATGGGTCACCCGGTACATGTGCTGGGCACTGAACTCGGGTCCTCTGCAAAGGCTGCAATCACTCTTAACTGCTGAGCCATCTCTCTAGTGCTATCCCTTAGAAAATTTTATTTATTTGTGTGTGTGTGTGTGTGTTTGCACATGTGCGGAGGTCAAAGGGCACCTTTTGGGGAGTGGGTTTGGCTTTCCTCCTTCCTAGGCCAGGGACTCTCTGTTTCTGATGCCCTGTATACCCCAGGTTAGCTGGCCTGATAGCTTCTAAACCATTCTCCTGCCTCTGCTTTCCATCTTGCTGCAGGGCTGCCAGGATTACAGATGTGTACCACATCTATCTGTGACATGAATCCTTGGATAGAACATGAGCTGTCAGGCTTGCCTTTACCCGCCAAGGCATCTTCGGCTTGGCTCTGAATTATCTGAGCCAAGATTTGCTTCTATTGTCTCATGAATAGCGCATAAAATTATACATCCCTCCCCCTTACTTAAAAAAAAATTCTCAGGTTTGTTTGTTTTTAAGGTTTGTTTTTATTTTTTAATTATGTGTCTGTGTGTATCTATGTGTGGGTGTGTGCACATGAGTCCAGGTGCCTGCAGAGGCCAGAGGTATCAGATCGCCCCTGAGTTACCCTTACAGGAGGTTGACAGCCACCTGCTGTGGGCCTTGGGAGTCCAACGCGGGTCCTTTGAAAGATCAGTAGCCACGTCTAACGACCCAGTCTTCCTTTTAGTCCCCATATTTGAGTTTCGAGACTTTGCCCCATCTGTTGTTACATGTTTTGTTGTTGTTGTGATAATGGTGGTGGTAGCTGATTTCATTTCTGTTCGTTTGTTTGACACACGGACTCACTCTGTAGCACAGCCGCCTTCAAATTCATGGCAGTCCTCCTGCTTCAACCTGTCCAGTGTTCTGTGAAGCCGTCATGCCCAGCTGACTGGACTACTTTCCTCTGTGTGTGCGTGCGCGCGAGTGTGTGGGGGTGTGTGTGTGTGTGCACGTGCACTTGTGTGCCCCTATGTGTATGCATTTGTGCATGTGTGTGTGCTTGTACGTGTGTGTGCATGCGCGCTTGTGTACGTCCGTGTGTATGCGTTTGTGCATATTGTGCATGTGTGCTTGTGTGTGCGTGTGTTTGCATGTGTGCGCACTCGTGTGCATGCATCTGTGTATGTGTGCATGTCTTTTTATTTTCCGAGGTGAACTGTAAGCTCCGGAAGGGTAAGGGAGTTCCTTTTAATTTCTTGTATTCTCTAGCCCTTGGCACACACTCTACACACAATATGTTATATGTCTGTTAATTCAAGTGACAATTTTAGCCACATTGGTTTGTGAAAGCTGCCATACTAAACAACCACAAGCTGAGACCCTCAAATAACAGAAATGCCGCGTTGCCTGCTCCAGTCTGGGAGTCTGCAAGGTCTTTCTAAGGACGGAGGCAGAACCTCTCCAGGAGTCTACCCTTGGCTTGGAGATAGCTATTCTCATATTGCATTGTGTCAGCTTCTGTAATAGATCGCTTTTCCTCCAAATGTTCCCTTTTCATGAGGATACCATAATTCTATTAGGACCCACCCTAACTAGAATGTTACATGGGCTCCCTTTCCACACAACGTCCTATTGTATGACACTCCGTGTTAGGACTTTAACACAGGAATCTGGAGGACACAAAATTCATACTTAATAGTAGCTTTCGGCGACGCATAAATGTTCCGAGAGGAGACCTTAAAAGTCAGTTTGCCTGATTCTAGAACCCTCTTTTACTCCAAGCCAAGAAGAGTATTTGGAATTTTAATAATACTTCTGGCAACCGATTGGCGGGTTGTTCTCGGCTTTAATGCTTCTCTGTGTGCTCTGCAGAATGGTTCCCGCTGCTTAAGCCTCAGAGACTGCAGATTGTGTGGAGCAGGTAAGCACTCGCTCTCTTTCCTGTAGAGGCAGAGAAGAGAGAGGCTTCTCTGTACCTCAGCGCACTGCGCGCCAGCCCCCAGCACCTCCGTCTGAGCCCCAGAAAGATGCCTCTGGGGAAAGCCAGCCCCCCTGGGAGGGTGTTAGTTTTTCTTTATGAACCATTTTACTTTCAGTGAGTTTGGTCATTAAAACTGTTCTGTGCCCCTCAGCCATGCCCTGGGCCCTGAGAGCAGGAGTGTTGGCCTCCAAGAAAACCTAGTGGGTTTATTATTCTCTGACAGACAGAAACCAAATAACATCACTGAGTGGCCGTTGGAGGGGGAGCTTGATTCATGGAGGTCATGCTTTCCCAGGCCCTCTCAACATGGTCTCAGCTCAGACCAGGGCAGCTTTCAACAAATCCCTAGTTTCTTTTGCAAAGTAAAACAGATAATAGAGACATTCCGGGAATAACTAGCTAACTATGCCGAGCCAGGCAGCTTCTGGGCGAAGAAGAACTCAGTGTTTTCGGACAATGACCAATCACAATAACCAGCATTATTTGATCTGAGAGTAATTAGCAGAGGCTCTGTTCTTTTTTCTTTTCTTTTTTTTTTTTTTTTTTTTTTTTTTTTTTTTTGCTCCAGTGAGGAGGCAAAAAAGGCAGCGAGGGAAACATCAGAGGCCGGGGGAAAGGAGCTCGGATGTCAAAGAAAAACACTCTCGCAGGTGGGGAGAGCTAAGAGTTTCCCAGCCAAGATCCCAACTGAACCCTGGAATGCTGGTCTTTGAATATGGAGAGTGGTTTAATCTAACCAAATGTGGCTTGATTATCCCAAACGTAGAATTTTTTGTATGCTTTTAAAAGTTTAAAGTGAAAAACGGGGTACAAAGAATAAACATAGAGCCACAGACTACCAGGGGATCTCTTATTGCAAAACGCAAGGCCCCCGAAGTGCCCACATGTTCTGTATCCAAAGCCCAGAATGCCTTAAAACCCCATTGTTTTACGAGGCATGATCCCAGGAGCTGTTGTTTGTAATAGCCCTTGGGGTGTGCAAACTGCAGTCACAATTATGCTGAGCAAACACAACAGACTGTCGATTGATCGAGTTATCGTGACGTTTTATCTTAATTTTTTTTGTTTGTTTGCTGTTTTGTTGTTGCTGTTGTTTGAATCAAGGTTTCTCTGTGTAGCCCTGGCTATCCCGGAACTCGCTCTGTAGACCAGGCTGAGCTCAAACTCAGAGATCCATCTGCCTCTGCCTCCCAAGTGCTGAGATTAAAGGCGTGAGCCACCACACCCAGCCAAGTTATCTTTACTGAAAGCCATTTAATTGAGTGGCATTGGCAGATAAAAATAGCAAATAAAAACACACTATTTTTTATTTCATTGTTTTTAGGTTTAGGTATCACTGACTTTAAGGTATTCATTCAGAAACTATGTCAAAGCTGGCAGGAATTTTGATCTAACCTTGAGTGCTCCTTGGAGTCCCTAGAATATCAATGACGTGTTTTTGAGACCCTAAGTAGGAGTTGGGTCAGCTCCATTTTCTAAGCGGGGTAGTGCCATTTTTCATTGTCTCAACTTTAAGATTGAAATCAATTTAATCTTGCTAAAACACTAACAGCAAAAAGTACAGCCATCCTCTTGTGGACACGTTGGCCCCCTAACCCTAGCCTAGAGATACTTGGATCTCCATGCTGCTCCATAGCTCCCCTCCCTTCCAAGACTGACTTTTTAAAAATACTTCAAACCACAAAGCGGCTTAATACTCTATGCTGCTGCGGTTGCCGCCGTCACAATTCTGCCACCGGCTTCCCGCTGCCACATATCCTTCCCCGTCTCTTTCTTTTAGCTCTGAGCAGGACAAGAATTCTCTGTGTCACATGACTCTCCTGGCCACAAGTCGCCTACTGTCTCTGACCATTCCTGCACTTCTGGCCTTTGCTCAGACTTGCCTTTTCTCTGCTTGGTTCCTGGAGCAAGAAGTAATACCTGGAGCATTGCTAATCCAGTCTCCATTAGCCGTGTACAGCTCTTACACGGAAACTGCTCCAAACTGAACGTAAAGTCCAGTTGTTCAGTGACACTACCCATATTCTTTTTTTTTTTTTTAGATTTTATTTATTTATTATGTACACAGTGTTCAGCCTCCATGTATGCCCTCAGGCCAGAAGAGGGCACCAGATCTCATTACAGATGGTTGTGAGCCACCATGTGGTTGCTGGGAATCGAACTCAGGACCTCCGGAAGAGCAGTCAGTGCTCTTAACCTCTGAGCCATCTCTCTAGCCCCACTACCCATATTCTTAGGGCTCAGCAACCACGTAGGGACAGTGACTACCGTATCGGACTGAGTAAAAAATAAACGATTCCCATTGTTGTGGAAAATTCTACTGGACAGTGCTGGCCTGTGTTAGCACATGAGAGAATCCCTAGCTCTGTGGAGAATGGACTTTACATCGGGTAGGTGCCCACCGTATGCTTCTGGGGGCTACATATTAGTACATCCCTTCTTAATGTGGCATTCTGGTGTCAAATAGGAAGGAACTGAGGCTTAGAGAAACTAGGTTACCTGGCCCAGGGCCAGCCAGAAGGCAAGTGGAGGAACCAGGATCCATCTGCTGTTTCAACAGACTCAGGCGCGAGTCTGGTGAATCGAGAAGAGCTGAGGTATCTCCAGCCTTTCTGTGCAGTTCCTACAGAGGCGGGATGGAATTGGGCAGGGGGCTAGAAATAGACCTTGCTGTGGGATTAACGGGAATCGCTTTGCTGTGATTGACAGACAAGGCTAGGACAACTTTCTGAATGATTGTTTCTTGCTGCCGATGGATGTTTCTTACCGTGGGTGTCTACCACATCCTCAAGGGAGAGCGTTAGAAAAGTGTCCCCTCTAGTCTTACATTTCCCCCTCTCTATGGATGTAGGGGAAGCACAGTACCCAGATGAGCTTATGGTAGGCAGTCTCATCCCCTACCGTGAGGGTCAGTAGCAACAAGGGGCGTAGGAGAGCCTTAGACCCAGAGGCAGGGTGTGCTAGGCCACTAAACCTTGTCTCACTCCTCTGAGAAGAACCATGCATTGCGTGTGTTGGGTGATGGGTCAGTAGCTACTGTCTTATGCAGCCACAAAGCCTGGGCAAAGCATGTGGACCTACCGGTCCTCCTTCATGCCCACTACCCTGGGATTTCCAAATGTATTTATCTTGTCTGTGGACTTAGAGACCAACAACCCATTTGCAGAAACAGATTTATGCTGTAGTAATCAGACACCCGGACGTTTCTTATGCAAATCTCTTGCAGAAATTAGGCAAACCAAAACCACAGGACAGGCACTCCCTGTATCATGCCTGTCCAAGAGGGCACATGCTCCTCCTTCCTCCATGCTGATGTGTGGCTTTGACATTAAGCAAACCCCTCTAGGTTTTGTTTGACCCATGCATTTGTGGCCGTGCAACTAGACGCAGAAGGTTGGGCACCAGTCCCGACCACGTCCTCCTGTCCCAGGTCAGGGATGAAGGCCGTTAGAATAAACAGTAATTTTTAGATGGGTAATTCAGCCTGGGATGACAAAATACTTTGGATAATTTAAAACCAACAAGAACATTCCAGAGGCCGGGAAGTCTGAGACGAGGGCACCAGCAGATTTAACATCTGATGAGGGCTCTGTGCTTCATGCCTCCTCGGTATGTCTTCACGTGGTAGAAGAAACATAGAGCTCCCCAAAGCCCACTTGGTGAGGGTACCCCAAAGCCAGTGGTGCAGGCTTCTCCTCCGTAACCGAATCATCTCCCCAAGGCCAGACCTTCTGACGCCCAGAATTCAAACCTGCAGACTAGAGGAGGGACTTTTCCTTCACTGTCGTATCTATGCCTGTGTGTGACAGCTTGGGGAGTGTCTGCTAGGGGTCACTTTTGCCTCGTGCTGCCCAGAGCCATCTGTTCAGAGCCATCTGCGAGAGCTGCCCAGTAAACACAGCCGCTCATCTTGAGGATGAGTCACTTCTGCAAAACTTGGGTGCCCAGCTCCGTCTCAAGAGGCATCAAGGAAACAGCTTAGCTGATAACCCTGGGGCTGAGCTTCAGAATCCCTGGTAATAGGATTGATAATAAGACAGTCTCCAGAATGTCCCACCCCTACCCCTACCCCAGAACTCCACGCTTCCTGTCTTTGGTATCCAGAGCCTGGAACATCCAGCCAACTAGGCCTTTCTGCTTGGCGGAGCTATAGTCCCCTCCAAGAAGAAGGCTTCATTGTGTTTGCTTCTGCAATCACCAATCTGTGTCCTTCGTGAGGACGTATGCCCAGTGACGCGGTGGAGGGGAAGGTTGACATTGTCTCCCTTCCTCCTAGCGGCCCAGGAAGTGCCTGTTTGAGACGTGTTAAGCTTTTTCACTTACTCTTCAGTTTTTATCCTCTCCCCCCACCCACAAATAGCAGCCTTTAAAGAAACTCCGATTCTTCCTTCTACTTTTCTAGGCTGAGTGGAGTTCCTGAAGCTGAAGACTTGGCCTCCCAGATGCTAAAAGGCTTCCCTAGGGACCGTGTCTCGGCACAGGAAGCACTTACGCACGATTATTTCCGTGTCCTGCCATCCCAGCTGTACCAGCTTCCTGACGGTAAGCGCGCACGCGCACACGCACATAGGCATCAACCCTCATCCTTACATGCTTTTCCCCAATGCTGGAGTATCATAGAGTTTGCAAAGCAGAAGTGAAATCAGAGGTTAAATTTGCTTCCCAGAGAGCAAGAAGCAAGGGGACGCAGTCTGCACCGAGGTTCGTGTAAGATTTTCTAAAACCCAGAAGCACGGGTGGAGAAAGGCGACAGGGACCTCCTTGCAGCGATTGCAAACCGTTCCCACGAGCAAGCTTCTGCTTGGAAGCTGGCAGAGATGAAAGTTGCCTCTGAGGTGTTTGCTTCAGTGAGCATCTGCCAGGAGAAGCCAAACCAAAGTTTCTAACAAGCTGCTTCTCCCTTCCAGAGAGTAAGACAAGAGGTGACATGATATGTCAGGAAGGAGAGATGGGCCCTTCTTGATTGGTAACGGGATGCCGCAGAAGGAAGCTGGGAGGTTGGGCGCTGGGGGAAGGGAGGTACCCTCCCAGGCTGGGCTAACACGGGTTACCCTGAAACCAGCCTTGGCCGCCTGCGCCTGAAGTCATCTTCCAAATCTGAAATCTGCCGAGGGGGGTCACATGGCAGGAGCCCTACTTGGGTTTCTCAGAATGTGGCCAGGAAGGGCCAGGAGGAGGATGTGGGCGGTGTGCGGTCAAGGCCTGGGCTGTTTAGGGCGGGTTGGGGAAGAGTATCCTTAGGTGAGGTTTCTTTGAAAATATCCACATTCAATGGAAAACTGTCGTTTGAAGTCCTAAGCCAAAGAAAAGAAAGCTAAGCAGGAAGGCCTGAGGGTCAGGCTGGGAAGAGGGGACGGGGAAAGTGGGGTGATGGTGGGGATGGGGTGCACTGGGGTGCACTGGGGTGCAGAGCTAATGGCCCAGAGGCATAGGTACAGCCTGGCCCAACTGCCAGACTTTGTAAACGCAGCTTCCCCAAATCTTAGACATTGCTGTGAAACAGCACAAATTTCTTAGTTTGGGATTATTGAGGAACTTTATTATTAAAGTCACTTAAGATCTCTAAAAATAACCATCACCATGCAGGCGAGGTTAATATCTTACTTAACCCTGTAAGGAGAGGCAGCCATTAGAATTTATTAAGCTGCCGTTAAGTGTCAAGAACACATGAATTGCTATTAAAAAAAAAAAAAAAAGTTGAGGAAAACAAGAGACTTGTCCTTGGCCTGGAGGATCTTACGGAGTGGGAGGAAGAGAAGGTGATGAAGAGGAAATGGGGCACCCTGTACACATATTAGCACAAATCATATCAGAACAGCTCAGATCTGCTGTAATCAGCCACAGATGTGTAGAGCTGTCTGTGCTGAAGGCGACTCTGGAGAAACAAGGATAATTCACGAGAGGCGGATGGGACTGGCCGTGAATCTGCGGAGGGTTTTGCAAGGAGGCTGAGAGATGGGTCAGACCAAGGACACTTTAGGAGGCCCACAGCACCCACCTCTTTCCTGGCACCTATATGTCCACGCTGCCTGACTCATTCTGCCCCGTTTTCAATCTGGGCCTACAATCTTTCCTTCTCAATGCCTGACTCATACATGCGCGTGTTTGGCCGCACACACTCCCACTCCCATCTTTCTCCTTAAAGAAATGCTCCCCGTTAGCTTCCTGTGGAGTTTGTTATGCTGAACACCAGAGAACGGCTGGCATCTTCAAGCCTTTATGGGCACCATCTTTTTAATGAAGAAGCAGCCATCACTGTCCAAACTGGCGTGCCCCTAGGAACTTGGGTTTTGATTCTCCCCAGAAATCTGAAGCAAAGTTATCAACCACTCTGGAGCATACACTATCTAAAGATGTGTGTGTGTGTGTGTGTGTGTGTGTGTGTGTATGTCTGTGTGTGTGCATGTGTGTGTGTCTGTGTCTGTGTGTGTCTGTGTGTGTCGTGTCTGTGTGTCTGTGTGTGTCTATGTGTGTGTCTGTCTGTGTGTGTGTGTGTGTTTGTGTGTGTGTGTGTGTGTGTGTGTGCGCGCGCATGCATGCATGCATGCATCCACATGGGCAAGAAAGAACAATCTGTATTCCTTCTCTGTTCACCCTGCTGCAGAGCCCAAATCTACTCTGACACTTTGAGAAAAATGAAAAGATAGAATCTTGCGGGAGCCCGCCTGTGCTGGGGGAGATGAGGAGTGCTCGCAGCAGGAGGGAAGTTGACTTTTCTTTATACATATAGGGGTTTTTCCATGCAGAGTTTAAATTATGCCTGATAAAAGGAGCTTCGTGGATGTTTCAGTTCTTTCAAATTCTCCTGGCTTCCTCCCAATTAAATGAGGTTTGTCAAAGCCACGGGGCTCTGCTGGCTGCTGCCTCGGCGGACAAGCACTTCCTGCAGCGACATCTCGAATCCCTGAGGGAGAAGATGAAAGGGCCAGCACTAAGAGACAGGGAAGAGGGGTGCCACCGTGTGTGTGTGCGTGCGTGCGTGTGTGTGTGTGTGTGTGTGTGTGTGTGTGTGTGCGCGCGTGCGTGCGTGCGTGCGTGTATGTGTATGTGTGCTTAGGGCAGGTATAGAAATACTCACAGACAGATCGACATTAGGATGTGAGGCAAGCAGGCAGGAAGAGCAAAGGAATTGGGAAATTGAAGAGGAGAATGGATAGAAGTCCCCAAGCACTCTGTATCCCTTCACCACAGTGGCCCTGACTAAGGGCGCATCCTCCACTAAGGGCTGCATTCCCTGAGCAAGGCACCGCCTCAGCCTGCTTTTTCATTGCCCCTGGCAAAGAGCCATTGTTAACAGCCCCGCTCTACAGACAGAATCCCAGCGGATAAGCCCAGCTCCCAACCTGCGGGGACAGAAAATTCTCCTTTGCTGGGATGGGCTGCCGCAGGCACGAGAATTGTGCAGAAAATAAGATGCGTTCTTCCAAGCGGTGTGTGAGAAGAATTGCTGTGTTGTAATTAGAGAGACTTTGCTCTCTGGAAGCATTTCAGCATGGACTTGTTTAGGGACTTATATTTACATCAGTCTATTCTGCTTTTATTCTGGTCACAGGATAAGAGAGTTGTCACCTTACAATATATTCTGTTTCCCCTTTGATCTGGAAGATGCCAGCTCTTATTGTCTGGCCTCTGAAGAAGACAATTAAGCATGAAACCTGTAAGTGGAGCACAGAGGACAGCCCAAATCCCCACAGAAGGTTCCTGTGAAACTCCCCACAAAATCAAAGGCCGGCTCCCATCAATCTATGCCGATTTTCATCAAGTCGGGGCTCCAGCCACACTTTCCCTGGGTTGTGGCAGTATGTTTAGAGTCCTAGGAAATGGATCAAAGGTGATTTGTCATGGAAACCCAGGAATTCCAGGATTAGCTCCCAGGTGGAGATCCCTGCTAAGGGGGGGTGGTGTCAATGTGAGAATGGTTGAGCCTGTGGGAATGTCTGCCAAGTCCCTCCTTGACTCTTGAACACCTGAAGAAACATTTGTTGAAGGAGAAATTATTGGTAGTCCCTCTCTAAAAACACACCCATTGGCAAGCTAATTGCTTCTGCAGATGGCTGGGGAGCAGTTCTCCCCAGTCGGCACCAGCTCATGGCCGTGCTTGTGGTCCCCATGGCCAAGCCAGCAGGCCGTCAGCTGGGGCAGCGAGGGCCTAAAATTAGGCCCTTGGCAGTTCTCTAATCTTAGCTGCAGGTTCAGCCTCTTTGCTTAATTCCCTTTGCCCTCAGCGTGAACTTGGGCTCTGGGGAAGAAACACCAGTTAGTGATTTGGGGGGTGGAGGGGTAGAAAACCATTAAGCTGGCCCTTCTAGAAATGCTCCATCTGTCCATTCTTACAGGAAGCCTTCCAAACATTACCCTTAAAAAAGTGAAGGCTGATTTTGGAAGCCCGCCATTCTTAGTGCACATGCTGATCCACAAGAGTGTTTTTTATCTAGGCCAGTAAATGCCACATGATTTAAGAGTCTGGTCCTTAAGCCAGGGCTCTTGATCGTCAAGACATCAAAGGTTCTCTCTCTCTCTCTCTCTCTCTCTCTCTCTCTCTCTCTCTCTCTCTCTCTCTCTCTCTCTCTCTCTGTGTGTGTGTGTGTGTCTCTCTCCCTCCCTCCCTCCTTCCCTCTCTCTCTCTTTCCCTCTCCCTCTCCCTCCCTCTCTCTTCTCTCTGTCTGATTTTCTATTCTAATCCAGGTTTGAATCAGCCTCTACCATTCCTTCCTGGACTAAATCCCCTTCTCTCTTTTAAAATAGATCTTGGCATCTTAGAAAAAAAAAAAATCCAGAAGTTTAAAAGCGTACCGTGTTTCACATGCTTTGGTAGATACAATATGCTATGGGCTGCACAGGGGTGGAAGAGCCTGGAGCAGTTAGCTCTGCCTTCCCTACCCTTCCCTACCTCCTCTCCCACTGCCCTGCTCCTGAGAGCCCAGTACTCTCTCTTCCTGCCCCCCATTAGCACTGGACTCATATTTTGCTCCGCTGAAAAACAATTGACTTCTCTTTTAACGTGATATCTCTACACATTTGATGACTCTGTGATGTCCAATCATTTCTGTAGTCTAGGTTTCTGTAATTATTATTAGTTATTTTGAATGTGTGTGTGTATCATGACTGTAAGGAAACTGACCTGGGAGTCATTCCTTGGGATCTTGTCAACCTTGGTTTTTGAGTCGGTAGATAGGAGCATCTCACCGGGATTTGGGGCTCACAGGTTAGGCAAGCAGTCAAGTTCCAGGGATCCGCCTATTCTATCCCATCTCCAGTACTGGTGTTACAAGTTCTCACCACCACATTTTCACAGGGATGGATGCTGAGGCTCAAACCCAAGTCCTCATGATTGCACAGAGAATATTTACCCTCTGAGGTGGAGCTCCAGCTCCTTCCTCCTCCTCCTCTTTCTCTTCCCCACCACCCCATACTGGGGATTGAACCCAGAACCTCACACATGCTTGGCAAGTGCTCGACCCCCAAGCCTTAGCCTTCTTTAACTGCCTCCCACCACATACACAGCAAATATAATTTCATTCCTCCAGCTTTTTTTTTTTTTAAGTCATTGAGTCTTATTGTTGAATTCTGAAATTCTTCCAATTTTTGTCTTGAAGACTCTGGACCCAGCACAGAGTCCGGTTTCTCACAAAGTGGGCAAATTATGTTCCAGTTCATCCATTGAATATTTACCGAGTGTCTATTAGGTGTGATGCCGAAGAACGGAGTGAAGAATGAGGCGGGGACTTTATCCTCCAAGCCGTACAGACCTTAAATTAATGAGGCTGGTCCGCGGACAGCTACAGGTCCACAGGCATATGCAAAGTGCCCTGAGAGTTCGGAGAACCTGAGCTTAAGTGAGGTCACTGTAGAGAACCAGGATAAGTGCAAGTGGATCTTGAATGATAATGAGTTGGGGGATGGGAGGGCATGAGGAGAAGGCTCAATGGGCAGGAGACTTTCTGTGTAAAAATGAAAACCTGAGTTTAGATCCCTAACACTCAGTTGGGCAGTGGTGGTGCACACCTTTCATCCCAGCACTTTGGGAGGCAGAGGCAGGCGGATCTCTGTGAGTCCGAGGCCAGCCTGCTCTACAGAGAGAGTTCCAGGACAGCCAGAGCTACATAAAGAAACCCTGTCTCGATGGGGGGGGGGGAATCCCAGCCTGCGTAAAAGTGGGCACAGTCATCATGGAGACAGTGGATCACAGAAGATCACTGGCCAGCCAGCCTAGTCAAATGCTTCAGGTTCAATGAGAGACTGTCCTCAAAACTAAGGTGGAGAGAATTGACCAGGACACCAGCATCCTTTGCGTGCACAGGCACACACACACACACACACATACCACACACACACAAAGCAAAGATGATGTGTCCGGGTGGTTAGGACCAAAAGGGAATTAAAGGAGACAAATGTGGTATAATGGGGTGGGGGAGGCAGAGTCATATGTACCACAGGCTAGCCTTCAATTTACTGTATAAGAATGACTTTGAGCTTCTGATCCTCCAAATTCTAGGCAGGTCTGCCACACACAGTTTATACGGTGCTGGGACATGCTCGGGAAACACTGATTATTACCTGTGCCCCAAGCCCTGGCATGCCTCTCAAGATTTTTCAGTGCCATTCTAGGGTTGCCCTCTTTAGAGACACTGGCAGGATCTCGAAGCAGATCCATCACAGATTTTACTTTCTTCATTGTATACGTTCTTGCAACAGTTTAAACATTTTAAGTATTCACCAAGGAAGCTCGTCGTAGCCTTCTGTATGACTTCAAGCTGCTTCTGTTTATTGCTTTGTTTAAAAAAATATTTATTCTATGGGTATGAGTGTTTTGCCAGCATGCCTGTATGCTCCATGTGTGCCTGGTGTCCACACAAGCCCAGAAGAGGCCACTGGATCTTCTGGGGATAGAGTTACAGACTGTCCTTTGGAGAACAGGAAGTTCTTACAACCACTGTGCCATTTCTCCAGCCCGTTGGTTACTTTTGTATCTAGTGTACTTAACGTGTAGCTAGACTATGTTTGAGCCCAGGTTTCAAAGTCTGAAGATGTAGAGAAGTAGGAAGCGAGAGTCTAAGCCAGGCTTGCTTCTCTACCCATTTCCCATTTATTTAATTATTTTTATATCTCTGTCTGTCTATCTGTCTGTCTGTCTATCTCTATTTTTCCTGAGGTGGGGTCTTGCTGTGTAGCTTTGGCTGACCTAAAATTTACTATGTAAACTAGGCTGTGTGCGCCACCACAGCAGGACCTGAAACAGTGAATATATACTATTCTCTCTACCACTTACTTATTTATTCTAAATGTATGTATGTGTGTGTGTGTGTGTGTATGTATGTATGTGAACACTGTGGGTAGGTGTGTGTGTGTGTGTGTGTATGTATGTGAACACTGTGGGTAGGTGTGTATGTGTGTGTGTATGTGTGTTATTCCTCATGATAGCTGTTCACCTTACATTTTGAGGCAGGGTCTTTCACTGAGACTTGGGCCTCACAGATAAGGCTAGACTGGTTGACCAGCAAGCCTCAAGCATCCCCTTTTCTCTGCTTCCTCAGGGCTGGGATTACAGTCCTTTACCACCATGCCTGACTTTGATGTGAGTTCTGGGGATCAAACTTGGGTCCTCATGCTCACATAGCAAGCTCATCACAGACTGAATCATTTTCCCAGCCACTGATCCACTCTTCACACTGTTTACTGAGCAATATTCTTAAAGCAATCAGCCAAGAAGCAAAACTAAGGGCCAATGACATGGTTCAGAGAGTAAGGGTGCTTCCTGCCAAGCCTGACGACCTAAAATACAATCCCTGGTGGAATCCATGGTGGAAGAAGAGAACTGGCTTCTTCGAGTTGTCCTCTGACCCCCACACACGCGCTGTGGTACAAGCACATCCACCCTCACACACCCTTCGGGAACATGTATGCAAAATAAATAAATGTAATAAAAAACTGGGGAAAAAACCCCTTAAAATCAGCAAATAAGGAAGAGTCCAGTGTAACACATTCAGTCCCTCTCTGCCTTAAACATTGTCCCCAACACATTCCCAGAGGGACGTGGCTTACAGTATTGCATAGATTTGTGTTGCCAGGGGGTATATCAATCCACCAACCCCTCCATCCTACCAAACCTTTAAATTGGTTAAATTTTCCGGCATCACAGGCTCAGAGTCTCTAAGCAAAGATAAATCATTCGGGAAAGAGTAAGACCTGGGACAGGGAAAGGACCCTCCAGGGGTCCCACACGGTCACAGAGAAATGTCTGACGCTGGAGAAGCATCACAAGGGTCCCCTGCGTGGCCTAGGCTGGAAGTACTATTCTCATAGTGTAGATTAGAAAACCAGGACTACCAAGGTCTGGTGGGGCATACCTGTGACCTCAGTACTCAAGAGGCTGAGGCAGGAGGATTGCATGTGTGAGACTCGTCTGGCCTACCTGGAAGACTAAGAGTGAAGTCACACAGCTGTAAGTGGCAGAGCCAAGGTTTTGACCTCACACGAGACTCCCAGCCCCCGCTCATTCCCAAAATTCATTTGCTACCCAGACCTCACGAGGATGTTATAGCAAAACGGTCTAAGAATCAAGGTCCATTTCCAGTGCCTGTTGCGGCTCTGTTTGCTGTAAAGCCTGACTGGGAAAGGCCCCACAGTTCCCAAGTTGCATGTTTCATACCTCAGCTCAGTATGTTATTGATATGATAGAAATTTACACCCCACTACCACCTTCCTCTGTACAGCGAGGTTCAAGTATCTGCTATTTTTACCCAATCTTCCCTTTTGGTGCTAACACCCACAAACACCCTTGGGTCCTGAGATTTCTTACTCGTTGATGGTTACTGGTTTTGTTTCACTCTCTGTTTGGCAAGAAAAAACAAGAATCAGATGAAAATGGGGGGAAGGACATAAAATAGCAGTTTACTCCAGAGGAAACCAAAAAAGCATACCCATCGCGTAAAGGATAGCTTTGGGGGCTAAACAAAACCAAATAACTGTTAAGTTAGGGGGTTTTTGTTTTGTTTTCCTTTAGCCCAGTGACCCCCAGAGAAGGAGATGTGGCAATCAAAGGATTCTCTGCTGCCAGGAGTGTAGATCAGCTGACTGAGGCTTCCATCAATATCAGATCCAACTAACCTTACGTATCAGGAGCTACACAAAACTGTTCATAATCAAGATACTTTTATTCCCTGAAATGACCTGGCTAAACAATCGAGCAGCTTAAAACATAACCAAGTAAGCCAGGCGGTGGTGGCGCACGCCTTTAATCTCAGCACCTGTGGGGCAGAGGCAGGCAGATCTCTGAGCTTGAGGCCAGCCTGGTTTACAGAGCAAGTTCCAGGATAGCCGGGGCTACACAGAGAAACCCTGTCTCAAAAAACAAACAAACAAAAACCTAGATGTATGATGGTATATAATGGTTTAAAAGTTACAAAGTAAAAATGAACAGTTTTAAAGCTGAGCCCTAGAGAACCTGATTGGGTAAATATCAGTGTGTCGACTGAACACACAGTGCTGTGTACTCCACTTAAAACGGCTCATGGCAGTGTGCAGTGGGATGGAACCACTTCTGCCGGGACATGAGATACATAAAACCAGAAAAGTGAGCCAGAGCATATGTGACCTCAATCCCAAATCTGAGAGGCAGACTGTATGTTTGGCGGCGACCTGGGTCACATAGCGATGGCATCTTTTAAAACGGGAGAGAGGGAGAGATGAACAAATAGAGAAGGAGGAGGAGAAGAAGAAATAGGAAAAAGAGGAAAGCCAACTGGCATGGTGGCATGTGCCTTGAACTCTAGCACTCAGAAGACAGAGGCAGGTGGTTCTCCGTGAATCCAAGGCCAGCCTACGGAGCAAATTTCAGACCATCCAAAAGTACGCCATGAGACACTGCCTCAGAAACCAAAACCAAAAGCATGAATACAGAATGGCACGTTATAACCAACTTGCAAAAGTTATGTGCATATAAGCAAAACTGGAAGTTAAATACAGAGAATAAAAATGTTCTAGATCGCTTTCCCTCCTTTTCAGAATTTTCTATAATGGTGATGATTTATCTTTTGTTTTAAGAATGAGTTAGAACAAAGGGGTACAAAGGTTCTGAGCTCAGGACTGAGAATTAAGGCCTGTGTTTTCTTGTTCTTTTTTTTTCCTTTTCCAAATGCCAGATGCATCACTGGCCTTCATAAGCCTTGAGTTTTCCATCGGAATGTGGGCTAGCACTAGTTTCTTCTATCCCAGAATGAACTGAACATTCGTGAAACCTTCAGCTCGCTGAATATGAGGGTGTGTATGAGTCTGCTTGTGTAATGTGCCCCTAGTCTGAGTCATGAGTGTGCTCTGGGTTAGTTAGCAACTTCAGTTAAAGGTACTCTTGTAGTCCCTTGGGCTGTGAAGACACAAAGCTGCCACACACACACACACACACACACACACACACACACACACGAGCCAGGATCTGGCTTTCTTGCGCAGAAGTGTGCACTCCGAATCCCACGCAATATGCAGATTTAGTGGCTGGACTGATTATGTGTCAGAACAACACAGCACCCACAGGACGGGAGGGGAGAGATCAAGACGTTTTGCAAGGCTGGTTTAATCTCCAAGTTCTTTGTGACTCCTTTACCTTCTAGTACAGACAAGGGAGATTGGATTATCTTGTTTCCTGGGAAGGTTGCTCAGCGCCCCAATCCCATTAAGTCACTTTCTCTACACTCCAGTGCACTGGCCTTCCCCAGGTTATCAGAGAGGGAAGAGTAAACGGAGACGCAGGGATCCGATTTCTAAGGAGGAAAGTCAAAGCGGAGCCTGAAAGGGGTGACAGCCAGCGGCCAGGAGCGGAGGAACTCAATTAGACGGAGAGACAACTATCTCATTATCTCCTCTGAACCGATCTAAACACGCAAGACTCTAGAAGTTTTAAGTAAACGTGTCTTCCCAGCCGTCTAGATGACTGAATTTCCTTCTCAGAGAACTTTTGAGCGCCCACTTTTGTATTTATTTATTCTAAGCGCAAAGCAGCTGAGGTAATTACGCTGTCAGATTTGCTAAGCTAATGAGCAAGTCACCGAGTGGAAGGGCTTGCCTTGCTGAGATCACTGAGGGAGAGCCTTCCCTCTCTCCCTTCCCTTCCCATCTTCTTCCCTGCCTTTTCATTTTCTTTTACAGTGTGTTAGGAAAGAGAGTCCGGCAGTCTACGGCCGACTTGAATCCTTTTGATTAGACTCTCAGTCTTTCAATCTCTCTCTCTCTTTCTCTCTCTCTCCCTTCCTTTCTCCCTCCCTCCCTCCCTCTTTCTCTTCCTCCCTCTATCTCCTTCCTCCTTCTCCCTTTTACTTCCCCTCTCTCTCTCCCTGCCTCTCTCTCCTCTCCTCTCTCTTCCTTCTCCCCTCCCCCAACTCCTCCTCCTCCTCATCCCTACTTTTGTGGGGCAGGGAAGCCTCAGAGAACCCCAAGCTTTTCATGCCACTGTCTCCAAGGTGAGAAGGGGTCTCCTAAATCGGCTCCTATTTGAGACTACAGAGTCGGCTGCGAAATATAGACACTGTTTATTTTAGCACATTAACTGTTTATGCTGTAATGCAAACTAAAGGAGACCACAAAAGGGCACATTACAGCATCCCTGTGAAAAATGTCTTATCCGGATCAGCAAAAACTTATTCTCCTCCCCATCCCAGCCTACCAAATCTCTAATTCCAAAGCAAAGATGTCCAAAGCACAGATTTCCCACATCGTTGAAGCAGAGATGTCCAGGCACAGCCAGGCAGGGCCAACAGCGCAGCTTTTTTCTTCCCTCTGGGTGTAAACAGTTCCGAGCAAACAATGTCATTAAGACATTATGTGCCTTTGGTGTGTCAAACACAGGAGTCTGTCTCTGACACATACTGAATTCTTTGGAGCAACCTGTCCCGCAGACCATGAGCCTGGAAAAGCAATACCTGAGTTCCCACTATAAACAAGTTCTGTGCCCATGCCTGGGTGAGCCCAGGCTCCTGAGCTGCCCGGCTCTTGACCCCAGCAATGGCAACTGTTTGGCACCCACTGAATGTCAGAAACTGTGGAAGGCGGCTCGCACGCATTCAGCTTTTGGTTTTGTTTTTTAACTCGTGACAGTCTGCTGGGAAGTTTTGTTCTACTCTCAGGCAGATGAGCCTCTTAACTTTGGAAGAACTTGGCCCATCAGTCTGTTGAACCCACTCAGAGACACAGGCATCTGTGGAACTGCAAACTGCCAGGGTGCCCAGTCAGTCAAAATCAGACTGTCTCTGATGGGCAATGTTTTCATTGAAGACTTGTTTCAATGTTAGAATGGAGTGATGGCCACAGGCACTCAGTAGGAACCACAGAATGGGCCTTCCATGCCCATGGGTCCCCCACTATAGAGTCTATGCGTTTTGGATTCAGACAACCCCACATATTCAGGGGCCTGCGTCTGGCCTCCACATGGGCCAACTCTTCTCTGATCATTATTTCCTTTAAGATGCTGTATAACTGTTTATACAGCATGTACCACATTAGGTTTGGTGAAGTAATCTAGAGACAACTTAAAGGACACAATGTGTGTGTGTGTGTGTGTGTGTGTGTGTGTGTAATATGCACACAGGGATCTGCTTTACATGAGAGACTCAGCATCTTTTGGTACACGCAGGAACCAGAGCACAAGGGATGACTTCATTTCAATTTTTGATCTTTTGGGGGTCTAGTGATGCACCTTCTCCTCACTGGGTGGCGGCAGACTGATATACCTGCTCAGTCTCACAGTTGCTAGGGTAAACAACCAGCTCTATCATGTTTTGCTAAGAGCTAGTGTTCCATAGGTTAGGTGTGTTAAATGCTTGTTGTTGTTGTTATCGTCGTTTTGAGATAGGGTCTTATTAAATACATTTCTGTATTTGTTTATATACGTGGGTATTTTGTCTGCGTGTATTCCTGCACACCAGAAGAGGGCATCGGATCCTGTGGGACTATAGTATAAACCATTGTAAGGCACCAGGTGGGTACTAGAAATCAAAGTCAAGACATCTGAAAAAAACAGCCGCTGATTTTAGCCGCTGAGTCATCGTTCCAGCCCCTTGAAAAGCATTTTTGATGGAGATTCCGAGATGGCTCAATGGTTTAAAGTAACAGCTGTTCTTCCAGAGGACCAATTCCTAGGTTCAATTCCCAGCACCCTTGCCACGGTACATGACTGTCTGTACATCCAATCCCAAGGGATCAAGTGACCCATTCTGGCCTCCTCAGGGACTGCATGTATAGTGCACAAACATACATGCAGGTAAAACACATAAAATAAAGGATACATTTTGGATGTGTGAATACCTGTTATCTTTCTTTTGTGCTGGGAATTGAACCCAAGGACTTACACTGGTTTTCCAGGATATACCTCATGGGAAGTCAAGGAACAGCTATTTATGTACATGGATAAAGGTACTACAAAAAGATATTTCAAAATAGCCTTTCTTTTTTCATTTATCAAATCCATGCCTTAGAGTCTGTCTGAAGTCTTTAGAGCAAGCTTCCTAATTCCGCAACCCTTTAATATAGCTCCTCGTGTTGTGATGACCCCCAACCATAAAAATTACCTCGTTGCTACTTCATAACTGTAATTTTGCTACTGTTACGAATTGCAATATAAATGTCTGATATGCAGGATATCTGATATGCAGTTTATCTGGTATGCAACCCCCCAAAAGAGTCGCGACCCACAGACTGAGGACCAGTGTTCTAGAGACTAACTGTATCTGACAGGTTTTTGAATCTTCCACAGTCTATTTAACCCCACGCAATGTTCTTTGCCTGCCCTTGTTGGGACTTCAGTCTGGACACCTGGGCGTGACGTTCTAACTCTTCACTTAGGGTTCCGGATCCTTCCCCAATTTCACCCGCTAATGCTCCCTTGGCTGATATGCACTGAACTGAACTAAATAGGGAGCACTTGACAACTATTAGAGATTCAGTAAAGGAAGTCACCCCCGAGTCAGTATAAGTTATTAGTCAGTGCTGGGCGGTGGTGGCGCACGCCGTTAATCCCAGCACTCGGGAGGCAGAGGCAGACAGATCTTTGTGAGTTCGAGGCCAGCCTGGTCTACAAGAGCTAGTTCCAGGACAGGCTCCAAAACCACAGAGAAACTCTGTCTCGAAAAACAAAAAACAAACAAACAAACAAACGAAAGTTATTAGTCAGTCTGCCTATTTTGACCTCTCCTTGGGTAACAGATGTTACGACAGGCAGACAAGATAAATATCCTGTGGAAGAGCTCAGGAAATCACAGGTTGATATGTTCCTCTTTTCGTCCCTACAGAGGAGTCTTTGTTTGCAGTTTCGGGAGTGAAGCTGAAGCCAGAAATGTGTGACCTTTCGGCCTCCTACCGGAAGGGTCACTACCTAGCCGGCTTTAACAAATGCTGGTGAAAAGAAAAGGTCATCCCCATCTCTCAGGTAAATGGTTCCAGAGTCAGCACGGGATCACTGCCGGCTGGAGGGAACCCTGTTCACCTCCGTCCTGGGTCTCCCCCTCCTTGGACGGCCTCTTCAGAGCTCCATTTCCTAAGCCGGGGATGAGGTGAGGATGTCGATGGCTACTTCTTCCACCCTTGGTGCTGCAGTCGGCTCCCGAGTCACATCTCGGGGGGATTTGTGCCAACACTGGTTGCCTGTTTTTCTTAACTAGGTAGACCTATCTGTTAGCTGGCAAGGGGCATCAGGGCTCACACTGACCAACGAGCCCACTTTCCCCAAAGCCTGAGAGGTCTCCTGGGTGCTGAGGTAACGTGGCTCCTGCTTTGCCACCTTTTTTGCCGTCTGGTGGTGAATCATCTTCCCAGGCATTCTCAGATCCACCTAGAAGGGTTCTGCTAAGCCTGGTGGAACACTCCCCAAAGCCAAGTACAGACACCCCCAGGCCTCTCAGGAACACTCCCTACACCGAGCCTCTGCCCCGAGTGGAAGGGACAGTAACCTAGACAGAGTTAAGCCAAGCCACGCGCAGGGCCAGCCAGCCTTTTAGGTGTCCATGGCCAGATTCCAAACCATAATGACTATTCCGTGATTGGGTCACCCCGTTGGCAACCACAGATTGGCTATGTCTCCTTGGGCCCTGCATGTATGTGGTGCACAGATGGAAAACATGTAACAACTCATGTGCATAACAATAAATAATATTTAATGGATATTTTAAGATGATGTAATCCTATATCATCACCTTTTTAAAATCCAGACTATGGAATTCCATCAGTAACTGCAGTAGTCTTAGTGAATTTTCTTTGCTCAATCTGTAAACTCTCTCACTTATTTCTCCATTCCCTTTCAGGGCTGTGGCCATGCTATTACTTTGTGTCCGCTTACTATGAAGCGTCACGCTGCCCTGCTCCTTTCTGGACGAGAGATCTTCATTCTCTCTCCGGTTGCCTGGAATATTTAAAATAGGATGCGCAAGGCCACGGTCTAACACGCGCAGAGAAGGCGATGGAAGGTTATCGCTATTTTTTATTGCCTAAGCAAAGGGGCGCAAACTGAGGCGGTGTGAAAAGAGCCCCTCAGAACAGTTTCAACCATTTGGATGATTCCCTGGGCCGAAAGCTCCTTTTCTCGACGGGACAGATTGAGAGACAACTGGAGAGCTCTGGAGCCAGAGCCGGTGCTTGCTGAGGCTCTGCCATACTTGGGTTCCTGTGACAGGAGAGGATTAGCGTGGCTTAGAGAGGTCTCCAGGAAACGTGGTCTCTTGGATAAAATTGTCAGCAAATGGACCTGCTCGGGACTATTTGTGATGACCCCCCCAGGGATGCATCCTTCCCCCTTCACGGGCTATCAGGATGTATTACTGCTTCAGTCCACCGGGATTGTAAGCGTTCACACTGAGCTGCTGACCAGAGTTGAGTTTCAGCCTATCACCTGCTACTGAATCTTAACTGTCAGCGTTGACCGCAAAGGCAATGAGGAGTCTAAGCTCCCATTGATGGTGGAGATACTGGAGCCTCGGAGATGGAACCCAAACTCTGTGGCACCGTCAGACACACATGTGCGCACACAGCACCCTCAGCAGGGACACTACTGACATTTGTGCCTCCTAAAGCAAGCCCGGAAAACTCAAATTACTTCATCAAGGAGACCTCTTGTGAAATATAGTAGCCTCGAAACCAGAGACCACTGGGTATCCTTTAGAAGAAGGAACCAATTAAGAGAGAATTTTAAAATGGTAACTGTCCACCCAGTGACTGAGATGAAAGAAGGAGAAAAAGATCTCCCCACCCCCAAAAGCTGCCTTTGTATATATTAGCAAGCAACTGGACAAAGTCTGCCCACTGCACCTGCAAGATCAAACAGTGTGGGCTGGACAGGGCAGGCAAGGTGTGTGTGTGCAAATAACAGATCTTATTCAACCTAGGAAAATGCCAGCGCTGGAATGGTAAAGGATTCAGACTTCAGTCCCGTTCTAGTCCCGGATTTCTATTGAATAAATCAGAGAAAATACATAACTTACTCAGACAACCCACTGAAAAAAATTCTACTATTATTATTCCACTGTAAACGTGGAAACTAGGCCTGGCACGGTTAAGTAATTTCTCGAAGGTGGTTGCTGGAAAACTCCGGATCTCACTGTGTCACGTGAGATCATTCTGGCAATCACGTTTATAGACCATTCTGCTATTGAAGAGTTAGCGGATGCTTCACGTTGGCTAGCGATTCAGAGGACTCGGCCCTGGTGAATTAGCAGCAAGTCAAAACAATACTTACTCCTGTCGGTTTTTATCTGATTTAAATTCTTACACGTTGGCCTTAAAATGCCTACAACTTACGTAAGGCTGCGACTTTAGTGGGAAGGGGCCCTTTTAAGTACAAGATGAATTAATTATATAATCCAGCCGGCCCCCAACAGATAATGCTAATCCCTTCAGGCTACAGAAATGAAAGAGTAAACCGGTGCCCCCACAAGAAGAATGTAGCTTAGTCTCTGATCTGGGCACGTTTAAATCATTAAGCTCGGCTCCTCGTATCACATCCCACACTCTAAAAGAAGCATTCTATGAAATAGATGTTTACTGTACACCGTCAGTTTTCCCATCTAATCTTGCATAATCTTCTTGACAATACTAAGACGTAGAGTTTACAGAGAACACTAAGAATCAGGTAGATCTAAGGGGCTAGGATATGATGCCCAAACTCTGTCCCCGAAGCCTGGGCTTTCCCCAGCACACCTCCAGCTTGGTGCTGCTGCATTCTCTAAGGTATCAGGACAAGCCACACAGAGGGACAGCTGCAGTAAGAGAAAACCCAGGAGCCAAAGACATTGCTTCCAGGGGTAGAGGCTGTCACAAAGCAAAGGGGCTGGCCCGCTGCTGGGGTACAGCAGGGTCAGCCAGACTGCAGCTGCTATGGGGGAGGGGATCGGAAGACTCACCTGAGCAGGCTCACCTGTCCAGGAGCACGAACTAAGTCCCCTGAGCTGGCTCACCTGCCCACGAACATGGACTAAGTCCCCTGAGCTGGCTCACCTGTCCATGAACACGGACTGGGTCCCCTGAGCTGGCTCACCTGCCCATGAACACGGACTGAGTCCCCTGAGCTGGCTCACCTGCCCATGAACACGGACTGAGTCCCCTGAGCTGGCTCACCTGCCCATGAACACGGACTGAGTCCCCTGAAGCTAGCTCACCTGCCCATGAACACGGACTGAGTCCCCTGAGCTGGCTCACCTGTCCACGAGCACAGACTGGGTCCCCTGAGCTGGCTCACCTGTCCACGAGCACAAACTGGGTCCCCTGAGCTGGCTCACCTGCCCACAAGCACAGACTGGGTCCCCACCACAGTGATAGCTTCCTCTGCCTCCTGGATGATACAGAGAGCAATAGCTAAGATTCCTAGTTGGATTCTCACACGCTGGGGTTTCTGTAAGATCCTGTTGCTGCAAAAATAGGTAGATTTGTTTTATTTTCTATGAAAGCATTTTTCCCCATTAAATTAGCAAAATCATCCTCTTTGGCCAGGTAGTAGTTTCTCACGTCTTTAATCCCAGCATTCAGGAGGCAGAGACAGGTGGATCTCTGTGAGTTTGAGGTCAGCCTGGTCTACAAAGTGAGTTCCAGGACAGCCAGGGCTGTTACACCAAGAATCTCTGTCTCTAAAAAGAAAAAAAAAAAATCCTCTTTAATTCTAAGTGGAAAATAATGTTTGTGCTTTTTTTCTCCTTTAGCAGAAAGATTAATAAAAATCAATCAGCTCTAGAACATACAAATTTTCCTTCATTCCTTGATTTTGTAAAATGAGCATTTCTGCTGTTTGTGAGTTTTTCCTCCCCTGTTTTTGCTGATTCCTTTGCTAGAGACACACTCGGCTTAAAAGAACATAATTAAAGAACATAATTATCATAATTATTTGTTTAACAACACTTAACCATTACCATTGTTCCTCTGTGAGTTCTGTCTCCAGGTTACCCTGATCATAGGGCACTTCCTGCCTTAGCAGATGGAGAGGAGAACAGGATTTGCTCTACCAAAGCGAGGGGTGCGGTGAGCATCATCTCCGAGCCAAGCGTTCCCTGGATTTTACCAGATTTGCTTTGTTTTGTTGTTTGCTGTCACAGGAGCCAGAAGCACTCAAGACGAGTCAGGGATGGGAGGAGATAGGACAGTGTTCCCAAGTGACACACAATGGGAGAGAGACATAGAACATTCTACTTGGACTGGAGAGATGGGTTGGTGGGTGGAAGCTCACACGGCTCTCGTAGAGGAACCACACTCGGTTTCTAGTGGCTTCCAGCACCCACATCAGGCCTCTCGCAACTGCTTGTAGCCCCAGCTCCAGGGACTCCAATCCCCTTGGACCGCTGAGGACACTTGCACCCCCACAGGCACATACCCCTCCCCTCAGACACATAAAACAAAAAAACCTTCTTCCTATTTGTGCCACTAATATCTTGGAGTGGTTACTAAGTATAACATCTTTCCTGACCAGAAATGGGTGCATGAAACATAGACCTAGATTGCTTTATATTTCGGTCTATCTTCTTTGTTTTTCTTTTTTTTCTTTTTTCTTTTTCTTTTTTTTTTTTTTTTTTTTTGCTGTTCTTGTTGGTTCTGGGGATTGAATCTCGGGCCTTGTGTATGTTAGGCAGGTTCTTTACCACTGCAAGGCTATAACCCTAGTCCTTCTGCTTCAGATAAGTGATTAAATCTTGAACACCATCCCCTCATACTCACAACAATTGTGGGGCACAGCAGCCACGTGTGGTTAATGCCTCCCATACGCAGACAAAGTACAGTTCCATGTCATCGGAAGTTCTGTCAGACAATGCCGGCAGTGTTGGGGCTTTTATGAAAGCTGATAATGACACCTGCTAAGATATCTTAATGTTTTAGGTACCTGCATCTTACAACACTTTAGGGAGTAGTCTTTACACTTTGACCATTTTAAAAGTGAGCTCTCTGGGAGAAAGCAATGGTGTTTACCTTCGAGAAGAAAACCTATCATCCTGAGCAATTAGGTTTCCTAGAACTAAGCAGCTCAAGAAGGTATTTTCCTGAAGGTAATGTTGACATCTTTTTGTTCCTCTTGACTCCTTTCATAAATGAATCCCCAAGCTAACTGTGATTTCAATCCATGCCCTCCGAGCCTCACGGTTTGTACTTGTAACTCTCCTCTGTCTCTAGAGAGACAGTGTATACTGAGAATCCCTGATGTGTGCAGTGTGTACCGAGAAGCCCTGATGTGTGCAGTGTGTACCGAGAAGAGCCAATGTGTACAGTGTGTACCGAGAAGAGCCAATGTGTGCAGTGTGTACCGAAAAGACCTGATGTGTGCAGTGTATACCAAGAAGAGCCAATGTGTGCAGTGTGTACCGAGAAGAGCCAATGTGTGCAGTGTGTACCAAGAAGACCTGATGTGTGTAGTGTGTACTGAGAAGAGCCAATGTATGCAGTGTGTACTGAGAAGACCTGATGTGTGCAGTGTGTACTGAGAAGAGCCAGTGTGTGCAGTGTGTACCGAGAAGACCTGATGTGTGCAGTGTGTACTGAGAAGAGCCAATGTGTGCAGTGTGTACCGAGAAGACCTGATGTGTGCAGTGTGTACCGAGAAGACCTGATGTGTGCAGTGTGTACCGAGAAGACCTGATGTGTGCAGTGTGCACCGAGAAGACCTGATGTGTGCAGTGTTGAACTAACTGGTTCGTTATCAGTATTGTCAATATTATCACTGGCTATTACAGGAAGGAATTGTGGGAGTCCAAAATGAACCAGATATGAAAGTATTCATCCAAATCTGTTTCTGGACTCATTCAAAAATCTGAGAATTAGAAAAACAAAACAGTTAACGTTCCTCTCAAGGGGACTTGCTTTGGTAGCACATATGTTAAAACTGAAATAATACAGAGAAGAAATAAGATGGACCCTGAACAAGAGTGATAAACCTCAATTGTGTGTGTGTCTGTGTGTCTGTCTGTCTGTCTGTCTGTCTGTCTGTCTGCAGCACTGGTGATCCATCCCAGGACAAGCACTTTTCCACTGAGCAGCTACGTCCCCAGCACCTTCATGTCCACATCCTGAAGGTGGACTGGGGGTGTCACTGGAACCTCTTTATGATCCTTCTCCCAATGCGCCAACCAACTGTGTCTCTCTGTGTTGTTGGATATTTGTACACTGTGTGAGGTTATGTTGCTGCGATTGGTTTAATAAAGAGCTGAGTGGCCAGTAGCTAGGCAGGAGGTCTAGGCGGGGCTTCCGGGCAGAGAGGGGAAATAGAGGCTCAGATGAGATAGATACGCCAGGAGACGCAGAGAGGAAACAAGAGGTGCAAGATGGAAGAGAGAAAATGCCACATGATAGAATGTAGATTAATATAAACGGGTTAATTTAAGTTATAAGAGCTAGTTAAGAACAAGCCTAAGCTATAGGCCAAGGTTTCATAATTAATAAGAAGTCTCCATGTCATTATTTGGTAGCCTCCTGGCGAGACTGAAGACTCGTTATCTCTCTCTCTCTCTCTCTCTGTCTCTCTCTCTCTCTGTCTGTCTCCCTCTCTCTCTCTCTCTCTGTCTCTCATCTCTCTCTGTCTCTCCGTTAGATAGATAGAATACTCATATGGTTTGGTGGCAGCAGAGCTCGGGGAGATGGTGGTGAACCTTCTCCTGAGCAAATTCTCAAGGCAGGCGGTTGAAAGAGAAGACAACCCTGCACAAGGGACACACAGAAGAGGATGCTTCTGTCTAAGTGAAAGCTGGAACTCAACAGTCTAGCCCGCGACCATGTCGTTTCCCGTAGGAGTTCAGAATGGGGCTGGGAACATAGCTCAGTGACCAAAGAGCTTTGCTGGCAAGCCTGGAGACCAGAGTTCAATCCCTAAGCCTCGTTTGATGGAAGAACCAACTCCTGTGGACTTCCTTCTGACCTACACACACACCATGCACAGCACGCATGCACTACCCCCATATAAAATAAATCAACATTTTAAAGTCAATTAATGGGACTTAATAAGTGGGTCAACAACACAAGAACACACTTCCTTCCCCTCTGCATCTTTAGCAAGTGCTCCGCGGTGCCCTGGGCCTCAGGCTGGTCCCCATCACTGTCCTAAGATTCCAGCACATTCCCAAATGGTAACAGGGGCATCTTTGCCCAGTGGGACAAGACGGTATCTTTTCCATTGGAATAAAATAAAGGTTAAAAAAAATGTAAAAACTAGCCCGGGCGGTGGTGGCGCACGCCTTTAATCCCAGCACTCGGGAGGCAGAGGCAGGCGGATCTCTGTGAGTTCGAGGCCAGCCTGGTCTACAAGAGCGAGTTCCAGGCCAGGCTCTAAAAAAGCTGCAGAGAAACCCTGTCTCGAAAAACCAAAAAAAAAAAAAAAAATGTAAAAACTACAAGAGAAAGCCGGGCGGTGGTGGCGCACGCCTGTAGTCCCAGCACTCGGGAGGCAGAGGCAGGCGGATCTCTGCGAGTTCGAGGCCAGCCTGGTCTACAAGAGCTAGTTCCAGGACAGGCTCTAGAAACTACAGGGAAACCCTGTCTCGAAAAAACCAAAAAAAAAAAAAAAAACTACAAGAGAGTGTGCTTTTATGTGTTCCCCATTGTGTATGTTTTTTAAAAAAATAAACCAGAGTGAAATACAAAAGGCCACGACATGTTGGCTACTGTCCCCTGGTAATTCATAGGGGAGCTGCCTCCATTTGTAGAAAACCCTGACAGGTTAAAGAGAGTTGGCCAGACAACAGAACTAGACCATTTCAGAAACGCTCCCCTAAAAGGACGGGGGAGATAGAAAAGCAGCAGAGAGAGCAAAGGCCGTGCGGGTCCTCATTTTGTTTAGCACCTGAGAGATGATGCTCTTTAACAGGCGGAAGGAAGCTGACAGCACCGGGAGCCGGTGTGAGACAAGCCGCTCTGTATCTGGCTCCTTGTGGCCATACTCCTGCCTAAACCTTCCCTGGGATTACAGGCCTGAGCCCACGTCTGCTCCCAGCCTCTTTTGTAAACTGCAGATAAAGACTATATCTCTCAGCAGCTGCCTGAGAGCTCGAGAGCTTCCACCCTGGAGTTATTTTAAACAGTACCTGGTTCACAGTCAGTGGTCTAAGAACTGCCCGTGGTAACGGTTGTACCGATGGTTCCGGGGACCCAGTAGAGAGAAAGAACACACAGAAGGAAGTGTGCCAAGGACCACATGGAAGGAAGGCAAGAAGGCAGTAAGAAACCCCGGCTCCAGAGTTAGGCTCAGCTCGGGGTGGGGGGTACCATCGCCCGCTCTGCCTCTACAGCGACGGCCTGGCGAGGTGTGGTTATGAGGCAGACACGAGACACTCACTGCCTGAACTCCTGCTCTGATAAAGAGATTTAAAATTGATGACTGGCGTTTCAGAATACAGACAGACGGCAATCCCTGCGAACTCACGGGAAATGTAAGAATGGCAGTGGTTTCTCCCTCCTCCCGCCAGACCTTTTCTGGGTTTCTTTTGAGTTTTATCATTTAGTATGTTTAAGCACATTTGGGGAATCCAAGAGATTCTGACAGTGCCCACTACAATGGCTGCTAAGGGCCACAAGGCTCTGGAAAAGACAATTCCCCAAAAGGTGCCTGGGGGAGGCAGATAAAAGACCTAAGTTGGGTCATGTGACAGGTGTCACTTGAGGAAGCTACTGAGGCCAGAGATAAAAGCCCACTCCTTCTGGTCACATGATACAGCTTCATTACGCTCCCGGCAGGGGGCCGGAGAGGCTGGATGCCATTTTTTTAAACTTATTTATTTATTTGTGTTTTTTTCTTCTCATTCTGTGATAATGAGAAAATGTTTAAACTCCCATCTCTGTGTTTAAACATTTCTTCCTGCTGACAGCCGCAGGATGCCCTTGATCAGCTGTCAGATCGGGAAGTGCAATTTTTCCGGAAAGTAAACAAGGTGTTAGCTGGTGGGAAATAATTCTCTGTTTATTGGTAGCTGTGAGCCTAGGAGTGACTGAGCCCGGTGACAGCCCTTGTCAAGCCAAGACGAAGAAACAAGTTTGGAAAAACCTTCAAGACATCTCCGACAGTAGGGTCTCGCTACTTTCTGATAGAAATGTACTCAGAGAAAGTTAAATTAAGCCCAGCCCTCACCCCCCCCAACCCAAAACAAACTTTCCCAGTATTACTGACTTATAGAGATCCTGTGGCAAAACCTGCACGGAATCAGAGCGTCAGCTGTCAGTGCGTCCTTCACGGTCGCTGGACTCATCAGCTTGCTTTGCCACGGGGAACTAAGGCCAAGGTACAGGCCTTCTCACCAGTAAGAGGAAAACATAGTGGCTGAAATAACAGAGAAATAAGACAGCTTTCTTTTTAAAGTCATGTATGGAGCAGCCCAATGTGAGAAGCCTGCACAGCCCCTCGAGGCCATGGTGATGTCTGGGACATGGAAGAGCTGGCAGACTGACCAACTCAACTACCATCCAGGTCCAGATCCTGGGCTCTGAGTGGGCCCACCCCAACATCTTCCCCATCTGTGAGCTGCTGGAGTGTATGAGGGACCGGTCCCCTGGAAACCACAGCTACAGGATCTCCATGACTACATACATGACTCAGGGCTACAGTAGGATATCCAAGCATCGCTATGAAGGTCGTGCTAGTGTAGCAGAAGCCAGAGACCTTGAACTAGACTTATGACTCATTGCAATGAACATTCGAAAGTAAAGTTTTTTTGGGCAAAAGGGTATATTGCCGTGACGGTATGAATCTAGTTGACCCCCATAATGTCATAGGAAGTGGCACTATTAGGAAGTGTAGCCTTGCTGGAGGAGGTGTGGTCCTGCTGGAGGAAGTGTGTCATTGCGAAGGGCTTTGAGGTCACATGTATGCGCAAGATACCACCCAGTAACTGAGACCACTTCCTGATGGCGGCAAGATGTAGGACTCTCAGCTACTTCTCCAGCTCCATGTCTGCCTAGCCACTGCCGTGTCCCACCGTGATGATGATGGACTGAACCTCTGAACTATCATCCAGCCATCCCAATTAAGAGATATTTTTTTGTACGCATTGCTGTGGTCATGGTGTCTCTTCACAGCTCTGTTGCTGTCTAACCCAGTCTGAGGCCACTGCTGCTGCACTGACACAGCAAACAAAAACGTGGCGTAGAGGCGGGAGAGACGTGGCCGTGGAATGGTACCTGCACAGAAGGCTGAGACTGATGGTGGGGCGGGAGGTTGACCAGATAGCCTTTCGTTTTGTGGTTGTTGCTGCTATTTGACTGATTGGTTGGTTGATTTCTTTCTTTTCTTTTCCAATTTTTATTTTTATATTTTTATTTGCTTTCACGGAGAAGTTACAAGGGTAAAGGGTGGACCTGGGAGGACTGGAAAATGTATGGGATTGGGGTATATGACGTCAAGCTTCCAGAGATTCAATTAAAAATTATGCTAAAAAGTAAAAAGTCAATGTGTGAGGATCGATGGAAGAATTGGGGAAGGGGCAGTTTAAAATTGTGACCTAAATATACTCAACAATAGTCAGTGGGGTGTGTGTGTGTGTGTGGTGTGTAACAGACAGAGAGAGGGGAAGTATAAATAATACACAGCCGGGTGGTGGTGGCGCACGCCTTTAATCCCAGCACTTGGGAGGCAGAGGCAGGCAGATCTCTGTGATTTTGAGGCCAGCCTGGTCTACAAGAGCTAGCTCCAGAAGAGGCTCTAAAACTACAGCGAAACCCTGTCTCAAAAAACAACAAATAAATAAGCATATAAATAAATAAATAAATAAATAAAATGCAGTATGATATATTTTTATATATAATATATTACAGTGGCTAAAAAGGCATCATTATAGTCTTTTACTGATTAAATACATCAGAACGAAGTTCCTAACAAAAGGTAATATGTAATCCCAAACTATATCCTGTCTGCCAGACCATGCCCAGCTGCGGTAGAGCAATCGTGAAGGTTTGACTAGGCAAGCAAATGGACTTTGAGCTGGGGTTAGAGTCAGGCATCCCAGAGCAGGACAGTCCCGAATAAGGAGGCTCACCTCCACAAGTGACAGACCGAGACAGGTCCTGTCTTTGTTGGCCTTCTTCTGAGCTTATCACAGGGTTGGTACCAGCCGCTCTCCAAGGTGATGGTTCAGACCCATTCTCCATCAGCCAGCAGCTTGCCCAAGACAGACTAGCGCCGAGCAAATTAAATTTTAATAGTAATAATAAGTAAAAATGAATAAAAAGGAAGTTGGACTGAATGGTGCGCCTGTTTATATGTCTTTCTCCCCTTCCAGATTGTCAGCTCCTCAATGGCGTTCCCTGCTGGGATACAGCAGGCATTTATCAGAGAATTCAGCCACTCATTCAACAAGCATTTATTATGTTAATGAAAGAAGTAAATAAATTTGGGTTAGGATAGAGGCTAGTGGTTTGGGGGGAAATAAAAGACTCACACATTTGACACTCTTAGGAATCATACCCACTGGCAGCTGGGTAGACCTTTAGAGACCTTCCTTAAAGAGTCTCATGTACTAGTGAGGGTGTGAGCTAGGCTTAGACCACCTTATTTTTAACAATGCAAAATTTCTGATCCAGTGTGGTAGCGGTATTCCAGAACTTCAAGAGTCAAAGGAAAGAGGACGTAAGAGCCAAGCCAGCTTGTGCTATGCAGTGGACCCTGTCTCTAAAACAACAGTGTCTGTAGACAGAATTATTTATCTGAATTTAAAAGGGCTGGTTAATTTATCTTATGTGTATGAGTGTTTTCTCTGAATATACGTCACCGTGTACCACAAACGTGCCCAGGAACATCAGAAGAGGGCATCAGATCGCCTGGAATTGGACTAGGGAATGGTTGTGAGCCATCCTGTGAGCTCTGGGAATCGTGCCTGGGTCCTCACTCATAACTACTGGGCCAACTCTCTAGCCCCTATTTTTATTATTTTTTTTCAGCTCTGATTTTTGGTTTATTCTTTGAGATTGTGTCTCACATATCCTAGGCTGGTCTTGAACTGGAAGTGGTGTTTTCTAGCCACTTGATGCATGCTGGGAATTGAACCCAGGACTTTGTGCAAGCTAAGCAAGCATTCTACACTTGAGCAACATCCCCAGCTCTGCTTCCTTTGTTTTGAGCAAAAGTCTCACGTAGCACAAGCTAGCCTTGAACTGCATAGGTAGCTACGGCTACCATATTTCTTAGTTAGAGGCTGGTGCTGCAAAGCCCTAACTCTGGGTCTGTAAAACGTGGCACTGAAAATAATGTAAGGGGGGGCGGTGACACAACCGGGGAGCCCCTGGATTTTCACATGAGAACTTGGGAGAGGAAGACAAATTCAGGATGAAAGATCCTGGAGGCACCAGGGAATACTATCAATTCCAGACTGGGCAATTCCTTGCGCACCTTGTATCTAAGATGCATTGACATTTCTGAAGCTCTGCTTCAGGTAGCCATCAACAGGTGTAATTCCAACAATAGTGAAGGACAAATAAATGTGCCCACGTAGATAAATCTCTTCAAAAACCAATGCCCTCAATAGACACATCCTGAAGATCCGAGTCATTCCCAGGTGATCTGAAGGCTACCTCCAGAACAGCGCAGCACCAAACCACCTTGGGAACAGATGAAAGAGAAACGAATACACACAAGAAAATAAATCCTTGCCGGGTGGTGGTGGCGCACGCCTTTAATCCCAGCACTCGGGAGGCAGAGGCAGGTGGATCTCTGTGAGTTTGAGACCAGCCTGGTCTACAAGAACTAGTTCCAGGACAGGCGCCAAAGCTACAGAGAAACCCTGTCTTGGAAAAAAAAAAAAAAAAAGAAAGAAAGAAAGAAAGAAAGAAAGAAAGAAAGAAAGAAAGAAAGAAAAGAAAAGAAAATTAATTCGAACCAGCCAGACACCAAACTCCAAACCCTGTTAGGCTTCCTCCGGCTATTCAGACTTAACATGGCAACGTGAGAAAGTCCTATGAGGGAGATTGTCCCAGGTTGGCGTGGAGGTCAGCAGGCAACCCCAGCCTCAGATAACACGGCGCTCTTCAGGAACGTGTGTCAGGAAAAGTGCGTGATCATAGTGTCAACTTGTAGGCTGAGGAGCAGCATAAAGTGTTCTTGTCTGTCACCTCCTCCACTCGCAGTGGAATTCAGCCACGATCTGATAGGGACACTTTGCCTGCTTTTAGGAGAACTCTTTGCTATCAGGGAGGCTGTGTTTCATACTTAGGTTATCACCAAAGGCTTTCAGAACAGCCTGGAACGCTATCTCCCAGCACCAGCAGGGTGTGTGTGCCTCGGGAGGAGGTGGTAGATGACCCAAAGCATGCTGCAGGCTCCAGTTATGACTCAGGTTTTCAATCTCATTTGGTTTCAGCTGAGCCCAAGAATCAGCTCTGTGCTACACGCGGCTCGTCACCTTCTCGGTAGGAGTCACGGTCACAGCAAGCCTATGGGACTCCACTCTCTACACTGGAAGCCTTCCAACAAGACATCAAGAGCCTGTGTGGAAAGACCTAAGGCACCAATAGCTTCATGGCTGGCTGCCTTTGAATAGGTTAGTCCTAAACTTCTTCACCTGTAAATATGGAAATATGGGCCCGATAATAGCGCCCACTTCTAAGGGCTTCCCGTGATACTTGAGAGGAGCAGAGCCATCAAGGGGATCCGGTTGGCAGGTGTTATTAAGACCACAGACCACAAATACAGTCTATATCATGGCTAGGTGCGTATACACACTGTGACCAGGAGGAAAAACAATAACCACTATTGACTGCACTTTCTACATATCGTGTAATATATAGACCGGGTACTTTACCCGTGTGGCCGTCTGCTTTACACGGATGACTTTATGTATCACATGCAGCCGTCCTGTGATGCGGTGAATGTGACAATCTTCCTTTTCAGACAGCGACGGTGATGGGCAACTCAGCTAGGCAGCTTGCGTGGAGATGCATATTCCAGGGCTGACTCGGAAGCTTCTGCTTCCAAGCGCTCTGAGACAGAGCACCTCTGAGAGGACAGCTTTTCGAAAGAAATAAATTCTAAAACTCGCTACTTTCACGCATGTAAAGAAAAATTGCTTCGGGACCTACCAGTTCGTCCTAGCAAAGCCTCTGTTGTCCCCGCTCTTTGGTCCCCACAAACCTCCTATGAAGAAAGTTCTATTCAAATTTTACCATCTTCATCACTTACTCCAAAATGGTAATTCCTCAACTTGATTGTACACCTAAATTCCCAGGCTTTGATCTGAATGAATTTTGGCTGCTGTTAAAAATCAAATCCGTCTTCAAAGGGCAGATACGGGCTCTCATCAGGATACGCCAAAGAATTCACTGCAGTGTCTAAAAGGAGAGCAACCAGGGGCTTTTTAAACAACATCTCTGGGCTAAGCGATTCGTCTTCCGAGGAGACGGCTTTGAAGGGAGGGTCCTGTGGGGTGGACGCCGTCTGGTATGTTTATTTAAAACATACCTTCCGTGTCCTTACATAGATTCACAAGGAACTTCTCTGGTGCCTCCGGCACTCTCTTCTGCTGAGGCAGAGGGATTGATGAGGTCCCCATGTCCTTTGGAATTGTGTCTGGCCTGCACTTTTGAACTTTTATCCGGTACTATAAACACAAGTGAAAGGACCAGGGATGTAACTCGGTGGTAGAACGTTTGCCTAGCATGTGCAAGACTCCAGGTTCAACCCCCAATACTGCACTATAATTAATTAATTAATTTAATTAATTAAGAAAATAATCATGAGCAAGAAGCTCCCCTGCGGAAAGGGACCTGTTTGGACCAAGATGCTTCGCATGCATACGTACTGTCCCTTCTCTGTTCCCCAATGCTGAACCCAAGCTGGAAATAAAGGTTCCCTGGGGCTCCAAGGGATTAAGCATTAGCTGCGGCCTTTCTCGAGGAAGCCATACATCTCCATGCATCCACTCAGCTTGATAAAACGTCTCTCACTTGCTAGAAACCTAGTGTGACGTCCTAGCCCAGACAATGCCGGATAACTTCTGCTAAAAGCTGTCAGCTTTTCCATGTATTTTTAATGTGGCCAGACATCCATCTATCTACCTATCTATTTTTGAGACAAGCATTTCATGTAGCCCAGGCTAGCCTAGAACTGTCTCTGTAGCCAACACTGCCTTGAACTCTGGTCCTTGTGCCTTTGTCTCCCAAGTGCTGGGATTTCGAGCATGTGTGACCACACGTGATTACAATGTACGAAGGTCTAGGTTTCAAACCCAGGATTCCCTGCATGCTAAGCTACCAACAGAGCTATACCTTCAGGCCACATTCATCAGTTTAATGTCAGACACACATAACCACTATCTCAAAATCGCAGCTCTGAACACACAGTGAGTTAGGCAGAGTGTTGGCTAAGCTAGCCTATGGATGTTTTCACTGGGTTTGGGCCCTATCTCAGGGCCCCTGTGGTCATTTACCCTAGTATGGCCCTGCTTTTGGTAGTTACATGACATCTTGACACTTCTGCTTTCTTGGCCGTTGTCACTTGGTTTTATTTACTTGGTTTGTCTCATTGGTTAATTTTTAGATTTCTCTTAGTGTGAAAGCTAAGGGCACCCAAAGATGCCCACATCTTAATCCTAGACATCCGTGTTACATTATCTGACCAGGAGAAATTTGTTGAAATGACAGGAAGGGGCTAGAGAGATGTCTCCGCAGTTACGAGCACTGGCTGCCCTTCCAGAAGACCCAGGTTCAGTTCCCAGCACCCACATGGCAGCTCACTACTGTCTGTTACTCCAGTTCCAACACCCACGCACATGCATACATGGAAGCAAAACACCAATGTACAAAAATAAAAACAAATAATCCCATTTTAATTAAGGTTGGAGATAGAACTATGATTGTCCATCAGTTAAGATGAAAAGGAGGGAGAGGGTCCCAGGCCACCCACCTGGGCCTCTTGTCACAGTCCCTTGAAGTGTCCATGGGAAGCAGATGAGGCAGGCAGAATATTCTCAGGGAAACTGATCCCTGCTCTTGCAGGCCATGAGGCTGGAGGAGGATTGCCAAGAGTCGCGGATGTGGTGTCCGTTAGATGCCAGAGAAGGTAAGGAAACAGGTCCCTCTCTTACCCTCAGAACACAAGGAAGAGTCCTTGATTTTAGCTCAAGTGAAGCCTACTTAGACTTACTTTACAATGATAACATGGCAAATATATATTGTTTTAATCCATTAAAATGTGTGATAAATTGCTACAGCAGCAAGCAGAAATAAGAAACGGTTCATTAAATCTAAACAACCAGAAGTGATATTTATCACCATTCTTGAAACATTCTAATTCTACTTTATAATCAGAATGAGTATAAGTTACATGTGTGGCGGGGGTGCCCCAGAAACCAGAAATTGGGTATTGGGTCACGTGGAGTGGGAGTTATGAGTGATTGTGAGCTGCTTGACACGGGCACCGGGAACCAAACTTGGGTCCTCTAGAAAAGCTTACACATTCTTAACCACTGAGTCATCTTTCCAAGCCTTTACCAACAGTTTTTATATGTATCCCTTGGAGAAATGATCAAATGTCAAGAAAAAATGAAATCGGCAATTCCCCTTAAGGAACAGCTTAGACTGGATTCTCAACCAGATGCTGACCCAGCAGGCTGAGGCCACAGGCCTCCTGGACGGAATATTAAACCCAACAGAGGGGGACATCTGCCCGCAGAGCGGTCATCTGAGGCTGGAGCTGGCTTACAGGATGGTGTAGTTCCTCCTACTTGCTCCAAAGCAAGAAAAGGGGTTGTCCTTCCTTGTCCAGTTTGGGGCAGGCATAACCTCTTACGAGGCCGTGTTTGGTGGCCAAGAGCAGCGCACAGGGTTAGCACAGCTGTGAGCTATCAGCACTTGGTATTCCCAGCTGCAGGGGGATGAATGGGTCAGCCGTGAGCTGGGGCGACGCATGGGAACTAAAGCATTTGCTGCAAGCCATTGGTATTTCTAGGCTATGTCCCGACATGTTATACTGTGCTCTCCTTCTGTCTAGATATGAAAATAACAGAAATCTTTGGTCTAGGGCTTCCTGAAGAGCACACACTAGCTAGGGAGTTTACACTCCCCAGTCCCAGTCCCAGACAAGTGGTCGCTGCTAGCTCCATTTCACAGATGAGTTCACTAGGGCTTACAGAGCTCTGGCTGGTGGAGCAGTTTCTCCGAGGCCACCCAGCTAGCGAAGAGGCAGGGCAGGTTTCAACATCAAAGCCGGCCCATTGACTCTGCAGTTCAGCAGAGCGAGCGTACAGGGGCCAGCTTCAAACATCAGTTGGACGCTGCAAGATTTTCAGTCCTGGGAGAGAGATAAGATTATATTTGGTAAACTCAACTTCCTAAATAGGAAAAGGGGCCCGAGACCAGCTGATAAGATATTACATAAGGGTTGAAATGAAAAAGAACTTCCAGGGGCCAGGAGCGAGGATGGAGGGTGGGGCTGGGGAGGGGCGGTTGTTCAAGAAGATCAGGGCTTGCACTGCACACTGTAAATCAAAGTTAATTACATTTTACTCCATATTACATATGAAGAAGTGAGTCATAATTTTTACTTATGCCTCAGTATTCTCTCTCCAAATAGAAGCTCCGAAGGGGAAAGTGTCAAGTGTTTTAGCTTTTCCTTGGCTAGCTCCAAGCACTATGTCAACCCAGGACAGCACGTAATAAATACCATTTGATGACTTTTTCCCTCGCAGCCATGCCCTCAAACCCCAACTAACAGCCCACAGTGCAGTATCTTTTACCCTAGCCTTCTCCCTGTGGGGCTGACTCCAAAAAATAAAATAAAATACCGTGCCCTGGGAAACGCTGTAAATGTTCTTTTCTTTAATAAGGGTCCTGGTGTCCTGTGATGGATCCTATAAAATCTTGGACCGGCTGGTGCGTTCGTAGCCATGCGGGTCCATTAACAGCGTCTGGTTCTGGGGGTAACATGCTTCCTATCCAAAGTGCAAAAGCAAAAGCATTTATTATAAAGAACACTGGGTGACCTGGAGTAAAGACAGCTGTGCCCTGGTGCTGTCTTGCCCGTGGTGCTCCCTCGGTAGATTAAAGAAATCTATGTTTTATGGGGCCATCACTTACTCTGTGTATACACAGAAGGCTGGTTGGCGGGCAGCCCCCAGGACTGCTGTGTGTGTAAGGCTTCAGGCCCAGGAACAGGAGGAGGCAACAGAGGTTCTGCTAGAACACTTATTCTAGCATGTTCTAATGTCTTCAAAAGGGGACGAGAGGTGGTTTCTGTTCTCTCCTAACAGACTTACGCATAACCCTACGCATAGCCGCCCTCTGGTTTCTCACTGAAATCCTCCAGGTGTTTCTCGTCAGCTTCTCGGCTGATGACATACATGAGCAAAGAGTCTTTTAGGGAAGGCCTGTCGCTGATTGGCTGTGCAGTTTGGGGCTCTTCCTTTAACTCATTGAATATTCATTTTCTTCATTGTTACCTGAGAGAAAATGAGCTGGACTTCCTGGGATCTGGGCTCAGTTTCATAGTTGGCCCTTTAACAAGGGGTTACAGAGAGAGGGAGTGGTAACACAGACTGAGACCCAACAAAAAGAAGGTGTGTAATTCTACCAGGCAAGAGCCTGAGTTCAGAGGACTGAGAGTTCCAGAGCAGCCTGGGCTGCACTGAGCCACACATCAGACCTGGTCTCAAAAGAAGGAAAAGGGAAAAGGACTCCTAAAAGCTGCTTGAAAAAGAGGTTTTTTTGTTTTTGTTTTTGTTTTTTTTTTTTTTTTTTTGGTTTTTTCGAGACAGGGTTTCTCTGTGGCTTTGGAGCCTGTCCTGGAACTAGCTCTTGTAGACCAGGCTGGTCTCGAACTCACAGAGATCCGCCTGCCTCTGCCTCCCAAGTGCTGGGACCAAAGGCGTGCGCCACCACCGCCCGGCTTGAAAAAGAGTTTTAATGTTGGTGCTTTACTTGATTTTATCTCAACATTAATAAGCATAAGCTTTTTAAAATACATCAGTCTAAAATCAAGCAAAGGTTATGCATTCCTATTAGTTGTGCAGGTACTTAAATATCCCTCACGCCCGCAGGTTCAGTATCAGTGGATTCAAATAATTTCAGATTGAGAATATTTCTCTTAAATAATCTGAGGAGTGGGATATAGTTAGCTGGGTGATAGAGTACTTATTAAGTATATACATACCTCTGGGTTCAATCTCAGTAGTACACACACACACACATGCACACACGCATATGCACACACATACACACATGCACCCACACGCTCACGCACACATGCACAGACATGCACACAAACACGCACGCACGCACGCATGCACACAGACAGTCTGGCTTACCTTGCTGTCAATTTTAGAATATTTTTATCAACTACCCCTCTACCCGCTTCAGTCTTCTCCAACCACTAACCCTCTTTCTGCCTTCGTAGATTTGCCTACTCTGGACATCTTATAGTTGTGAAGTACAATGTGTGGTCTTTTGAATCCGAATTCCTTCACTGAGTGTATTTTCAAGGGTGACCCGTGTGGTCGAATGTACGAAACTTTATCATTTTCTGTGGCTGACTATTATTCCATCGTGTGGCTTTTCTTTTATTGATTTGTGAGTCAGGGTCCTGCTATGTAACCTGCACTGGTTTAGAGTGCTCCATTCTCTTGCCTTAGCCTCTGCTAAGGTGCTAGGGTTACAGGCATAGCATCGCTCCTGGCTACAATCTTGATCTGTTGATCGGCTGTTGAATTTCCAGGCTCTTTCTGTGAGCCTTCATTTCTCTTTGGTATAAAATCCCTAGGAATGGACTTTCTGGTCATATGGAATGCCTATATTTAACATTCTGAGGAACTGACATGGTCCCATGGTACCATTTTATACACCCATAGGAGTGTGCAAAGATCCTATTAATTTTCATCCCAAATTCACACCATATTTTTTTCCTTTGACATATCAATATTTGCCTCTTCCCCCCAGAAAAGAACCAGGAAGTGGTCACAACAGTGGTGATGTGGGGTTCCCCTTCTGTATGCTGTGAATATCATTGGTTAATAAGGAAGCTGCTTTCGGCCAATGGTGTAACAGAATATAGCCAGGCTGGAAGAGATAGACAGAGAGTAGGCGGGGTCAGAGGTCGTGTAGCCACAGGAGGAGACAGACACTGGAACTTTGCCCAGTAAACCACATACACACAGTGACACACAGATTAATAGAAATGGGTTAATTTAAGATGTAAGAGTGAGCTAGAAATATGCATAAGCTAATAGGCCAAGCCATATTGTAATTAATATAGCTTTCTGAGTGATTATTTGAGGTCTGGGAGGCCGGGAAACAAATGAGTGACCTCCATCTACACAGTGGTCACAACTTTTAGTCTTGATTAGAACGTGGAGTAGCTGGGCCAAACCTTTTTTTTTTCCAGGCAGATTCATCCTCTGGAGTATTGGAATATAATACTTATTTTCTTGTCTTGTATGAGTGTTTTAAGGAGAGAACTTCATTGGGATCTCTGGAATGGGAAAGCAGAGTCTTATGACGTCTGTTGATGGTGGTTTCCACAACAAAATAAATAGCTATAATACTTTAAATTGTTGCGTTAGCCCTGGAAGAAATAGTAAAGGCCTTATAAACCAGGTGTGGGAACTGATAGAGGTTCCAAAGACCATCAGCTCAGATGTAGGTACTTATGACTACACAGCTCTAGACAGGCTCAGGAAAAGAAGTCGAATTGATTAGCAATGTCTGCAGAAACAGTGGGAGAGCAGCCATGGCAGCCCATCTAGTACCTGCTCGAGCCCCCTCATTGACGCCAGTCAGAAAACTGCCAAGGAAACAGACGACCTAGCGCCCAAAGTCACACAACTGCCTCATGACAAAGATAGACTGGGAAGCCATTCAGAGGTTGTGTTTCTGTGTCGTATTGATCGGTTCTGAGGAGCGAAGAGTAACCTGATCAGAAGCTCAGTTTCTATCCTGCTAAGGTCAGACACTTTTCATCTACACATGCGGGACTTGCTCCACTAGGGTAACTAGTTCGTGATTACGGAGGCTTATTGAATGCTCACTGACATGGGAGGGCTAGTTCCATTTGCCATATCGCCCCATCTCCAGCACCCATGTGGCTAACCCTTTGAAGTCCACAGACTTTGCACATTGCTACAGTCATTCTTGAGAAGGATAGGTTTGGACCAAAGAGGAACGTAGTGTTGGCCCTTCCTGCTCTGAAGGGAATGACTTTAGGGTGTGTTTTCCACCTGAGCAAAGAGAGAGTGAGATCTGGACTTGGACTATAGATCAATCAAACCCCATTTTCCAGAAACAGTAAGAACTGGATTTATTCTAGGTGGAGAAAAATGACTTTTCTATAGGAAGGAGATGAATATTGCCTATACAAGATAGCCATTAATAGATACATTATCAATGTTCTTTATAACAATGACCTGAAAGTGGTTAAAATGTCAAAAAAAAATGTTATTATATTTTACCGTAGCAACTGTATCAGAATCTTGCTGTGTGTCCAGGCTGACCTCAGACTTCTGAGTAACTGGGAACCGTAGGCAGGCAGCACCATGTCTAGTGTGCAGCAATTTTTTTCAATTCTTCAGATCTCTTTGAATCTATTTATCATGTAAAATGTGTCTGAGCTTTTCCTTGTCTGTCTTATGAACAAGTTAACCTATACAGTAACACTAACAAAAGCATAGAACTGATAACTCCATGTAACCCACTCTTTGAGGTTTTGAAAGGCCATGCTATTCCCAGTTAGCATGCTGCTCATTTTCTCTCTGTCTCTGTCTGTCTGTCTGTCTCTCTGTGTGTCTCTTTGTCTCTGTCTCTCTGTCTCTCTCTGTCTCTCTCTCTGTGTGTATGTGTGTCTCTGTCTCTCTCTCTCTCTCTCTCTCTCTCTCTCTCTCTCTCTCTCTCTTTCTCATGTGAATCAAATGTAAGCTCCAAAACCACGCCCAAATGCCTGCTGCATGTTTCCTGACAAGATGGCTATGGGCTAACATTCTGGAATTGTGAATCCCCCAAATTAAATGCTTTCTTTTACAAATTGCCTGGGTCACAGTCACAGCAATAGAACAGTGACTAAGAGAAGCTCTGATCCCCTTCCTAATATACTGGTATCTACAGAATTGGTCAAGTTTAGGGTAAAGCTTGAACTGTTCTGGAGTTTCTTCCCTGTAGTGACATGGGAAAGAAAAGACCAAGTGAGGTACTTACCATGACCAAAAGACCTAAGCAGTTCTTCCTCACCTGGGTGTCTTCCAGTATCCAAGACTGAGGGAGGGCAGTGGAATAAAGGTGCTGTGTTATTGGGCCGTGGTAGCAAGCCTGTGGGTAGGGAATGCCTGGTCTACACAGCAACCACCTACCTACTCTGTGCCCATCACTCTATGTCCCGCCCCTGGTTCATCCCCATCCTTGTGGAGGAGAAAGCCATAGACTCAGAGACAGAAATACCCACCTTCTCTCCCATAACAGCATAAGGCAGATGACGGTGAGTCCCAGACCGGCCTGAGTCAGGCCACCAGCCCCATGATCTGGAGCCCAGATGCTGGCACAGGAGGCAGTGAGGGATTGGCACCGTTTGCCCCTACATCCACTCCACATCATTCGGTGACCTTCGACACCAGCACCTGGCCCAGCACAGCGGAGCAGCTGTTGCTGCTGCTATTTTGGAGGCGATCATATATTTTTAATGACCCTGCAAAATCTCCCCCTGAGAAGGGAGGGAAGAGTTGAAATTACAGCCAAGCAATTTGCATTGCGAATCAAGTGGCCCTCCCTCCTGCCCTCCAAGAATATGCAGAGAGAAATAAATGCCTCCTAATGAACCCTGGGGCTGGGGGGGAGGGACTGAGGCTTTGATATGAATTCTGTGAGAAGGGTAAAGAGTTCTAGCCAGCCTGAGACCCAGCAGGGAAGTTGGAGCAGGAGGACCAAGACAGTCAGTCCTCTTCCAGCCACGGAGGAAGGAAACTGGATTATCTTGCTAACAGTCTTACTAGCAGATGAGCGCCTCTCAGAGAGAGACTCAGATTCAGTGGTACCTAACCAACCTGCTCCTTGCCCTGCAGTACCTTCTGCACACACTGACTTCGCTTACCAATGCAGCAATCCCAGCCAGACACCCAGACCCTCACCAGGCACTCCAAAGCTTTTTCTCTTTTCCAAGGTTTAAGAAAATCTGTCATAAGCCGGGTATAATGGCACACAACTTTAACTCCAGCACTCGAGAGGTAGAGGCAGGTGGATCTCTGTAAATTCAAGGCCAGCCTGGTCTACAGAGTGAGTTCCAGGACAACCAGGACTACACAATGAGACCCTGTCTTGAAAATATGAAAAAGAAAATCTGTCAAATCTGTATGGATGGATGGATGGATGGATGGATGGATGGGTGGGTGGGTGGATGAATGGGTGGGTGGGTGGGTGGATGGATGGGTGGGTGGGTGAATGGGTGGGTGGGTGGATGGGTGGGTGGGTGGATGGATGGATGGATGGATGGATGGATGGATGGATAATGAACAGCCTTCCACTTGTAGTCGGTAGCCTTTTGTAGTGACCGCCACCAAGACAAACACAGCCTTCCTTCCTCTTCCTACCCTACATTCTAAAGGGTCTAGAGCAATGGTTCTCAACCTATGGATCATGATCCCTTTAGGGGCTCAAGCAACCCTTTCACAGGGGTCACCCAAGATTTTTGGAAAACACAGATATTTACATTACGATTCATAACAACAGCAAAATTACAGTTATGAAGTAGCAACAAAAATAATTTTATGTTGGGGGTCACCACAACAGGAGGAACTGAATTAAAGGGTCACAACATTAGGAAGGTTGGGAACCATCTGATCTAGAGTCTAGAGTCTGAGTTGATTCAGCACAGGAAAGGGTGTGTGCATGCATGTGTGTGTGTGTGTGTGCTTGTAGGAGTGCTTACTAGTGGGGCTGGCGTATTAGCCAAGCAGCTGTGTTGAATGTGTGCCATGAATCTGAGGACATGTGGACATGGTATTTGTGTAGGGTTGACAGTGCGTTGTAATCAAGGTTTGTGTAGACTTCTGACAAGAGAAAGGAGGGGAGGCCTGTTCACTGCCTTCCTTCTGGATAACAGCAAGGCCAGCTCAGACAAAGGGACTCCACAGATGCTCACAAGGTCCCTGGAGGCCTCTCCCCTCAACTTCTTCCTGGTCACAATCTTTTCCCAGGACTGAAGGCATCTTCTGCTCAGCCTTCCCCGGAAGGGTCCCTTGAGAGGAATCTGGAGACCTCAGGAGGCCCCTGGCAGGAAGTGAAAACTTACTGGCTAGGCAAGAGCCAGCCAAGGTTAGACAAGTAGATGTGGTCTTCGGATAGCTGGTACCCAGTCCCACTCACCAGGATGAGAAGTAACAACTGTCTGCCCGTTTCCTTATTGTTGTAAGGAACCACTTGTTCGTCCTGGCCACCCAGAACCAAAATAATCACATGGAAACTGTATTAATTAAATCACTGCTTGGCCCATTAGCTCTAGCTTCTTATTGGCTAACTCTTACATATTAATTTAACCCATCTCCATTAATCTGTGCATCACCATGAGGTCGTGGCCTACCAGCAAAGTTTCAGCGTGTCTATCTCCACAGCGGGTGGTTCCATGGCATCCCCTGACTCCGCCCTTCTTTCTCCCAGCATTCAGTCCAGTCCTTCCCACCTACCTAAGTTCTGCCCTATCAACAGGCCAAGGCAGTTTCTTTGCTCATTAATGGTACTCACAGCACACAGTAGGGACTCCCACATCACCTCATTTATAAAGTAAAGACCACAGAGAGCAGATCCCACCACCTCATGGTAAACACAGGAGTGGATAGGTAACCACTCAGTGCCCTGGGACTGTACAACCAGTTTGGGCTAAGATGATTTGGTCTCCTTACAGAATCCCTAGGGACGACACACACACACACACACACACACACACACACACACACACACAGGACTGTGGGCTAGGGCACTGTCAGCGAGAATAACCCCTCCCAGGATCAGGGTATTTTCTGCTCATAAGTCTTTCAGGGATTTCTTTATTGCTGAAGACCCAGTGAACACACATTTTTGGAACATCTGCCTCAAGATGACCCTGGAAGCAAGGGAGAAATAAAAAGGAGAAAAGGGAAATTTTATTATTATTATTAGTAGTAGTAGTAGTAGTATTATAAAATCATATGAATCATCATATTAAATAAATGTAACTGGCAAATGACTGGTTTGTTTGTTTGTTTAGACCAAACTTTGTAGCCAGGTCCTCAAACCCATGTTCCTGCTCCCCACCTCCTCAGTGCAGGGACTAAAGGGTTACAGCTCCATGTAATTATGGGACTTTGACTTAAATTAATTAAATGCAAGAAGACATTTGTTAGTCAACCAGGAAATTTTAGACACTGGGTAGAAATATCAGATAACATTCAGGAATGATAGTTCGGTGGTTATGAAAAGTCCAGACAGCCTTCATTGTTTAGAAAACACTGTGAAAAACCCATGGGTTAAATGAATACCTCAAATAATCTCAGTAGGGTGTCAATTTGGGAAGCAGTGGTAAGTGTGTCAAATACAACTGGCAGGTGACAGTTTATAAAGGGTTTTGTTGTTGTTTTCTGTTTGTTTATTTTTTTCCAGACAGAGTTTCTCCATGTACTCCTGGCTGTTCCAGAACTCACTCTGTAAACCAGGCTGACCTCAAACTCAGATCCAACTGCCTTTGCCTCCCCAGTGCTGGGATTAAAGGTGTTCACCACCACTGTCTGACTTATAAAGGGTTTTATCATATCATTTTTTAATTTTTTTTGGTTTGGATATTTCCATAATAAGAATTTTAAAAAGAAAAGAGAAACCCCTCTGGAAATGCCTCTTGTGGGGTGCCTTTCTCCTGCCACCGTATCACCAGGGCAACGATGATTCACAGGGGATCTTGGACAAATGAGGAGGGCCACAGTTGAGCAACATTCCCTGAGCCTATAAATCAGCAAGTACAGCTGAAGCCATTTAGTAAGAAGCTTGTTAATCAGAAAAATCTGTTCTAAATGGGTCATTTTATTGGCACAGGGAAGAGACGATGATGAACACCCCTGGCAGGGAGGGGGTTCCTAAAGAATGCCAAGTTCTCCCTCAGAGAAGCCAGAGTTGAGTGGCGCTCTCTCTGAGGCCACCTCAAACCTTTTCCAGAAAGAGACAGACTCCAAAGTAGAGGGAAAGGAGTAGGGGCAGAACCCTGGGCGGGGGGGATCTCCTATTGTTACCCATCCACCCTAAATGTTAAGTCCTTCCAGGTTGAGCTGGGATTTTCAGTGCCAGAGGCTGCATCTGGCCTGATGAATGGATTCTCCTGAATGGTCTGGGGCAGAAGACCTGGGGAGAAAGACAAACCTAGTCAAGAGGTGGCGCTCGCTGTAGCAGCTTTGGCTTAGGTGTGGTGGTGCTCCTGGCAGAAACAGGCAGGTGTCTGAGTTCAAGGCCAACCTGATCTAAGTATCAAGTTTTAGGCCAGTCAGGGCTACGCTATGAAACCCTGTCTCAAGTTTTACTTTTTTATTTTTATTTTTGACTTAAAACAGGAAAGGATGGGGCCGATGAGGTGGCTCAAGCAATAAAGACCTGAAAACTGGGATCATCCATGAAGGTAGAAGAGAGAACCTATTCACAGACGTCCATATATGTGCCACAACAGAGAGTGCCTGCACAATCACACACTCACACATATACACACCCATCACACACATAGATACATACATACATACACATCACACATTAACGTCTCTCACACACACATCACATACCCATCATACACCCACACACATACATATCGCACACACACATCACACAATCACACACTCACACATATACACACCCATCACACACATACAAACACATCACACATTAACGTCTCACACACACATCACATACCCATCATACACCCACACACATACATATCGCACACACATCACACACACATATACACACTCACACATATACACACCCATCACACACATACATACACATCACACATTAACGTCTCTCTCTCTCACACACCACACACACACAGAACATGGTGACACACGCCCATCATCCTCGTCCTGGAGAGGCTGGGGCAGTAAGATCACAGTTTGAGGCTAGCCTGGTCTACAAAGCGAAACTTAAAAGCGGAAGGGCATCCTGAAGGTGGTTTTAATACAAGACTTTTCCTCTGAAAACCCCCTCTCGCTTGGTGGCTAACTGCTGCAGAAAAGTACAGAACACTGAACTTGGTGTCAAAAGGCCCAAATTCGGGTTCTAACTTTGCCTTTTCCTAGGGATAAAACAAACAGTCCAGCTCACACAACCTCCGTCTCCCTGCTAGCTAAGGGGACGAGCACCTTCCTTCCCACAAGGCTCGGTGGCCAAATGGGCCAGAAATCCTACGGGCGGAAGGTTATTGTTAATCTCATGTTTGACTGAGTAGCTTAGGAAAACTTTTTTTTTAACCATGAGTAATGATTTAAATGCCAAGAATCTTCACACTGAATCATAACAACGGCGGGAGCAAAACTGAGCCTGCCCGGGTTGTTTATGGGGATCCATACTGACCTTGAGGTAAGAAAGAGTGCACATAGGTCATCTAGCACAGTGTGACACAGCTCTTACCCCTTCTCCCACATTTGTTCTTGGCTCCTCCCACGCAGTAACACCCACCTCTCCCCTGGCTCTGGTCTCCAGCCTGGCTGGTTCCCAACCCTCCCATGGAGCAGGAGGCCACCCCTGTGGAGCAGGGGATGTTTTCCTTCCCGTCTGCCCCTCGGTCCCCTTATGGTAGACGCCTCGGGTGTGAAACTGCACACCCGTCGTGTTGGCCTTCTGGTTCTGGAGGCCTCAGGAGGAAAACAGCCGTCCCTCTACTTCCTGGGGACGGAGGAAGTCACACTTGCCGGATGGCTGAGCGCTAAATGAACGTGTAACATCAAATCAAGGCTGGGCTGAGTTTAAAAATAGATGTCTGGGCCTCCAAAGTGCATGTCTCCTTCCAGTCCCACATCCACTCCCCTCTTGCTTCTTTTGGGGAGGGAGAGCCAAAGGGGTTAATCCCTCCTGAGTGGGCCCTTGCACCCCACTCACCCTGCTTGTGTCCTGTGGTCTTTCTTTTCCCTCTTCTCCCGTGTGAGTTGATTAAAAGCTCTTTGAGTTTGAAGAGGTTTGTGTCATGACAGTTCCGCTGGCTGGGTGCCATGCAGTGTGCAGGTACACACAGTATTGAAAAGGAAGGGAATGGCCCACGGCCTGGAAGGATCAGAGGCCTTTCGACATGGAGATGAGGTGCCGCTGGCTTCTTCAGCCACTAATTACTGATGTTGGAATATTAGGACTTCTCAACCAGGCATAGTGATGCAGGCCTTTAATCCCAGCATTTGGGAGACAGAGGCAGGTGGATCTCTCTCAACCTGAGGCCAGCCTGGTCTACCAATTGAGTTCCAGGACAGTAAGTGTTAAGAAAAAAAATAAGAAAGGGGCAGCTCTGCCAGCACAAGAAATCCAATTAGGTCAAATCAAACCAAATCAAAATGCCCATTGTTTTATTAAGAATGGTGCTCTTGGGTGGCCGGCTCCTGGCAGGGAGACAGGAAAGCAGGGAGCCCATGCAGACCTGAAAATCACGTGTTTCTCCTCTAGGAGATCACTTAAATACCTTTTGGGAGTGGTCCTGACCCTCCCCAGGGAGGGGTCAGAACCTGGCATGCTGGGATTTGGAGTCCAGACCAAAGCAACTCCCAGGTCAGGGAGGCTGGGGTGGATACCAGGGACTGGGGGCTATACTCCTAACAGTAAGGGCTACACAGAGAAACCCTGTCAAAAGAGAGAGAGAGAGAGAGAGAGAGACAGAGAGAGACAGAGACACACAGAGAGAGACAGAGAGAGACAGAGAGAAATATTTCAATTTCTGTTACAACCACTAATGTACCAAGCTTTGGGATAGCATCACACATAAGAATGGCCACTTCTCATTTGAGATCTACAAGCCCTCCCAATGAAAAACTTGCACATCCCAGCATGTTAGCTGTCTCTGTAAACAGAGTTGGAAGTGCTGGGGACCTGTTTGCCTCCTGTTTAAACCAGGACTTCATGATGAAGATTTTTAGGGTGTCCTATGTGAAAAGCTTACATGGAAGCAAAGACCAAGAACTTGGACCCCTGGGTCTTCCAGCTTCAATTTAAGTCTTAGCTCTGCCCATCGGTGCTGGGTAATCTTGGACCCTTACATGGCCTCTCTGGCATCCTCCTCGTAAAGAAAAACAATAACAAAGAGTGTGGGGATGACATCACCACTATCAGGTTGATGTGAAGACTCGAAGGCAGGTCCTTAGCTCAGTACTGAGTCTCCAGCCAGGGATCCTGAATGAAAGATGTTACATTATCTGACATCCTGCATGAACAGAACCATCCATACACAGAGCCCCCGAGACACACCAGACATACTGACGTCCTCTGAGAACTAATTAGGTTTACACCTCTCTGCTGGCCCTAGGTCTAGGAACTCGTGGCAGAGACCAAAGTAACAGCAGTGACCAACTCTGGCCTTCTCTTCCGGTTTGTAAAGATGGACAGCCTGATACTTTATCCTCAGATTCAGCAGTGAGCACAGCATCTCTTTGTGCTGTTTGTTTTCTGGAGAAGAAAAGAAAGGAGGCACATCAGTCGTGGTAGACCAGGTTGAGGTGGGTTGTCCTTCTGTATATGTGTTGCTTTTATTGGTTGATAAATGGCTTAGCAGAGTAAAAGCCAGGTGGGAAATCTGAACAGAGATAGAGAGAGGGAGGGGGGAGGACTCGAGGAGACACCATGTCATTGCTGAAGGAAAAAGATGCCAGAATATAACCGGTAAGCTGCAGCCTCGTGGTGATACAGAGACTAACAGAAATGGGTTAATTTAAGATGTAATATGAATGTAATAGGAATATGCCTGAGCCACTGGCCAAACAGTGTTGTAATTAACACATCTTTTGTGTGATTATTCGGGTCTGGGTGGCCAGGAAACTAAAGCGCAGCCTCGTGCTACACCAGGTGCCCAAAGGCGGACGATTTACAAATGGAAAATCAAGTTTAAAGCTTTTCTTTCTCACTCCAAAGTCCCTATTGCCCAGTTCCCAGCACATGAGGATCTGGGAAGCATTGTTCTCCTACAACTCCCCTCCCCATTTCTTTCCCCAGGGTTCAGCTATCTGAGAGGGAATTCCCTACTGTACCTATGATAATACAGAAACTGCCATCAAGGGTTTACCCATCCCAGAGCAAATAATAATATAATAATAATCCCCATGTTAATAGATATCTTCTGCCGACTGTCGACTGGTTTTCCTCCACGGGAATCACTGCAGTAGGGACTGCCAAAAAAACAAATGACAATAATTCAGCTTAAAGATGATTGGCTTTGTTTCTTAGTGTAAGATTGAGTAACACTTTCTTTCACAAAGCAGAATGAATGTTCTCTGAGCTGAGCAGAGGAGGCTAGCTCTCCCTGCAGAAAAGGGCTGAAGGAAGGAGCAACTGAAAGCAAACAAGAGATTGGTCACTTCAAAGTTACTTGCCTTGTAAGGCAGGGCAGGGAGACAGAACACTAGAAGAGACTGTTCCATCAGGCAGGTTACCTGAGGTTAGTGGTAGGATTACAGTGGAGGGAATCTGCTTAACGTGCCAGTTGAAACTGGTTCCATGTAGGAAATCCAGCTGTTATCTCCTCATCCTGATTTCTCAAAGGTGAAATAAACGGCGTAGTTCCATCTTTGGTGGCACAGTACCTCAGCATGAAGTGTTAGCCTGGTCTTCTGGGTTAAGCACGCAAGCTTAGCCTGGAACACTGGCCTCCTGGAAATGGGACTTAGTGCTTTGAAGTCTTGCATTGTCTCAATGGGACCAAGATAATGCATCTTTTTCTTCCACATACATTGAAGCCGTGACGTAAAGTAAAGGGGAGGTGGCAAGGTTAGGGGTCACAACACTCCTTAACTCCATAGGAAGTAGCCCACCAGTGGGTGGCTGTATCCTAAACTCAGTCCCACCTCTAAGCCAGCTAGAGTCAGTCATTTTGTTCCACTTAACCTTACCCCCGATCTTGTTTGTGTGAGTGTGTGTGTGTGCACGCATGTGTGCACTGAGGATTAAAGCCAAGGTCTCATACACAATAGGCTTAAGTGTCCTACCACCGAGCTACAGCCCCAACTCTAAGCCTGGTTTGATCTTAGCACCATCCTATGAGTCTCTGTGAGACGGTTGCTGTCCTTACCAAAGGGTCCACTGAGATGCCCAAAGTGCCGGGCCAGCCTGCAGTGTACGAGACCTATCTCATCCTTCCTGAAGGGCACCTCTTCTTCCTGTAGATCTGCGTGTCCCGGATGATGAACAGAAAAGTCATGTTTCTGTTTCCAGAATCCAGAAGGCCAGACACTGGCCAAATCCGTGACTCTACAGATCGGAACAGTGAACAGTGAACAGTGGCAACTATAGAATCCACAGAGACAACACTGCATTTCAGAGGTTGTTGTAGAAATTACTTTAGCTATGTGAAGCTGTGTTACATTTGTTTTATGCTGCAGAATATTGCTGTGTATAAAGGTGTGCTTCATTTGGTTATGCTGTGTCTCTTTAACAATGTAAAGATGTGTGTTTAATTATGTGTGGATGGTGTTGCTGTCTCACCTTGCCTGCCTAAGGTGCACGACTGGTCTAATCAAGAGCTGAACAACATCATACATGGGTGCACACGTACACGCATACACAACAAATAGATATAGCTAGGTAAATAAATAAATCTAAACCATAGCAGGAAGGCTCTGAGCAGACATTAGAAGGGAGTTTCTGATCATGAAAACCAGGAAGACTAAAAGGAGAGAAGGCTGTATTTTCAGAGATGTGTAGAGAAAAGCTCAGCTGCTATGAACTGGGGGAATGGTGGCTCGTACTAAATTCCCAGCACTCAGAAACTGGAGCAAGAGGAACATCACTGAGGCCAGCCTGGGCTATAGGACGAGACCCTGTTTCAAAAACAAACCAAGTGACAAAATGATTAGCTGCTGAGCGGGCCAGCGTAGAGTGCTGTGGAGACGGGGATGAAGACCAGGGTTAGTTGACCTCCCTTTGAGCCTCTAGCTAAGGGAAAATACATAAACACAAAGTGGAACTAACTTATTTTTAATTGAATAACCATTGCTTACAATTTGGGATGATTTCAACAATGCTTCTTGTATTTCTATTTTGGCTCTCTAGGGCAAATTTGAAGTTTCCTGGTAATTTATAATTTTAACCACAGGTTTCCTGAGGCAGTAAGTTTATATGGGAAAATACTTCACTCTGAATCTTAAAAAAAAATTCCTATGGTATAATTTGCCAATCACACTAAACACACATGTCATTATCTCATAAGCTCATAATTGCTGACTCCTTTAACCCCGACATCTCAGAACAGGTAGTTCTCATTCAAGGAACGGATCATGGCCTTCCCTGCACCAAACCAGCTTCCCTGGATGACAGGTGGAGACAGTTGAAGAGGAACTCACCCTCCATTTCAGGTTCTGTGGCTCAAAGCCTTGATGCCTTCTTTAGAATGTCTTTATTTTTTTGTTTGTGGAGACAGGGTCTCAATGTGCAGTCTGTATTGTCTGGGCCGGTCTTGAACTCTGGATTCTCCTGCTTCAGCCTCGTGAATAGTGAGTTGGGACGACATATGGGTACCAACACTCCCGGCTCTCTTATTGGGTTAGATGCTGTTGTCTTTTTCTTTCTTTCTTTTTTTTTTTTTTTTAGTTATTTTACGTGTGTGTGGTGTGTGGTGTGTGTGTGTGTGTGTGTGTGTGTGTGTGTGTGTGTGTTGATGTATTTATAGGCAGGCTCATCACAGCTTGTGTAGAGAGATCAGAAGACAGTTTTCAGAAGTTGGTTCTGTTTTTCCAAAGTAGTTTCCAGGAATCAGCTTCAGGTCCTCAGGCTGGAATGGCAAATGTGTTTTTTCCTGCTGAGCCATCATCTCTCTGACCCAAGCCTGATCTTTTGTATACACATGGAGCCACTGACTTACTCCCAGATGCAAACTTTGGAAGCCTTTCTGGTAGATGACGGATTTGCGTGTTATCTGGATGCACTCTGGTCTTCTCTATGTTTATGAGACAAAGAGGTAGATCTGGGAGGCTAAGTCACTACCCTGTAGATACTTCATCTTAAGCTGGCCAGATGGCAGAGTGCAGAAACAGATTTCATCAGTATCAAGACTGGATCACAGAATAGGACTTCGGTTATGGCAGAATGTGGCTGGTCGGAAGGACCTCTGAATTCGAAATGCTTCGATGTTAAGTTTGGGCACTGTAGCTCTTACTCCTTACCTCAGGTCCCTCACACGTGGTAATGGTGCTAATTCATAGTACCTACTTAAAGGACCTGACCTGAAGACCAAATGAGCCAACCCGTGTCCCGTGCTTAGAAAAACCAGCATGGAGCAACCCTGGCTGCGTGACAGTTGCTGCTACGGCTGCATTAGCTGGGGGCCAACGGTATCTCACTCCAAATCCGAAGCTCGCTCTAACCCTTCTTCCTTGCGTACCCGCCCCCACACACACACACCCCTAATGTGGCTGTGAATCCTAACAGGAACCGGGAAGAGGGAACTGGTCTTAAAGTCAGAGATTCACACTCCAGTTCCCCTTCTCTCACCCTACAATGCACAAGTCCATAAGCCACCTCACTACTCAGGCCTTTAAGATTCTCCTGGGTTGACCAGATGACTGAGAGGTGTTCCGCTCCAAAATGTTATAATTGTTATGGTGTAGAAGTGCCTGTGTGTAGAGCGCTCTCTCTCTCTCTCCTCTCTCTACCCCCCTCTCTCCTCTCTCTCCCCCCTCTCTTTCTCCTCTCTCTCCTCTTTCTCTCTCCTCTCTCTCCTCTCTCTTGCCTCTCTCTTGCCTCTCTCTCCCCCTTTCTCTCCCCCCTCTCTCCCCTCTCTCTTTCCCCCTCTCTCTCCTCTCTCCTCTCCTCTCTCTCCTCTCTCTCTCTCTTGTATGTGTGTGAGTTATTTGCAGTCTCTGTCTCTCTCTGTGTGTGTGTGTGTGTGTGTGTATGCACACAGCAGAAGCTCAGGGACGATTAACACCAAACAAGTTGGTGCTTTTTGTTTCCTGTGAATCAAAACCCTGCAACATGCCCCCACCTGCAGTAAGAACACACCTTCCATTTGCAGATCCTGCCCTCCAACAACGGAATTCTAAATTGGAGCCATTTCTGCTACCTCAAGAATAAATCCATAAGTCTATCTCCTAGGCAACGCCTTGTTAGCTTTGCTGCTCAAAGCTCTTAAAAATAATAAAACCACACTTTTTTTTTTTAAGTAAACAGTAATTCAGGTGTCTCACTTAAGGCTCCCACTTAATTAGTGTGAATCGCCAGAGCGTGCTGCTCACTTCCACCCATATGAAGACTGCAAACTTACACACGCCCATCAAAAATACATTTAAAAATTATACTTCCCAGTATCTCGGGTTATTCCTCCTAGCTCTATTTAGAGGTAGTTAGAACATGCACATCCTTCTCGCTATTAAAAATTGATGCTAGCTCACACTGTCACCCAAAAATAACACCCACAGCAACATCTCAATTTAATCCTGATCCCAGCAAGAAGTCCCTTCTACTTTCACAGTTTAAGCAGAATTTTCTTTTCCCTCTCCTCTGTCCCCTAGAGGGGAGGATTCTCTGAAGCCATCTGTCACTCCTCTGAGAGAGAGAACTGTGTTGCTTGTGCAGAGTCCCAAGAGACTGTCCTGGCACAATGAAGGCACCCAGGCAGCGCTGTGGAGTCCATGGGATCTGGCTGAACAAGGCTCCAGCCTGCAGGACACCATGCTTACTGTTTTCATTGACATAATGCCCTTCTGCGGTGGAGCCCGGACAGGCGGTGTGAGAAAGACCTTCCTGGAGTTTGGATACCTACCACAGGCTCAAATGACTGCCCATCCCACATAGCAAGGAGAGAAATGATTTTAAAGACTCAGAGAGAGGTCCTTTTCCCTTCCTGGGAATGGATGGAGCAAAGCCAAGTCCAACAACTCTAAGAGCTCACCAGCTTCGTGTGTGCAACTGAAGGCTATTCCAGGGCAAGCAGCAGTATTGTGCCTGAACCTACATCCTAGAGAAGGAAAGATAAACGTGGCCAGGACTTTTATTGCTCTCTGCCTTTGACAAATGGCCGTGGTTGGCGGAACGAGTCCACTAACAACAAAAACAACTCACAGCCAGTCAAGGAACCCTTTGAAGAAAAGTGTATTTTGACATCTCTAGGGGCATAGCCATCACCAAAGCAAAGGAAAATAGGCTCCTGAGTACGTCTTGGACCAACTAGGCTTCCCCATGACTTGCAGCAGTCATGGGGAAGGCTCTATAACGCCGCCCAATGACACTCAGGTACTAATCCCCGGAGGCTGGAACGCTACCTCTGATGACAGAAGGGATTTGGGCAAACGTCACTGTGTCGAGGATCTTGACGATGTATTCATTCCTATCTTGTTAAGGACAGAAGGGTTTATTTTGGCTCACAGGTGTAAGCACAGTCCACGCTGGCAGGGAAGGTCCAGCGGAGGAGTGTGAGGTGGATGGTCACCCGGTATCTTCAGCCAGGAAGCAGAGTCTGTTCAGCTTGCTTCTCTTCTCTTTTTCAGTCTAAGACTCCAGCCCACAGATGGTGCTACCCACATTTAGGGTGGGTCTTCCTTCCTCCCTTTACCCAGTCTAGAAAAACCCTCTCACTGACTTGTTCAGAGCTTTGTCTCCTAAGTGGTTCTAGACCCCGTCAAGAGAAAGAAAGGTGGGAGGGACTAGGATGTGGGCGTGGCTAGGACAGTGGGAGTGGCTAGGACAGTGGGAGGGGTTAGGACAGTGGGAGTGGCTAGGGGTTAGAACTGTGCCTCAGGTAGCCTAAACTGGCCTCAAATTCATTATACGACTGTGTTAGTCAGGGTTCTCTAGAGTTACAGAATGAATCTCATTCTCTCTCTCTCTCTCTCTCTCTCTCTCTCTCTCTCTCTCTCTCTCTCTCTCTCTCTCTCTCTCTCTCTCTCATGTGGGGGACCTTATTGGAATGACTTATAGGGCGCCTGTCATCCTGTCTCAAGATCCAGATCAAAAGCATGTTGTCTTCTTGCCTCAAGATTCAGATCACAAGCATGATCCATTCCTGGACTGTAGTGTGTTCCAGATACAGTCAAGCTGACCACCAAGAACAGCCATCCCAGCACCCAAGGCTGGCCTTGAACTGCTGGCCCTCCTGCTTTTGCTCTCCCAAGTGCTGTGATTACAGGCATGCACCTCCACCTCAGCTCCACCATCAATATTAACCATCACAGACGGGTAGATGATTGCTAAATTAATCTGTGTGGACTACATATGATCATAATGCAAACATCCTTAGTAGAAAAACTAACTACGGAAAGACTAGAGACAAAAGACCTAAAGCAGAGTTTAGAATGATGTGCTTTGGAAATGGAGAGGCTACGAGGCAAAGAATCTAGGCAGCCTTTAAAAGTCAAGGACAGATCTCCTCTGTGGCCCCCAGGAAAACCAGTCCTGACAGCTTGGTCTAAGCCAGGTGAAGCTGATCTCACAAGCCTGGACATTCTTTCAAACTGTTAAGGCACACATTGCTGCTCGTGCTGGTTTGTTGTCTGTTGCTGGAACCAAAACACTGATCAACACCAGCTTGAGGAGGAAAGGGTTTACTTCAGCTCACAGCTCACACTCCATCATGAAGGGACGTCAGGGTAGGAATCAGGGAAGGAACCTGTAGCCAGGAACTGAAGCAGACACCGTGGAGGGGTGCTGCTTACTGGCTTGCTCCCTGGGATTTCTTATGTCACTCAGGACTGCGTGCCTCCAGAGGGCTGGACCCTCTCACATCAATCATTAATCAAGATGTACCTACATAGACTTACAACCATAGACTTACCTACACCAATCAGAAGGAAGCATTTTCTCAATAAGGGTTCCTCTTCCAAGATAATCCTACCTTGGGTAAAGGTGACCAAAAACTAACTATCACCACAGCGCAGTCATTTGTTAGGAAGACTCCTACACTTTCCAAGTACAAGAGAGGCTTCAGTTGCACGCCTCCCTTTGTGGCAGAGGCAAGCCTAGAAGACCAGAAGAACATCCATTCTCCTCTGAGCAGATACTGCGACAGACCGTGCTCCACTGACCAACACTGACGGCACTTACAGAGCTGAGATGGGTGAGGGATAGAGACTCCACGGAGAAATTTCACGCTTCGCGGGTCGTGTGTTCCAATTTAGCCCTTAAACCTTGTATGGCAGATACAAACACTCCTCTCTCTCTCTCTCTCTCTCTCTCTCTCTCTTTCTCGGCTATCCTGGGGGGCGTGTGCTTATTAAGCAACTATTCCACCAACTGGGCTACATTCCCAACTGCTAGTTATTTCTGACCAGGTGCTTTCAGTTACAAATAATGGAAACTTCCACGCAAATGGACACAAGATACTTTATAGAGGTATTTTATAAAATTGAGACATTCGGGGCAGCTCAGTTTCTGAAGACAATTGCTGCAAAGCCCGAGTTCAGTTCCCAGGATCTACATAGTAGGAAGAAAGAACCAACTCCTGAAAGTTGTCTTCCAACCTCCATATGTGCACCAAGGTGCTCCCGTGCAGATAGGCACACACAATAAATGGAGAGCGGGCAGGTTATCAGCTTTCATTAAACTAGGTTTTGAAGTGGGGTTGACTTCGGTCTTCGAGGGAGGACTGTTCTTTTGACCTAAACAATGCAACCAGGGAGGGTTGTTTTGTTTTCTCTCCATTTCTCAGCTCTGTCTCAGGAGGCTGTCTCTCCCCATATCAGGTCCTCTTCTAATGACCCTAACAATGCCATTGGGATAGGTGATGGTCCCAACCCAGAACCAATTGAGAAACAACCAATAGAGAAGGGGCAGGGCAATTCAAGTGTTGATTGACTTATGGCAATCACGTGCTCCCCACCTAGCACGAAACTCAGAATCACCTATTCTATATCCTAGAAGAACATAACAGAAGATGGGAGGGAGAGAAATTCCTCACAGAAAATTGGAAATATTAGGAAGAAGAGGGGAGAATGGATATGGATTATGGGCATAGGACGGATTCGGCGAGCCAACAAATGAAAGCTTGCAAATCGGACGAGGTTTTATTGTCAATGGCTTTTTCGAGCTGAAATGAGCAAATTTTCTACCCTCCTTTATATTTATTTCCTGGAGAGAATAACCTTACAAGGGCTGCTTGCTTAATTGGATCTGTACGATAGCTCGGACTCCTAAGCCCTCCTGGGAACAGGGCTCTTCATTAAGCCTCCAGGGGTTTGAGATGCCAGTTCTTGCCTGTGTTTCTTGTCTGTAATTCCTGGAAAGAAACAGAGCCACAGGGCCGCCCTTGATGAATCCCAGGCCAATTGTCTAGGCTGTAGATTATCACTGCCCCTCCTTTTACTTACCACTGCTACCTACCCTGTAGCCATCCCCTTGTAGCTTGTTAATAGGCTTGCCCAGAAGGAGAAGGAAGAAGGAAGGGACGGACTGGGGGGGGGGGGGGGGGAAGGAAGGAAAGCAGGCAGTCAAGCCCAAAACAGCCAGTTTAACCATTAACCAATCCTGGGAGATTTTTCAAGAAAGAAGGTTAAAAGGAGATATGACTTGTGGGTATTTTGAATTTCCACAATCTGTGAGATCTGTGATAACTCTATCCCTCCCCTGTCTTCCTTCCAGATCTCCAGACAGCTGAACCCAGAAAAGCATCTGTTGAGGAATCCCAAGGAATCCAGGGCAGTTCCCTTAGGCAACCAGACTTTTCCAGTAGCTTCATTTGCTGGGTGTCTCAAGTCACTGACAAAGCCGGGGCTCAGGAATCACTGCCACAAAGCGTGGATGAATGAGCCAGGCTGGACCCAGCTGATGTTGCCTCCTGGGTGCTGCATTCCCTCAGCTCGGAGGTACAGGCTCTTTCCTGGATTCTGGACCCGTGAACCTCCTTCGGGTGTGTTCACAGAGCCCCACAGGTTCATGTAGAATTCTAGAAGAGAATCCACTGCCTGCAATCCAACAGGTTCCCAAATGAAGGAGCAGAGTGGAATCCGCATCAGCCGAGCACGGAGACTGAGGCTTAATTGCCCTGCAAGCAGCTTGTTAGACGCTGCGCTGGCGGATGAGGAGAACGGCAATAGAATCAGCCAATTAAGCAGCCAATGGTGCTGAACTAAATGTGACCTCCGACTTAATTGTGGATGTCGTTTCTCACCAGTCAAGATTTGGGGGGAAGAAAGGAAGGGTGAGGGGAGAGTGAGCAGGAAGGGGTCTCACTGGCTCTCCTTTGTTTGTAAGGGGACAGTAGCATCAAGGATTCTGGGATTTCCAGTAAAGTTGGAGAAAGTGGCGTGTCTCCCTGCTGTAGCCCCAGGCAACTGGCAGGAAGAAATCCCAGGCTTAGAATAAAAATGGACCTGGCCTTATCTGTTAAAGGAAGTATTTCTAAACAGGCCTGAGGCTCAGTCTCGGGGGCACATTTCTGAGGAGGAGACAATAGCAGGGCCAGCCTGGGCTGCATTTTTCTGGCTCGCCTGTGGAATGGAAACTTCTCTTTCCTCTGGGCTCACAACGCTAGCTTAGTGCAGATTCCCCCTTCGGTACCCTCCACATATCAGGAAGGCACCTGAGGTCCCGCACGTCCAGAATCATGTGAACCTGGGAACAGTGGGGTTACGGGTTCAAGATGGGAAGAGCTGGCGCAGTCTCCTAGTGGGTCTAGTGGGAATTGCCAATTTGGCTGCCTCTGCCCTGCTGTGGGGCAGCCGAGGAGGCATGGTGCTTAGATTAACCTACAAGAAACAGTGTGCCCATCAGCTGAAGGGGCACAGCCTCTATGCTGCAGCACCCTCAAAATCAACCCTAGTTCGGAGGCCAAGCGTCCCTGGAGAGCTTCAGCAAGGTCCAAGCATGGCAGAGTCCTAGGGGTTGGCTAGTCTGCCAGTGGGAAGCCCGCCTGGGCAATCTTGACACCAGAGCTGCCGTGCTGGTATCTGAGACTGTCGTTGTTCTGAGGCTCTTCCTAACCAACTCCGCCTCCTAACCATAGAAATTTATAGTTACTAAGTAGCAACAAAATAATTTTATGGTTGGGAGTCATCACAACATGAGGAACTGTACTAAGGAGTAGCAGCGTTAGAAAGGTTGAGAACCAGCTTGGTGCATACCAGACTGGCTGGCCTGGAGCTCACAATCCCTCTGCCTCCATAAGAATATAACCACCAAGAGCTGGGGAAACAGCTCATCAGTTAAGAGCACTGGCTGCTCTTTCAGAGGACCCAGGCTCAATTCCCAGCATCTACATGGCAGCTCACAACTGTAACTCCAGTTCCAGGGGGTCTGATACCCTCACACAGACAAATGTACACATAAAATAAAAACAAATAAAATATTTTTAAAAATACACCACCAAGCCTAAGCTTATTTATTTCTTCATTTATTTAGTCTGCCTGCCCCCCTCCCATTCTCTCTCTCGTGTGTGTGTGTGTACGCACACGTGTGTGTGAGAGTATGTGAATGTGTGTGTATATGTGAGTGTGTGTGCACGTGCGTGTGTGTGTGTGTGTGTGTGTGTGTGTGCCACAGAACTCATGTGAAGGTCAGAGAACAAACTTGAACTTGAAGGGGTTCGGACAACTTTACCCAGCAAGCCATAGCTCCACCCTCTACTCCCGCCATCTTGGTACCATATTACTTTCTGTCCCTTCCAGCCAGGACTTTAGGACATGCTCCCCCAAAATAAGCCATCTTGTCATTTGAGAAAACCTGAAACAGCCGTTGTCACCCCTGCTTTTCCACTCTGCAGGAAAGCTACATCTTCATCTCTCCAGCCTGGCTTGGTCTGGAATTTGTTCCCACTGTAGACCAGACTGGCCTTGAACTTCCATGGCTCCTCTGCTCCACCTGCCAAGCCAGCACTGAAGTCACCCGTGCGTACCACCATGCCTGATTTATTTTTTTTAAAGACAGAGTCTTAACTGGGTGGCAGCACTCATGCCTTTAATCCCAGCACTTGGGAGGTAGAGGCAGATAGGCAGATAGATCTTTGTGAGTTCGAAGCCAGCCTGGTCCACGCCAAGAAACCCTGTCTCAAAAAAATCAAAGGGAGGCGGAGGAGGAAAAGAAAAGAAGACAAGCTGCCCTGGAGCACCTTAGTTTCCTCTTGCTTTTACTGATGTATTGAAGAATATTGCTCATTTTCATCCTGTGAGTGTGTGTGTGTATGAGTGTATGTGTGAGTGTGTGTGCACGCGCACGTGTGTGTGAGTATGTGTGCGCGCACACGTGTGTGAGTGTGTGTGCACGTGTGAGTGTGCTGCGTGTGTATGTGTGTGCACACACGTGTGTGAGTGTGTATGTGTATGTGAGTGCGCACATGTGTGTATGAGTGTATGTGTGAGTGTGTGCACGTACACGTGTGTGTGAGTATGTGAATGTGTGTGTATGTGTGAGTGTGTGTGCACACGCATGTGTGCGTTGCATGTGTATGTGTGTGTGCACACGTGTGTGAGTGTGTGTATGTGAGTGCGCACGTGTGTGTATGAGTGTATGTGTGAGTGTGTGTGAGCGCATGTGTGTTGCATGTGTGTGCACACGTGTGTGAGTATGTGAATGTGTGTGCACGTGCACGTGTGTGAGTGTGTTGCGTGTGTATGTGTGTGTTCAGGCGCATGTATGTGAGTGTGTTGCATGTGTGTGTGCACACGTGTGTGAGTGTGTGTATGTGAGTGCGCACGTGTGTGTATGAGTGTATGTGTGAGTGTGTGTGCACGTGCGCATGAAGGACCTACAGGGGACAGATTTGTGCCATTGGTCCCCTTCTTCCACCAACATCAAACTCAGGTCAAGAGCTGGCAGTAGACACCTTTACCTGCCACATCATCTTGCCTTCCCCTAAGAGTGAGGGAAGATTTATTTATTTATTTATTATGCATACAGTGTTCTGCTTGCATGTCTGCCTGCAGGTCAGAAGAGGGCACCAGATCTCACTACAGATGGTTGTGAGCCACCATGTGGTTGCTGGGAATTGAACTCAGGACCTCTGGAAGAACAGCCAGTGCTCTTAACTGCCTAGTCATTTCTTCAGCTCCAAACGAGGACTTCTTCAAGCTGCTGACTTTTTAGGAACACGGGACATGAACAACACTAAGCATTGCTATAAGGAATGCATGCTTTCATGGCACAGAAATGCTAGCCAGAGTGCACCTAACCCTCAGCAAACATGGAAACTTTCCCAAAGTATCTTTGCTTAAAGTTGTAGGAATCTAATTGTTACTTACGAGAAACAAACACTCAAAAGATTGAAGATATGTATTTTAAAGAGAAAGTGTTATCATATGTGGGCTAATTTGTTTTTATTCTCCTAGCCATTTTGGGTGGTTTGAAAATCGTGGCTCTCTTACAGATGAAAACATTTTTAACAAAGCTTGATAGGACCCACATCATCTTTTAGGTCATATTTCTTACTATGTCTCTATAACTTCTTTTTCATTTTTCCTTTTATTGGGATGATGTAGTGAGTAGCTCAGTCTGATCCTGGAATTCATTATATAACCTCCAACTTGCAGTAATCCTCCTGCCTCAGCCTCCCAAGTTCTAGGAGTATAGGCATAAGTCACTACATCAAGGTAGCTTGTTTTTTTTGGGGGGGGGTTGTATGTTTGTTTTTCTAACTGTAAACCTTTCCAAAGGGCAATCTTTTTATGGGGGTGTATTACAAAAATGGCCCCAAGCTAATGAAGAATTCTGCGAACCTTCTTCATCTCTCCCTACACTGTATTTTAGGAGTCATAGAGGTGTGCCCTGGGGGAGTGGCATATCCAGTCCGAGCTTCACGACCATGATTAGGAAAAACCTGCCTTTGTGTCTGAACATTGGCCAGCAGGATGTCCCATATCTGGTGCACAGTTGGGGTCTCCATTATAGAGAACTCAGCGCTGGTAGCCGCTGGGCTTCCGGGGCCCCTGCTCCCCAGTTTCTGCAGCAGGCCTGAACCTGTGCCCGGCCACTAGTCCTGGGGCCTTGTCCCCTCGGAGCCCGGCTGGAGGGCCACTGCCTTTGAAATCAGACGAGGGCGGCAAGTGGCAGCTGTGTTTGTTTCTTAAATTAAAGGTTGAATCATTAAAATTACTGTTTTCCTGGGAATAAAGAGATTTAAACAGGCCCCCTTTCTCCCCCGCTGCCTCTCTCCTCTTTTTCTAATTTGTCTCCCAAGGATTCCAGCTCTGCGTTAAATAGCAAAGGATTATCTGTGTTTCCATCTTGGGACCTGTGCAGCTCCACAACAATCCCAGGCCTTATCTGAGCCCGCCTGGGGGGCAGCGGCCACTGGGGCTGAATTCTTTCCAGTATTAACCGACATTCAGATGGAGAGAGGAACAAAATTGAGCCCGGTCCTTTAGTGTGGGGGCCCTCGTGGTGGTCTCAGACCTTTCTTAGGTATTTTTCCTCGGCATCTTCTGTGGAAGGAAGAAAGATTAGGTAACTTGGGAACTTGAGTCTTTACTATAGAGAGGAGGGGGAGCCTGTAAAATGAGCATTGTGAAAAGTGCTTAGGAGAGCACAGTACTAGGTAACTAGTCAAAGCACAGAAGGTACTCAGTTAGTTAGTTACCTAGTCAAAGTACAGAGGGTACTCAGTTAATTAGTTACCTAGTCAAAGCACAGTGTGTACTCATAACTAACATTAGTTACCTAGTCAAAGCACAGAAGATACTCAGTTAGTTACCTGGTCAAAGCACAGAAGATACTCAGTTAATTAGTTACCTAGTCAAAGCACAGAAAGTACTCAGTTAATTAGTTACCTAGTCAAAGCACAGTGTGTACTCATAACTAACATTAGTTACCTAGTCAAAGCACAGAAGATAGTTAGTTACCTGGTCAAAGCACAGAGGGTACTCAGTTAATTAGTTACCTAGTCAAAGCATAGAAGGTACTCAGTTAGTTAGTTACCTAGTCAAAGTACAGAAGGTACTCAGTTAGTTGGCTACCTAGTCAAAGCACAGTGTATACTCATAACTAACATTAGTTACCTGGTCAAAGCACAGAAGGTACTCAGTTAGTTACCTGGTCAAAGCACAAAAGGTACTCAGCTAGTTAGTTACCTAGTCAAAGTACAGTGCATAGTTAGTTAGTTACCTGGTCAAAGCACAGTGTGTACTTAGTTAGTTAGTTACCTAATCAAAGCACAGTAGGTACGCAGCTAGCTAGTTACCTAGTCAAAGCACAGTAGGTACTCAGCTAGTTAGTTACTAGTCAAAGTACAGTATGTACTCAGCTAGTTACTTGGTCACTGGTATATACAAGGCCTATGAAGATGTTGGCGTGGAGAGTCAAACATTTCTAGAGAATGGTGCAATTGGAGGCTTGGATGGAGAGCTGGTTCTGGGAGCATTTACAAACTAGCAGGGCCTCATACCACGCACACACAGCATGACATCAAGTGGTACCCAACAAGCGTCTAAAATGATAGTACAGTTGCCTTACCTGTGCCTGTGTCCTGTGACCTCGCCTGTAGCTGTTTTTTCCATTCTCCATTTGCAGGAAAACAAAGAAGTCCCTGGCTATCCAGCTAGTAAAAGCCCAAATGGTTGTGACTCCTTAGCTAGCTCCAAGATGTCAAAGGAGGGCCCCCTCTACTGCTGTGCACACAGTGCTATCACGATGGTGCCCAGGTGAGGCCGGTTGTTAGCAGTCATACCCTCCATTTGTAATGGTCTGAAGGCAGAATTCACATCTTCTTATGTGTGCCCCTAGAGTAGCTAGTATAGACCCTGCCGAGGAGGACATTCAACTAAAAGTTCTTAAATACCCGAAGAGAATTCCAGCTGTCTGTACCCCAAATTCCTTGTGTCAGTCCTGTTGACTGACGGTCACGCCCTGTTTTCTCTTCTGCGGCAAGAGGGTGAACCTGTTGTCTATTTTACGAAAACATCCTGGACAGTTAGTCACCCATTGCTAAGCGCATGGAGAATTCAAAACCACATCTAATATAGTCCCATTGGCGCCTTGATCTCTGTAACAAATCAAGAGGTTTTTTTTCTTTCTTTCTTTCTTTTTTCAGTAGGACAATCATGCTTTCAAATCAGCATGGAGGGCAGACCCCATGAAAAAAAGTGCTAAACGGCCCAGGAGGTCAAAGCTGAAGAGGAAATGTAGGCCTAGAAGTATCTCGGGATAATCTATCAGGACGGGAGAATTGACCCTGTGCCTAAGGAAGACTTCCACAGTTGAAGAATACATCATCACTCTTCATCTACCAGAGTGAGGAGGAGGAGAAGGAGGAGGGGAAAGAGAGGAAGAGGAGGAGGAGGAAAAAGAAATAACAGCAGTGTTTACTTTTTGAAAACTAGTGATCGGGGCTGGCTGGATGGCCATGGATAAGGGAATCTGTCCAGCTCTGAGGACCTGATTCCAAACTCCGGAACCCACGTCACGGGAGGATAGAACTGACTTCTCCAAGTTGTCCTCTGTTCTTCACACATGCAGGGTGGCCTACGCACATACATGAACCAAATAGATGATAGACAGACAGACAGACAGACAGACAGATGACAAATGGGTGGATGGATAGATAGATGATAGATGGATAGATAGATAGATAGATAGATAGATAGATAGATAGATAGATAGATAGATGGATAGATAGATAGATAGATATAAAACAGATATTAAAACATTTAAAATTGATACTAAACCTTATAACAGGGGCAAGGAACAAAAGAAAATGAACTCTCCCAACCAAGGCTAAAAAACAAGTGGACTCTGAATTGTCCACTAAAAAATTTGTAAATTGGGCGGTGGTGGCGCACACCTATAATCCCAGCACTGGGGGGGCTGAGGCAGGTGGATCTCTGTGAGTTCAAGGCCAGTCTGGTCTACCTAGTGAGTGCTAGGACAGCCAGGGCTACACAGGAAAACCCTGCCTCAAAAAAAAATAAAAGAGAGAGAGAGAAGAAAAGAAAATCCCTAGACAGAAATTTGAGTCAGGAAAACGACCAGTCTGACTTCATCCACCCACAAGGTCAGACAACAAACAGTCAGGCTCTGCGTCTTAAAGTGAAGTGGGCAGCTATAATCCTAGCCCTCAAAAGACTGAGGCAGGAGGATCATCAGTTCAAAGCCATCTTAGCAAACATAGAAAGTCCCCATTTAAACAAACAAACAACAAAATAAAGGTACAACGTAGACCCCATGTGAACAACCAAGCAGCTTCCCCGGCATGCGGAGCTGAGCTGGAAGGAGGCAGCTGGTGCCAGACAGACATGCCCTTCTTGCTTTCCGCCTGACATTTGATACCCCACCCCCACAAGCCTATATTATTTAATGATGTGGAACTGCCCTTTCCTCTAAAACCGAGATCCAATGAGCTGTTCATTCCTGGTTCCCACAGGTGTGTGCTGGTTTGAGCCACTCTGGTGGCTGAGAAGCTGCAGGTGGAAACTTAAAGAGAGAAGGGTGGGCCTCTCTGGGTCAAAGAGACTGGGGGAACAGCTGCCATTGAGGGGTGTCTGTTGCAGCCTCCCGGTCTGACAGAAACCAGTTGCACAAAATAAGATCGGTTTTAGTTGAGCATTGTGTGTGGTGCATGTGTGTGTGTGCACACATGTGGAGGCCCAGGACTGGTCAGGTGTCATTGCGTGTAGTGCATGTGTGTGCATACATGTGGAGGCCCAGAACTGAAGTCAGGTGTCATTGCATATAGTACATGTGTGTGCACACATGTGGAGGCCCAGGACTGGTCAGGTGTCATTGCATGTAGTACATGTGTATGCACACATGTGGAGGCCCAGGACTGAAGTCAGGTGTCATTGTGTGTGGTGTAATTGTGTGTGTGTGTGTGTGTGTGCGTGTGTGTGCGCACATGTGGAGGCCCAGGACTGAAGTCAGGTGTCATCCTCCATCTCTCTCCATCTCTCTGTTTGAGACAGAGTGGACCTGAAGCTTCCCGATTCAGCAAAGCTGACTGGTCAGTGAGCTCCAGAGCTCCGCTTCGCTCTGCCTCCCCAGGGCTAGGAGGACAGACCTAGATGACCACACATAGCTGGTAATTCCACCATGGAGGCTGGAGTCCAAGCTCAGGACCTGGTGATTGCCCAGGAAGAGCCATCCGTCCCCCAAACCAGCGTTCCCCTACTCTCTGCTTCCTGTTCGGCCAGGAAGTGATCAGCACCGTGATGCTCTGTCCCACACCAAACCAAGCCAGCATTGAACTGAACCCTTTAAACCCTGGGAACCGCTACTCCAAGCAAGCCCTGCTTCAAGATGTTTCTCTCGGGTATTTGATGAGAAAAGTCACCGTCCAACAGCTTACTCAGGAATGGTCACACTTGCTTTACCTCTTCTTCCATCTTGACTGAAGTTTGTTATTTAAAGAACATAGACATGTCGCCTCAACCCCCTAGACCTCAATATACATCTTACTAAAAATGGACCTTTCCTTTTAGCATCCATACTATTATCCTGCTTCCCAGAGGTGGAAATAATTTCTTCACATTCACCTCCTCTTTGGGTAAAGAGGACAGTTTCTCAGGGTTAGAATCAGATCAAGGAAGAGCCTCCTCTGCTGCTGGGTAATGGACTAAAAGCTGCCCACCCAGGTCCTGAGCTTCCGTCAGAGCCCGGGTCTGGATTAGAAAGGATGGAGATTTCCCATAACCCCCTGCCTCAGTGTCTCGTGGAAGCGTGGGGGTTCCTCCGCCATCAGCACCAAGGCAGCCGCGAAGGCAGGAGAGTGTGGGTATTTCAGCTACAAGCGTGGTCTCAAACCCCACAGGAGATCAGACCCGCCTGGCAGCGTCTTACTGTATACGTTTCTGGGCCGGCCAGATGGTTCAGTAGATAAAGGGGCTTGCTGCCAAGCTGACTGAGTTTGACTCCCAGAACCTACATTACCGAAAGAGAGAACTGACCTATGTCTTGACGTCCCCTCAACCCATTTCTAACTCAGCATCTCTGAGGCTGGTTTGAAAATCTGCATTTCTAACAAGTCTGCAGATGAAAAGGAGTTTGCTAGTCCCGGGCCACACTTTGGGGGGGCTACAATAGACCCCACAGGTGGATCTATTTTAAGACAGATCTGATGCCTGTGCCCCTGAGCCCAGTGAATGGATGCCTGGGGTTTCAGCAGCCTCATGCTGGGGGTCATCTTTGTGTCGGCGAGAATGGAGTTGTTTTTGAAGGCTGGCACACTTGAGCCTTGGTTGATCCGTTCTTACAAACAGATCACTGTTGTTCGCTTGTTCCTGTAGCTCGGCTGTGCTCCGACAGAACACGATCGTATGGCATGGTGATCAACGGAGCGAGCAGAGCAAGCAACTGGCTGAAGCAGACGGGGGCCTGGCAAGGCACCTTTGTGTGAATTAAAAAAAGATGGGTCTCTGAGCGGAAAGTGGGAAGGGACATCTCCTCACAGCTGTACGGGAGGCCCCCCAGGAGAAGAGAAGAAAGCCAGCCAAGCCCTGGGACAAGCCACAGTTCCTCTGACTTAGGGCACCATTCTAAAGGTCAGGGTTGGTTGTTTTTGAGTGAAATCATCCATATGATCCAGGCTGCCCATTCTCTTTTTTAAATTGTGCGATGGTGGGGGTGTGAGTGTGTGTGTGTATGTGTGCGTGTGCACACATGTATGTGTGTGGTGTGTGTAGTGTGTGTGTATTGTGTGGTATATGTGTGTGGTGTATGTGTGTTATGTATACAGTGTGTGTGGGGTATGCTATGTGTATGATGTGTGTATGTGTGTGTGGGTATGCTATGTATATGATGTGTGTATGTGTGTATGATGTGTGGTATGTGTGCATATGTTATGTGTAAGATGTGCATATGTTATGTGTATGGTGTGTGCATGTGCATGAGTATGTTATATGTATGATGTATGTGTCTATGTGTATGGTGTGTGTGCATGTGCGTATGTTATGTGTATGGTGTGTGTATGATGTATGGTGTGTGTATATATGTGTGTGGTATGTGTATGGTGTGTGTGTCTATGTTATGTATTTGGTGTGTGTATGTGTGTATGATGTGTGGTGTGTGTGCATGTGTGTATGCATATGTTATGTGTATGGTGTGTGTGTGGTGTGTATACGTATGTTATGTGTGTGGGGTGTGTGTGTGTGTGTGTGTGTGTGTGTGTGTGCATAAGAAGAAAACTTCCAGGAATCAGTTCTCTGCATCCACCATGTGGATTTCAGGGATTAAACTCAGGTTGGCAGGCTTCCAAGGCACAGAGCTTTACCTGCTGAGCCCTCTTGAGGGCCCTGCTCCTTCTCTTTATCCTTCTCCCTCGGTTTCCCAGGTTCTGGGACCACAGGCAAGTACCACCAGGCTCAGCTCCCAGAGGACCAGATTTATGTCATTTAATCTCTGCCTCCCAGTGAGAGTTGCACAGGGGTCCTTGGCTGTCCCAGGGCTTGGCTGGCTTTCTTCTCTTCTCCTCGAGGCCTCCCGTACAGCTGTGAGGAGATGTCCCTTCCCATACTCCGCTCGGAGACGCATCTTTTTCTAATTCACACAAAGGTGCTGTGCCAGGCCCCCGTCTGCTTCAGCCAATTGCTTGCTCCATTCATTCCTGAGTTGAAGGAGTTCCACTCGGCTCTCACTCCAATCTTCCTCCCGCCCCCCAATTCCCTACCCTAGCCTTTCTCCTCTCTCCTCCCACCCCAGCCCTGGGCTGAGCCTGTACTCTCAGCTTGTCCCTTGCCAGCCTGGCCTCCACCAGAACTGCCCGTTTCTGGTTCTGTCAAGGCTCAGACCTACACCAGCTGGTTTTCCTGAAAAGCCATATCCCCATCTCCTTCCTGGATATGAGACCAGCAGAAACTTGAGGGAGCTGACTGAAACCATATACACCTGCTTACTTCAGAATTGTAAGTACATTCAAGCGTCCAGGGGTCATTTAAAATTAAACCTCGTGCATGGACCAAGTGGACCCTCTCGAGAAAGTTCTTCCTAGATTGTAAAACCTGATTCAGGGCACAGCCTTGCCTCAAAAACACTGGGTTTGTTTCTCAATGAAGCTGCATCCCAGAACTCATGCTGGCCTGCCCTTCATCTCAGTCAGGTCTCTCTTAGAATTTGTATTCCTATCTATGACAAAGATGGTCAGCCAGGGAGCCAAAGTCACTAAACTAACGGAGGTAGCCATGTGTAAGAGGGAGGATTAGATACCTCTCTCTCTCTCTCTCTCTTTCTCTCTCTCTCTCTCTCTCTCTCTCTCTCTCTCTCTCTCTCTCTCTCTCTCTCTCTCTCTCTCTCTCTCTCTCTCTGTTTTTTGAGAAAGGGTTTTTCTGTGTAGCTTTGGAGCCTGTCCTGGAACTCACTCTGTAGACCAGGCTGGCCTCGAACTCACAGAGATCCACCTGCCTCTGCCTCCCGAGTGCTGGGATTAAAGGCGTGCACCACCACCACTTGGCTCCCACATTTTAATTTAATCCATTTCTATTCATCTCTGTATTGCCCCTTGTCTTACCGGCCAAAGTTCCAGTGTCTGTCTCCGGTGGGGGGCTACATGGCTTCTCTATGACTCTGCCTCCTTTCTCCCAGCATTCAGTTTAGTTTTTCCAGCCTAGCTCTGTTCCCCTATAGCTCTGCTATAGGCCCAAAGCAGTTCCTTTACTAACCAAACTGATATTCACAGCATACAGAAGGGAATCCCACATCAGCTGCTGGAAAGAATGGCAGGTGGCTGCACCCGAGCTGGGGCATCAGTGCCACCCTGGCTCGTGACAAATGTGTGGGCATCGAAGAGAACCCGGCAGTTTGCACAACAGGAAGCAGCTCCTTTGTTCTTCTCCCTTTGGCCACAGGTTGTGTTCCCAGTCCCAGAGGCTCCTTCCCTTGGTAGTCAAAGGCTTTCCTGCCAGTGCCGATGGCCACACAAGCAGGAGGGACAGGGACAGGGGAGGCTGCCGAGACTACCAAGGAACAAATGGCCACTCCTCTCTGGAGGAAAAAACAAATAGATTCGTTTTCTCTTCCTTTTGAGTCCTGTGTTCACTGTGTCAGACCTGCAGATGAGCCCAGGGGCCTCCTTCACCAATTGGTTCTTTTATAGGTCTCAGCAACTGTGGTGTGTGTGTGTTTGTGTGTGTTATATGTGTGTGCATGCGTGCATGTGTATATGTGTGTGCACACGTGCATTTGTTTGTGTTATATGTGTGTGGTGTGTGGTGGGTGTGAGTGGGTGTAAGACGTGTATGCATGGGTGTATGGGTGTGGCGTGTGTGTGTGTAAGAGTGGAGAGGTGTGTGTGCACATGTGCATGTGTTATATGTGTGTAGTGTGTGAGTGAGATGTGTGTGCATATGTGTGGCGTGTGTAAGAGTGAGAGGTGTGAAATATGTGTGCACGTGTGTATGGGTGTGGCATGTGTGTGCAAGAGTGGAGAGGTGCACGTGCGAACGGGTGTAGTATGTGCATGTGTCTGTGTATGTATGTATTTGTATGTGTAATCCCTCCACCACCACACTCCTGTTCTTATTCCTATCCAGCAGGGCCTAAATATCCCACTCTTGCTTTCTTAGAGGCTCCCGACTCCCCCACTGTCCCACAGGATCCAGCAAAAGCCCATTCTGCTGCCAGGCCAGGTCGGAGCAGCCTCGCGGTCCCCTCTCCGACGCCCAAGCCTGCAGGTGCCAGGCCACTGCTTCACAGCGCCCTCCCCATTAAAGCTGCCGAAAGGAAGAGTGTCCAGTCCGCGCTGTTTGGTCCCGCCAGTCAAATCTTCACCATCTGCCCGGCTTCCCGCCTCTGCATCACCGCTGGTTCCCGTCCCTGGTTATCATCCTTGGTGACCTCAAGCCTCATGTCAGTGACCTAACCGGTCCCCTGACTTCCCCCTTCGGTACCCTCCTCCACTCTGGTGACCTTTGGTCCATGGAGCTGCTCCCACAGCTGGGCCACATTACACGGTTCTGCTTCCCCTTTAAGACCTGGAGCCAGGGTGGACTCTGCAGCCTCGACCTCCTAACCTGCCACATCCCTCATGCCTCCCTCCTCAGCCAGTCCTTGGTCTCCTTGGCTTCTCTCATTTTTTCTGACGCTTTTTAATGCACAAATATCCATCTTTGGCCTATATTTATTTGATTGGGTAATTTATTGGGAGTTTTTTTCAAAAATATCTCACTCTATAGCTGGGACTGAACTAGAACTCACAGCTATTCTCCTGCCTCAGTTTCTCAAATGGTATTACAGGAATGAGCCACCGCACCCGGCCAGTGTGTTTCACACACACACACACACACACACACACACACACACGAGCATATCTTTCTTCTGGGTCTTATTCCTCCCCAACAATTACCAACTACTGAGCTGAAGGAAGGAAATATTTGAAAATGACCTCCTCTCCTAAGATGATAACTGTATCTATTATTTATTTACTTACCGGAGGCTCCATACTTCTCAATACTTGGTATGAGCTGCCTCTGATACCAGACATAATGTCCCAGTTATTATGGAAATAAAAACCAAATCTAAATCAGTAACTCTCAGGCAAAAGTTTTAATTGAAGGGAAAAAAATGGATTGAGGCAGGGGACCGCACAGACCTCGGGAGCCTCGGGCTGCCACTGACAGAGAACAGGCAAGTGTCTTATCCGGATGTCAGGAGTAGTCTGAGCTGGGTGATCTTTGCTAGTCATGAAGATGGCATTTTTAAAGAAATCTCTTCCTCAAAGTTTAAGGGAATTTTTCTCGTATATGATACAGATCAGTGGCTAGCTCATCCTTGGAGACATCTTGGCTTTCTCCAGGATCTCGAGAGAGGGTGTTGTTTCTCCCTCTCTGTCTCTTGATAAGATAATGGATAAGGGGAGGAGGAAGGGCCACATTTCAATCACTATTGACAAGGAAGGAGAGATTGCTGGTGGTTAGCAGGTTTTATGGATCAAGGGTGTGAGAACCTGAATCTTTTGTTCCCACAAAGGTCCCTTTGTCTGTTTCACCTTCCCTAAGCCTCACAAGAACCAGGAGACAGATATGATTATTAATCCCATTTTGGCATATGAAGAAACCCAATGAACAGAAAGAGAAAGTCATTTATTTGCCCAAGGTCACATAGTTAACGACCGGATTCAAACCCAGAACCTACCAGGCTTTACTCTCAGTGAAGAGACAGAGGGAGGAAAAAAAAGAAGGAAGGAAGAAAAGCTTCCAGGATCTTCTAGAGACAAGATTGAGAAATGTGGGGAACGATGTAAGAAATTACACGGGTCAGCGCATTTGGGATAGGATCGTCACTGTGAGTGCATCATTGAAATGAAGGGAAGGAGCCCTTGGAGCGGTAGATCATGAGGCAGAGATCATACTCCAGAGCTTCTGGTGGCTGAAGTTTTGGCAAAACTCAACAGTCTCCCTTGTCACTTAAGAACAGATGTCTTATGGGTGTCACACGTCTGAAGGTAATTAACTGATACAAATCACTGAGTCCCTCAGCTGCTTGGCAATCAACAAACGCTTCCCAGAAGAACTGCAGCAGAGGACAATGAAAAACAGGAGAGGATGTGGGGAGACCGGCTTTCCCACCCATTGCCGGGGAATGTGGCCGCCACAACATTTTTGGCAAGAGTCAGTCATGCAGCATGAAACTAAATCCCTACCTCTCATGATACACAACAATCAACTCAAAAGGATCAAGGTCTTAAACAAAGCCCCAAAACTCTGAACTTACTGGAAGGAAACAGGGGAAATGCTCTAAGACATGGGATAGGAGTGGATATTTGTGGACAAGACTTCGAAAACACAGACGAAAGTAAAAGCACACATGACGGATTATATCCAACTAAGACCCTTCTACACAGCAAAGGAAACAGTTAACAGGGTGCGGGGATGACCATGTGAGGAGATACACAGACTGCCCACCCGCAAAGGCCATGTATCAGATATCCTAAGGAACTGAAACAATGTCACAGTGAAAGCCATCCAATCAAAAGTAGGCAAATGCCTGGAGGTGGTGGCTTACTCCTGTGATCCCAACACTCAAGAGGCAGACGCAGGCAGATCGCTGTGAGTTCGAGGCCAGCCTGATCTACAAGAGCTAATTCCAGGAGAACAAAAGATACACACACACACACACACACACACACAAACCATCTCGGGAAGAAAGAAAAAAATAGTGGGCAAATGACCTGAATGGACCTTCTCAGAAGACATAAATGACCCTGCGTTAGATTAAAAGGCTCAATATCGCTAAGCAAAGTTGCAAACAAAGGCACTATGAGCCGTTGCCTCAACCTAGTCAGAACAGCCATTATTCAAGGACTAAGTAACAAATGTTGGTAAGAGCACAGAGAGACAAACACTTATACGTGGGTGGTGGGACGGCTACTGTGGAATACAGGTTGGCGCCTGTCAGCTTGACACAAACCTCGATACATCTGGGAAGAGGGACTCTTAACTGAGAAAAATGCCTCGATAGGACTGGCCTGCAGGCATATCTGGAGAACTGTCTTGACTAATGATGGACATGAGGAAGACCAGCTCAAGGTGGGTGGGACCAGCCCTGGGCAGGTGCTCACAGGTTGTATGAAAATGTCTTTAATCCCAGCACTCCAGGGGTGGAGGCAGGAAGTGGTAAAGAGGGACGGAGACAGGACCTCAACCCTTTAGGATATGGAATGAGACAGGTAGAAACTAGCCGCTGCTCCCAATTCTCTGACTTCCAAGTTCTTCCAAGTTTTTACCCCATATCTGACTTCCGGATCTTTATTGATTAAGATTAATTAGATTAACGCTTCGTCTGGTGTTGGGATTAAAGGCGCATACCGCCACTGCCCAGTTTCTATGGTTAACTAGTGGCTAGCTCCACCCACTGATCTCCAAGCAGATTTTATTTGTCAGAACACAAACAAAATATCACACAACCCTCTAGTCCAGTCCTGGTTCCCACGAGACACATGTTGCACAGACATGCATGTAGGCAAAACGCCCATACCATGTAGGTAAAAATAAATACCTCTAAAAAGGTGAAATAAAAGTAAGAAGCAAAATCTCTTGGCAAATAGAAATATTTGAGAAGACAGAAATCCTTATTTTGCCCTGATTTGCTCACTACACATTGTGTGCGAATATTTTTATTTGATTATTTATATTTATTTATCTCATAAAGATGTATAATATATTTCTTTTATCTCATATATATATATATATATATATTTTAAAAGTTAAGTGAAAATTTTATCCAGGGTTGACGGCACATGTCTGTAATCCTAGTACTGGAGAGGCTGAGGCTGGAGGATTGCTGCAAATTCAAGGCCAGCCTGGACTGCATAGCAAGTACCAGTCAGCCAGGCCTATGCAGTGAGAGGCAGGTGTTCTTGCCTTCAGTGGGATTCTCTTAGATGTCCTGGCTTGTGACACATTGCTGAGACCGTCCCTCTGCAGCCATCACCACGCGGCATTATGGCATCGACTCCCCAGCCAAGCGTTTTCTCTAAGTGCACAGCCACAAGGGTCACTTGACCTTGGGAACTGTGACCCTTTGCTGGCCTTTCTCTGGCCTCTCCCTTCAACTCCCCAGACTTCTGTGACCTATGATGTTCCACAGGTTGGAAACGCTCAGTCTATTTTCAACTTAAAATATGTTCAACTTACGATGAACCCGGACCACGACAGGATTTACAAGGCAGAACTCCATTGTAAGTCGAAAAGAATCTGTGCTCCGCAAAAAATAATCATGGGGACTCCCGCTGGACAAAAATCTTCCCCGTGTGCCCGAATTCCTCATGATCCTAACACGATGTTAGGGGGTGAGGTGATCATGTGTTCTAGAAAGAAAAAGATACCTCAATTCCACTTTGGGGTCAGGGAGATCCCCCAGGTCCATTATGGTCCTCAGCTCCCTGAGGCTCCATTATCTACGGGGACAATGAGATCCAGTTACTCAGGAGTCTGTAGGTTTCACTGAAATTACCCGTGGGCCTCCCTGCAAGATGTTCTCAGGCAGAGAAGAAAGGGCACTGTAGATTGTGCACAGCGGACCCAAGCCAGGGTGGGAGAGGGGACAGGTGGTTCGGGAACCCTTCGTGCGTGCGCGCGTGCGCGCGTGCGCGCCTGCGCTCGTCTCACCTCCCTGCTCCTTTTTTCAGCCACGAAAGGCAGCAGGTCAGGGGACAGGGGACGGCAGCAAGGAAACGGGAGCACAGGGCATGGGGGATTCTCCTCCGCCCGAGTTGCATGCTGACAGCTCAACTCCCCTGTCCCACAACTCCCCAACTGGTCCCACGACCTGGGCCTCTGTCCGTGCGGCCCCCCCTTCAATAGTCCGCATTGTTCGAGGAATCTCTTCCCTTTGTTTTTCCATCCATTTATTCCTCGGCTCGTTTGTTTTCCATTCTTGGGAGCAACTCGTCTGTTCTTGGGCCCCACAGTGTCTTTCTTCCCTTGATTCCTGAACAAGATGCTTGGACAGGCCCATTGTCTTAACAGCGGCAACCAACCCCATTTAGTAAAACGTTGTGTTTTAAAGGGAGAAGCCCAGGGATTCCAGTTTTTAGCCATGGTAACTTCTGGGAGGCTTGGCAGTGGTACTGTGGCCGTGTGGCCTGGGCTTTATCCTCTTGTCTTCATTTAGAGGCTAAGGTAAGAAAAACCTAAGTTCCACCAGGAAACAGGCAAAAAGTCTCTGTAATTCCCCCCTGTACATCTCTGCTCCTCTGGGCATGGCAAAATTATATTGCATGGGAGAACAAAGGTAATCCAGGGTGTCTCTGTCCCATTGAAAAATAGATCTGAGGAAGAAAGGGAAGAGCCAGCGAGGCCAGAGCAGTTAGACCCCAGGCAGACCGTATCTGGTAGGGGCAGAGGCTCTCAACACAAAACAACAACCAAAATGGTACCCCGGGCTAGGTGTGGTGACACATGCTTTTAATCCCAGCACTCAGGAGGCAGGGGCAGGTGTATCTCTGAGTGGAGGCCAGCCTGGTCTATGAAGTGAGTTCCAGGACAACCAGAGCTGTTACACAGAGAAACCCAGTCTCAAAACAAACAGAAAAGTTCCCTGGAAGCCCCAGAAAGGACCCTTGGACATCATCTTAGGTGTGTGTTTTCTCTTGGGCTTTGCTCGGGACATGCTGGGATCATTGTGGGAGCAATTAGACGGGTTATTACTGTGCCGCTAAAGGTGGAAAGGAAGGACGTGGCCGACTCCCCTCAGCTCCCAGGCTTCAGGGTCTGATTTGCTGACAGCACAGAAGGCCCCTTAGTGAGCCCCCAAAACAACAAAATAACCGCATCTCTTGCCCCCACCCAACCCTCAGAGACTGGCACAGAATGACAGGTGGAAGGCAGACCACTAAAGGAGTGGCATAAGATTTGGACACGCTGGATCTCCTTGTACCAGAAGTAAACGAAATAAACCCAGGAAGTAGGAGAAAGACGCCATTCAAAATGGAACTACTTTCCTTAAAGGTGTGTTACGAGCGAGTATTTCCAAGCAAAATTCAGGGCAACGTAGAATAGATCAAACTCTTTGTCTTCCATATTAACCTTGGGTTTCATGATGTGTGTATGTGTTTGTGTGTGTGTGTGTGTGTGTGTGTTTGTGTGTATGTGTGTGTGCATATACACACTTGCACACCCTTAAATGTGGCCACTGTGCACAGAAGGAATGATGGGAAATCCTGCAGGTCTCACAGATGCAGGGGGAGTCCTCTTTTGGAGCTGACTGCACAGAGCTGTCCCTTCAACATGGCGGCCGCTCAGCACTCTTGGCAGAAACACTTGGCTCCAGCAGAAAAATCTCAGCAGGGCGGCTTGTTTCTGCTCATCAAACACCAGTAGCTTTCACGGAGAGCAGCAGAAAAAAAAAAAAAAAATGGGAGAGATGTGTCTGATCGCTTTTGGGCCGTGTGTCAGCATTTTTCGGAGGCACAGTTAGCTCAGCTCTGATTTTGAAAGAAAAGTTGTGGCTGTCTTCTGTCCCGAAGACTCAGCCAAGGGAACAGTTGGCAGGGATTCACCTGCACCCCAGATGCCTTCATCAAGTCCCTGGGAAGACCCGAGAGGCCCATTACTGGAGGCTAATCAGAGAGTTCACCTTGTTCCTGCTAAGTACGGGCTGCAGGCAATGCTCTAGAAAGGAAGCACCAGAAACAAATTGCTGGATTCCTTTTGTGGCTTCTCTGAAGCCATCCCCACCTATAGCTTCCCGTCCATTTCATGCCTGTTCCCACCAGCAGCGGCGCAGGGAGGAGAACGTAGGGTGTAGACTTAATGCAGCTTACACCTGCTCAGCCTCCAGGAGAAATACTCTGTGAATCCCCAGTAGAGGGGAGACCCAAGGACCTTCCCAACAAGGAGCTGGTTGGATGAAGGCCGCTTGGCCCAGCTGCTCAGCCCCAAAATAACCACACAGAAACTATATTATTTACATCACTGCTGGGCCCATTAGCTCTAGCTTCTTATTGGCTAACTCTTACGTCTTAATTTAACCCATTTCTATTAATCTGTGTATGGCCACATGGCTGTGGCTTGCCGGCTAAAGTTCCGACGGCCCCATGTGGTCTCTCTCACTCTGCCTTCCTTCTCCCAGCATTTGGTTCCATCTTCCCCACCTACCTGAGTGCTGCCCTATCAACAGGCAGTTTCTTTATTCATTAACGGTAATCACAGCACACTGCGGGGACTCTCACATCAGGTGCTTCCCATAACCAAAAGACCAGCATGTCTTCCCTTCCAAGAGACTCAAGGGGTAGAACGAGATATCTCGGTACAACTTCATGACCAGACTAAAGAAAGGAGGGCAAATCGGGGGGATTCGCTCTTAGAGGTTCACCTCAAAAGCTCAAAGGGACTTCTGTGAAGGGTATGAAGCCACATACTACCCAGAATGCTTAGGGTCAAAACTCTTCAGAAAAGTGAAATTAAACAGATTACTAATAAATACAACACTTGATACACAGTAGTATCTCCATCGGCAGGTTGATTTCCCATGGTTTTGGTCATTATAGTCAACCGTAGCCTTGAAATAATATGTAGTCCAGAGGAGAAAGCGCACACTGTTCCAAGTAGCAATGCTACTCTCCTGGATCACTAAATCAACCCTTAGGTCAGTGTATCGACCTTACATTTGCTACCTACCCATTAGTCACCCCAGAACCATCTCAGTTACAGACTGATTATCCCAGGAACACAGAGCTTAGTTTCAAGGAACCCTTATTTTACTTAACGACGATCCCAAAGTGCAGGAGTATTAGTGTAAACGAGGCACTAGGGCGTAAAACCCCAAGAACAGATGAACTCTGAGGCCATGCTGCAGGACATATGGACAAAATTAGACGCACATACAAGGTCAGGGAAGGCCTGCAGTTGCGTTCATCCCGGAGGGACCTGAATTGTATCCCTTGTGGAATAACACATTCCTTATTACTGCACGAATGTATCCTAAACCCCAGAGCAGTCTTGAAATCCATCACAAGAGATTTAGTTGGAGTAGGGTGACACACTGTCCCTGGGGACACCGCCTTGTCTAGGTGGCCTGTTTGTTTTATAAGCTCTACTTGCCATCGAGATGCAGACATTAAAGTACACAACACTTGGATTGATGTCATGATAAATTTTTACAGCAGCATCTACCGCCCCAACCGAGCCATAAAGCATTAAGGGCAGCCCAGGAAGTCCCTCACACCCTTTCCAAGTCAATATCAAGCAAGTAATTACTCTTAGACTTAGGCCTTTGTGAATTAGTCAGGCTGCTCTAAGTGGCTATATAAACACCGTCACGCTTTGGTCTCTTTCCCTCTGGTTTTTTGCCCTGTGCCTCTCAACTCACTTCTGAATGGAAGAGTTGTCCAGATGTTCCCACTGCTGAACTGTCTTCTGCTGTATGAAAAGCCACGCTTGGCTGTGGTCTCTTTGGTCACAAGCACCTCTGGCAAGAGGGACCTCCGTGGGCTTGGTACCTCTGCTGTGCTGGCAGGGGTGAGGGCCACAATGGAGGCCTGAGGAAGACAGAGGGAACGAGGTAGGCTGGCTGCAGCATCCTCACTGAGAGAGGAAGGTGGAGACAATTTGCTAGGTGCTCTGCTAAAGAAAACATCACCCCACCCTCTTCCCCAACCCCTGGGGACGATTGACAGCTCTTGGGTCGCCCCCTTGTCCGATATGGGTGCCCAAGGAGACTGAGAACCCAGAACTCTCAAGGCTGTTGCCTAAACTGGTTTGAGAAAAGACCCTTCCTTTCCTGGAGCCTCTGGCTTACTGGCCAAACCAGTCGGGCATAACAACGGCCACTGATGTTGGCCCGAGCATCCAATCTCCTTCTGTTTCTCTCTTGCTTCCTCTGGGCACTCAGGATTCTCTCCACTTCTCTCTCCTAATCACGGTTATCTGCTTTTAACAGGACTCTAAGTGACAGTGGCTAAAACAGCCCCAGGCAACACTCACAGGAAGCCACCAGGGCCCAGCCTCAGCCGCAACTCCAGGTCCCTGGGCAATAATTTAAAAGCAGCTGGCTCTGTCAGGATTGTCTCTCCCGTGTGTTGAGCAGGCCCCTGGCTACCTTTAGGATTGCCCCCAGGGCCTGACACTCCCTCTAACTACCGGCCCACCTCACCTCTGATTTCCATAAACAAAGACAACTGCCAGGTCTCGGCTTCCACACGTCCGGGGCCGGAGAGAGTCACCAGGTGGGGGCCTTCCAAGCCAGCTCCGATCTTAATGAACTCCAGTCTGTGAAAGGGACTGAACAAGAGACCAAAGAATCATCACCCACTGTCCAGTCTCCCTGTTCTTTTCTGCCCCAAGCTACAGGTTCTGGATCTCGGAGTCCTCCTCCCAACACCAAGTTCTCCTCAGCTCTCTGCCTGAGGCCCCCCTACTGCTGCCCGTGAGGCCACAGCTTACTTCTGACTTCAGCCTCTCCACTCAAGCAGAAGCAGGGTGACTGAGTGTGAGATATTTACTGCACATGGACTTGCAGAAGCAGAGGCTGTCCTGACCGATGTCTTACACTCCACTTAACGGAGGACTCAGTGCCTCCTGAAAACAGTTTCCTACGTCGGTGAAATGAGCTTGCTCACATCCTCCTAACTGATGATGTGACACTGTCCGTCAGGACAAAGCGATGCCTCTTCGTTGTGACGGATTCCAAGATTCCTGGTCACCAGCCACTGAGTTGGGGGGTGTGAGTCTGCACTCATCATAAACGGCTGCTTCCTCTGTACGTTGTGTTTAAGTGCTCGTGCCTATCCAAGGACACTCTCTGACTGCTCAGGAAGAACCGTCAAGTTCACATATCTAGAACTTACTTCGTGCCAGACCCCACACCAGGCAATGACATCCTTGTCTCATTTAATTCTCATAAAAAATTACTGGAGGATTAATCTCACTGGATACAGGAAGAAACAGAGGCTCAGCGAAGCTAAGTAACCGGCCTAAGAGGGAGGAACGGGTAAGATGTGAAGGAGCCAAGATGTAACTGATAAGTTCTGCTGCCCAGAGGTGGCATTGCCTCCTGTATCAATAAAGAAAATGCCCCCACAGACATGCTCATAGGCCAGTCTAACAGAAGAAATCTCTTTCCTGAGGTTCTGTCCTCCCAGGTAACGTTAGCTTGTATGGAGTGGACAAAAACTAAATAGTACAACAGCTCTTGTGGAAAGAGAGAAGGAGGAAGGAGGGGGGGGGGGGGAAACAAGGTACTCAGGCTAGAAGTAGAAGGCAGATCTACCTGCCTCAGCAGATGGGGGAGTAGGCGGAGCTTATCTCTTAAAAGGACAGGACAGACCATCACACTGTGAGCACAGAACCATAGACAAGATCTGGGTTGTCTGGAGGGGAATGTATGCACCAAATCATGGAAGCTGAACGACTTACAAGTTCCCAGAGTCTAAGCCGGGCAGTGGTGGCGCACGCCTTTAATCCCAGCACTCGGGAAGCAGAGGCAGGCGGATCTCTGTGAGTTCGAGACCAGCCTGGTCTACAAGAGCTAGTTCCAGGACAGGCTCCAAAGCCACAGAGAAACCCTGTCTCGAAAAACCAAAAAAAAAAAAAAAAAAAGTTCCCAGAGTCTGAATATTCTTAAATGGTTTGAGGTTTTCCCACAGAGTGTTTTTAATTAAATACTGTATATACTAGTCTGCTCCATGTTCACAGCTCCAAGATGACCCAATTATTAAACTTTCTTCTTTCCCGTCTTGTGGGAAAGCCCTCTCATGATAACCACCCGAGGACCACATCATCTTCTTCACCTCCATAACAAAGCATTAGACATCTGTAAAGGAACCTCTAGACCACTGCCAGTGGGGTGGACAGAGTAACACGGTGGCAAGGACATCCACTCTGCCCCTGTGTGAAAGCTCGTACGTACTTTAAGACAGAACTACGGGAAAGTGGGAGGTTTGAAGAGACCTTGAAGACCCATCATTGACCAAATGAGATAACCAAAAAGTTTAAAACGTGAACGCTTGTGTGAAGAGCTACCATGATCATTGTCCCCATTTCCAGCATTTGAGAAACTGGATTCCGTGGCCCACGGATAGATCCCTCTTCTCGGAGTCTTCTCTAGGAGATGGCCATTCTCCTCTATGTAGAGTCTCTATAAATCCCTCCTGGCTGTTGGGGGAGGAAGTACTGTTGGAGGAAGGAGCTGCTTGTTTGTCCTGGCTGCCTAGAACCAAAATAACCACACAGAAGATATATTAATTAAAGCACTGTTTGACTCACTAGCTCTAACTTCTTTTTGGCTAACTCTTATATTAATTTAACCAATTTCTATTAATCTGTATATCGCCACATGGCAGTGGCTTACTGGCAAAATTCGGCAAGTCTGACTCTGGAGGCTCCATGGCCTCTCTCTCTCTTTCTCTCTCTCTCTCTCTCTCTCTCTCTCTGCCTTCCTTCTCCCAGTGTTCAGTTCCTCCCTCCCCACCTACCTAAGTTCTGCCCTATCAACAGGCCAAGGCAGTTTCTTTATTCATTAATGGTAATCACAGCTCACAGAGGGGACTCTCACATTAGTATACTGTTCTGAATGTGTGTGTTCCACAAACACACACACACCCAGTTCATATGCTAAGTTGAATGTGTTAGCAGTAGAAGGCAGGCATTTGGAAGTTCAGGAGAGTAGAGTCCTCCTGAGTGAGATTGGTGCCCTTAAAAAAGAGACCAGATGAAGCATGTTTGCCTTTCAACCATGAGGATGCAGACCCAAGGTGCAAGTTAGGAAACCAAAGGCCTTCACTGAATAAGGAACCTTTTGATTCCTCCATCTTGGATTTCTCAGCCTCCAGCGAGATGTACGCTGCTGTTGTCCATGTATTGCACAGTCTGATGGTCTTTGGTATAGTTTCCCCAACTGTCTAAGACAGGGAGGGGGCAGAATCTTAAAGTTAAGGGAGACCTAGTATTCTGAGGGTCCTGGAGGTATGCACAGGAGCCCGGCTCTGGGAAAGGAAGGCTGAGTCTTTGGGAATTCTGATTCTTCACAGAGCACCCACAGGGCTCTCTCTGACAGAGCTAACTACGGTCATCTTCGTTATCTGGCATCCCCAGTGCTGGCAACAGAGTATTTCATGTGGTTTTCCCATCAACCTGTCAAAAAGGCAAGAAGACAAAGGTATGAAATAGGACAAGCCACTGACTTCTTGGCCTGGGATGCTGTCTGGAGTCTGAGTCCAGTTTCTGACCGGGGGCACATGATACCAGATCCCGTTTTCCCACACCACGTCTCTGAGGTTTCAAAGAAGGTAACATCTGTTTCTTTACAACCTCCCCCTCCATTGGCACACTATATTCCTGGAGAGAGACATCTAGAAAGAAGAGGAGGGGTGTGTGTGTGTGTGTGTGTGTGTGTGTGCGCGCGCTTGTATTGGGGGTGCCCTCTTGGGCACTCCCTAAGGGATGGTAAAGATGGTGTTGGTATTGACAACAGTCAGGGCAGTGAGAGACTAAATATTAGGGACAGGCAGAACACACTAAGACTGTAGTTTACTAAACCCTATACCAAAATCCTTGCCAGCCACAGAATTGCTATGTTCCTGCCTGCCTTTGCATCCTAACTGAGCTGTCTGTGAAGTCACGCTGGGGCCTTCCCCAGATCCTGGGTGAAGAGAAGCCGTCAGTGGCACCAGCTCCCCTCACACCCCAGAATGCTACTGTCTAGAGCAAAGACATGGGCTCATCTGGAGACACCAGGCTGCCCAGAGGGGCTCTCAGCTGCCCCCACCCCTCGGATGGATTTCCAGCTTTAGATAACTTGCTTGTCAAAACACCTTGAAACTGCCAGGCTAGGAACAATCTAAACATTCGTGTAGTTACATGATAATAATTACACCTTCCATGTACATAACACCTTTCTCCCCCAGAGCAGCCGAATTCTACATTATCTCATTAATCCTCCCACCCCTGGGAGGCAGGGAGGACCCACCCGTTCATAGATGGAAGAGAAGGAAGAGGAAGGAAAGCAAACGGGGGGGGGGGGGGGGGGGGGAGGAAGGAGCTGCCCGGCTCACACTTTAGTTACAGGGTTAGATGCAGTCTAGCTGGGGACCTGGGTAGAAAACGGAAAAGTACTACAGCGCCCCCCCCCCCCCACCACACACACACACCACCACACTGAGCACTTGAGTCTTTAGGTCTCTGTTCTGCAGATAGGGAAAGCGAGCACGGAAAAGTGTGGCCGTCCCCACCCTCCCTGGAAGAGCCTGCACCCCAGCGGGTACCCGGAGCAATACCAGGTAGAGGAAGGCAGAGCGAGGTTTAGCAGGGGAGGGGTTGGCCCCTCCTCGGCCCCCAGAGGTCAGAGGTAGCTGAGTAAAAGCTGCTCATTATGTAGCCCTTATGGAATCTATAGAAAAGGCCTAATTCACTGAGAGCAGCACCCCACCCCCACGCTTCCTCCCTTGCTAGTTGCGTTTTCTGGCGCATCCTTTTGACACGGGGACAATTGCCACTATTGATTGCCGCCCCGAGGCCACCTGCCACTGGTCCTTTCTCATGCACACAGCTAAAAAGCAGCCACAAAGCAGGCCGAGCTGTGATTCCCACCAGACCTGGGAAGGGACCTCCGTGCACCCTCCGCCCCCACCAGAGCACTGGAGCGTGAGGCCTCTAGAATTTCTGCAGTCCGAAGGGGACTGGAAGACTCCGGCCAGAGCGGGAGATTGTCAGGCCTGGCTGCTCACTGACTTCTCGAATCTCTGGGAGGTTTGACAGGAAATTAAGCCATTGCGATGAAGGTGAGGTGAGGGGGCTCTCAGTATACACCGATTTTGGGGTCCCAGGTCCTGACCCTCACTCACAGTGTGTAGCTGGAGCTGGCGGCTATGTATTCAGAAATTCTGTAAACTGCTTAGTGGCAATTACATTGGAAGTTTAAAGCAAGCTCTGGCGGGCCTCTGCCATGCAAACGGGCAAATGCTGCCACTTTTCTCAACCACGACCTTTCCTCCACCCCTGCTCTCCCACCCTTACCTCACAGCCAGCTGTTAAACCTTTACCAGCCTAGTCACCTTCCAGGAACATCAGGCACAGTCTGTAGACCCAAGCCAAGCTTTCAGGCCAGGGTTGAGCAAGTCGTCCACCCCTAGCCAGAAGCACGGTCCTCTGTGTTGTGTGTCTGGGCATTCCCTGACATTAGAGAGACACTGTGTCCTAAGTTCCTTCTTCAAAATGCTGTTATTTGGACCCAAATAATAGATTTTCTGCCTACACAGTGACTCTTGGCTCTTTGGCACCAGTTCCTAAACTGCCAAGCCAATACCTTCAAATCAATGCTTGCAAATATTGACTAGATTAGATTGGACTGTTTTTTGTTTTTTGTTTGTTTGGTTTTGGGGTCTTGGGGTTTTTTGCTTTTTTGGGGGGGTTTCAAGACAGGGTTCTCTGTGTAGCTTTGGAGACTGTCCTGGAACTCACTCTGTAGACCAGGCTGGCCACGAATTTACAGAGACTTGTCTGCCTCTGCCTCCCAAGTGCTGGGACTGAAGGCATGCGCCACCACCACCCGGTTTATTTTGGGTTTGTTTGTTTGTTTGTATTTTGATTTTTGAATTTTTTGGAGACAGTGTTTCTCTTGGTAGCCCTGCCTGTCCTGGACCTCAATTTGTTGGCCTCCAACTCATACAGGTCTGCTTGCCTCTGCCTCTGGAGTGCTAGGATTAAGGGCCTTTGCCAGCAAACTTTTTTTTTAAACAAAGCTCATTTGTCATAGTTAAACCCTCTATAGGTGCTAAGGTTGATATATTATACAGAAAGGTCTATTTGATTCATATAAACTTATGTTGCTTAATAGTGACCCCTTGGCAGGCTCTAAGCTGACCTAGGACACAAGGCTCTGAGGGGTTGTCTAGATTAGGTACACAGGTGAGAAGACCCACCTTGGCTGTAGGCAACATTGTTTCATAGGCTGAATAAAAAGAAGAAAGCCAAGCTGAGCACTAGAATCCCTGGCTTTCTGTTTGCAGACTACAGCACCTCAAGTTCCCCACAGCCACACCTTCCCCTCAGGACGGACAAAAGCTGTGCTGTAGGCTGTAACCAGCTCTTCCTTCCTTCAGCTGGTTTTGTTTTCCTCCAGTATTTTGCTGTAGCCACGAGGCACACAGTTGCTAGAACATAGATGGCCGTCTTTAAAGGGTGGACTGGCAAGGCCCAATGAAATCGTCTATCCTTTCAAGTTACCCGAAGGCAAGAGAGAACCCTGCTCTAAACCAGGAGGTGTTTAGAAGCTGGGTACTGACACAGTCATCTTTTCAACCATTTCTGCAGGGGTGTTGCTTTCTGTTGAGCACAGTGTAAAGTAGTGGTTCTCAACCTGCCGAAGACTTCAACCCTCTAATACAGCTGCTTGTGTGTATGTGTGAGGGTGTGAGATCTTGGGGGCTACAACAGTTGTGAGCTGCCGTGTGGATGCTGGGAATTGAACCCGGGTCCTCTGGAAGAGCAGTCAGTGCTCTTAACCACTGGTCCATCTCTCCAGCCCCCTTATCTGTGTTTTCATATGATCTCAGGCAACCCCTGTGAAAGGGTTGTTCGACCCCCTAAGGAGATCACAAGCCACAGGTTGAGAATCGCTGCTGTAAAGAATGCATAAACAAGCTATCGGTGAAGCCTCCAACTGCTGTCCACTGAACGGTTGTGAGTACCGTCTCCTGGAAGTCATTATTATACCTTGTTTATTATGCACTCTGAACCTCACCCCTGTAGACTTCTAAATCCCCTACACAAACCCCACAGGTCCCTGCCAGTCCCCGCCCCTGTGGTGATAGACAGGAGCAACTCTGATCTTCACCAGGTTTTTCTCAACAACGCTTCAAGCTCCCCACTTGAGCCCTTTCTCCAGGCTACATATGCGAGCATTCTTACCTCTTGCGGTGTTGGAAGGGAATTGCATCAAATCCAGGGCCTGGCACACGCCAGTACTCTACCACCAAGCTAAATTGCTCTCCCATCTTTATCTTTTCAACTAGGAAGAGGGGGCATAAAACACTCTTCATCTATGCACCAATGTTACTGTTCACCATCATGCATGGACCATCAAAGAAAGAGAAGGTGGGGTTATCCTGCCCTCCCAGAGACAGACGGGTATACAGAAAATCTGAGGCACATCCAAGAGGACCTTCCACCCCACACTCATATCAACCACGGCCTTCCAGTTCAGCTAGGAACCCGAGGGGTACTTAGAAAATTATCACATTGGGGTGATGGAGGCGGGTCTTCTATCAGTCTGTTGATTTCATTGGTTAATTAATAAAGAAAACTGCTTGGCCTAATAGGTTAGAACATAGGTGGGTGGAGTAGACAGAACAGGAAGAAGGAAGTGAGGTAGATGGCTCAGTCAGATGCCACTCCTCTCCTAAGTTAGACAGACCGCCCTGCCTCTCCTCAGGAAGAGATGCGATGAAGCCAGCCACCAGGTCAGATGTGCTGAATCTTTCCCGGTAAGACACCGATCGTGGTGCTACACAGATTATTAGATATGGGTTAGTCAAGATGTGAGTAAGAGGCTGAAAATAATGGGCCAGGCAGTATTTAAAAGAATACAATTTGTGTGTTGTTATTTCGGGTTTTAAGTTAACCGTGCAGGAGCCTGGCGGCCAGGAGCTGGGCGGCGGGAAGTGGCCCAACAGCTCCTCACTACGTTGGGGAATCAAAAAAAAAATTGTTTTCTGAAAAGATCCTCCCCAGACAGTATGGAAAACCATCTGTGTAACAAATGCAATACTGAGTGTCTTTCCAAATGCCTACATAGTAAAGGCTTGGTCCTCAGGCTGACACTATTGAGGTGTGGCCCTGTGAGAGGTGAGGTTGAAGAGGAGTGTTCCTCAAAGAAGCTCACAGGACGCAAGCATCTCCCTCCTTTCTCTTCTCTTTGCGTCTGGGGTAACATAAGGTAAGGGTTTCCTTTCCACTCACCTCCACTGTGATGTACTGCCTCGCTGCAGCCCCCCAAAATCACAGGCCACCCGACAACCAGATGTACTGCCTCGCTGCAGCCCCCAAAATCACAGGCCACCTGACAACCAGGGACTGAAAACTCCAACACAGACAGCCCCCCCCCCAAAAAAAAAAAACCACACACACAATCTGGCAGTGGTGGCGCACATCTTTAATCCCAGCCCTTGGAAGGCAGAGGCAGGCGGATCTCTGTGAGGTCTGCTTGGTCTACACAGCAAGTTCCAGCATAGAGCTAACTTGCTACACTTCAGGCTCCACGGTGTGAGTCATAACTACTCAGTTCTGCCTTTTGTAGCACAGACGGTCATGGCAGTGTTCCAATAAAATCTGATCCATGGATTTTGAAATCTAAATTCTTTTTTTTGTTTGTTTGGTTTTTTTTTGTTTTGTTTTGTTTTGTTTTGTTTTTTTTTTTGAGACTGGGAGACAGGGTTTCTCTGTAGCTTTGGAGCCTGTCCTGGAACTAGCTCTTGTAGACCAGGCTGGCCTTGAACTCACAGAGATCCCCCCCCACCTCTACCTCCCCAGGTGCTGGGATTAAAGGCGTGTGCTGCCACTACCCGGCTGAAATTTAAATTCTTATCATCTTCAGTTGTCATAAAATATGATCTTTTTTTTTTTTTCACAATTTAAACGTGCTCAAAGTCACTTTCAGCTCCAAATCAGATTGGCCTCATAGGCACTGGTCTCCTGCCCCCTGATTGGAAGAAGGATATTGGAGGAGGTAGGCCTGGGCTTCAGGATTTTTAGGCTGCGGGATGACCCGGAGGTACCCAAAGGATGAATCTTGATGGAGTTTCGTGTGCCCTGTAAAGGAATTCGGACTTCCCTATGTATGCATGACGGGTTTTTAGTGGAACACTCATTTCTTAAAACAATTTTTTTGGTTTTTTTTTTTTTTGCATTGAGATTTTCTTTATTTGTGACCATTTCTTGGGGTGGGGGGTGAGTCAGTTTTGTTCTGTTTTATGTGTTGGCAGAACAATCATGAAAGAATACTGCTGACTCTAATTCATACATTTATATAACAATGAAAATTCCCCTAAATTTAATGTACCTGCAGAGATTTCACAGTCACTAAGTGGGCCACATCAGCCTCTGTCGATCCAACAGAGGTCAGCTGTTGGCAGCTGTTCTGGGTCACTAGCTGGAATCTAGCTCCTTGGGGGGTTAGCAAAGATCACTCCTCAACTGCGGCGTTTTGTGGCTGGCTGCTTTGCTGACTTCCAAGCAGAGCCTATGGTTGTCTAGATGAAGTATAAGAGCCTGGTTTTGGAGTCTCCTGCCTACCTCTCCTGCACTCAGCTGCCCTGAAGCACTCGCCATTGCTTCATTGTTGCGGCTTCGACACCGTCTGGAGCAGACCGCAGTGATGGAAACAATGTATCACTGTGAGTTTCTGCCCACAGAAGTGTTGTAGACTGTTTATTTGTTTACACTGTGTGACGATGTGTCTCTGTGGTTGGGTTAATAAAGAGCTGGAAGGCTGATAGCTAAGCAGAAGAGAATAGAGGGGACTTCTGGGGGAGGGAGGGAGGGAGGGAGGGAGGGAGGGAGGGAGGGAGAGAGAGAGAGAGAGAGAGAGAGAGAGAGAGAGAGAGAGAGAGAGAGAGAGAGAAGGCAGGAGTGAGAACTCTGGGAAGAAGACAGGTGGAGAGACTCCAGGGAGATGCAGAACAAGTTGGACATACAAAATGGAAGAGAGATTAAAAAGCCTTGTGGCAGAACATAGATTACTAAAAGCATGTTAATTTAAGTTATAGGAGCAAGTAGGAGATCAGCCTAAGATAAAGGCCAAGCTTTCAGAATTAATAATAAGTCTCCATGTCATTATTTGGGGCCTGGTGATCCAATGATAGTCGGACAAGAAGCCTTGCTACAGGTTCCCAGAAAGAAACAAGAGTCCAGGGCAGCAGGACGAGACTGCACCTTTGACCTTCTATCCTGAGCTCCCTTGGGCCGTCGGTCTTCTCTTAATCCCAGTAAGAAATAGCTGGGGAAACAGCTCAATGGTAGAGGCTGGCTTTCTAGCTGTTCAGGGCCCTACAGTCAATAACCATAGTAACACTTAAAAAAAAAAATTCTTGCTACAAACACCTGCCAGCCAGCGAGCCTTTAGTTATTCAGAACAGCCACGGAAACTGTGGTCTAAATATAACCCAGCTGAGGACTTTACGGGCTTAGCCACAAAGCCTCTCCAACAACCTCAACAACCTCAGGACCAGAGTGAAGGTAGGTTCCGCTGAGTTACCTGGGGATAGGACTCAGAGGAACCGCCCCCCCCCCACCCCTCCAACCTGCAACAGGCGTGGAGGCAGCGCTACTGCTGCGGGGGCGGGGCTTCCAAGGCACTGCAGCTGCAGTTCTTACCAAGTAGGTAAGTCACTTCTCTATGCTACAATCTTTTTACCTATAAGATAGGAATAGGATATAGCTCAGTGACAGAGTGCTTGCCTAGCGTGCAACAAGGCTCTCGGTTGGAAAGAAAGGAAAGAAACGGGATAAAAGAGCTTCTTGAGGGGGTTCTAAGTATTATTAAATTAAATAATTCACATAAAGCAACCAAAGCAGTGTCTGGTATATATACTCGGTCTACACAATTGTGAGCTATTCTATGTTATTATCACAGTCATAGCATCTGATATTAATTTAGCAAAGTTTGATCAGCTCTTTCATTTTTTTGCATATTTTATGTGCACAGGGGTTGCCCAGTGGCAGGGCCTTCATCAATTCACCATCATCTTCATCAGGTTACACCAGGGTGCTTGTACCCAAAGCTCTCACTGTGAGCTCCTCATCTTGCTTCCTAGTACTGAGCCTGACAGCTGGGCCCAGCCTGGCATCAAGAGCCTTTGAGATCGTAAAAAGGTCAGAGAGGAGAGCAATGGGGGCCAACTCTCTATCTCTTTCTGTTAGGAAGGCTGTGGCAGGCAGGGAACACCAATGGCTGGGACTTTGGCAGGAGGAGTAAAGTCCCTAGGCAAAGAATAACTGGCCAAGCATGAGAGAGTCCGGCTTTCCTTCTGTCACTGATAACTCTCCCCCCCCCCCCCAAGCCAGGCCTGGTGGTACAGGCCTGAAAATCAGCTACTCAATAGACTGAGACATGACCACAGCAAGTTCAAGGCCTGCCTGGGCTACAGAATGAATTCAAGGCCAGCCTGGGCAACCTCATCTCAAAATAAAAATTAAAAGAAAGCTGGGGCCGGGCAGTGGTGGCGCACGCCTTTAATCCCAGCACTCGGGAGGCAGAGGCAGGCGGATCTCTGAGTTCGAGGTCAGCCTGGTCTACAAGAGCTAGCTCCAGGACAGGCTCTAGAAACTACAGGGAAACCCTGTCTCGAAAAAAAAAAAAAAAAAAAAAAAAAAAAAAAGAAAGCTGGGTGGTAAGATGATGATGATTGCTGGTATGGGCAAGGTCCCAGGTTAAATCTTTACTACCCAAAATAAAATAAAATAAAATGCATTCACAACACTGCATAGCAGTGCACAGCACCTCAACACAGAGTCAACATAACACCACACACACAAACACACACAGAGACACACACACAGATGCACACACAGACACACAGATACAGAAACACACAGACACACACAGACACACACACACAAGCACACACATACACACACACAGACACAGAAACACACGGACACACACACACCGACACACACAGATACACAGACACAGACATGCACATGTGCGCGCGCACACACACACACACACACACACACACACACACACACACACACACACAGGGCCAAGCTGCCCTGACTTCTATGTCCTTTCTCTCTAGAGCAGACTGGTAGAATTCTCTCCAGTCTGCCACAAGCTAAACAAGGTGTCAGGACAGTCGGCATACACAGTTGGGAGGGCTGTGAGAGTCTAGGCTCACCATGTCCCAGGTGTGGATTTGGCAAAAGTTGAGCTCCTCACGGCAATGCAGGCCCACTGCTGGGACCAGAGAGTGAGGAGAAAGCAGTCAGGGCCGTGCCTGGGGTGCAGTCACTACAGTCACTGTCCTTGGACAGCTGATTCATCACTGCTCAAGGTTCCTACTAATGCTGAGACCACAGAAGGCAGCGATAGGGTGGGGGGGGGTGCGGGATGGGGACTCCATGACCCAGAAGAAAGTCAGTAAGTACAGTACCCTGTGTCCTCTCGTTAAACCTCTGAGCATCTGCAGTGCAATGTATCTGCCACCACCTCCGAGGCACTTCCATTAGCAAGCGTATTAATTAGAGTCGTTTTGCCAGCCCAGATCACTTATCTGCATGGAAGACTCCTTGGGTCTTTGTCCTCAGGGCCAGAATGCAGTGTGGTCAAGTCACTTGTGTTCAGATGTGTGTTCTCACACAGCCATAACTCCTGACAGAGTCCTGGGTGGAATCCTGGCACAATCACTCCATTTGGGACACTCATCCTGTTTCGTCCTGGTCTACACTGTCTTGGATCATCTTCTTCTCTGAACGTGACTCTTTCCCACTAGGGGGTCCCAGGACCTTGGGACGAGTTTACTGGTGCTCACACATAGCTCCGGCTTGAGAGTGGTATGGTTCTTAGATCGCTTCCAGGCAGTTTAGGCACATGGGAGCCTGCCTCCTTCCAGGCTGTACCCTGCAGAGGTGATTGGAGTTTGGAGAGTTCTTCCACCTGGTGGCCTGTGCAAAGTCAGCTTGTTAAAAGCTTCCCTACGGCCCAAGGCTTTGTTGGAGCTCCGTGCTCTGGCGGTGAACCCACCAAGGCTCAGGCCACAGGAGTTACAGGGGTTTGTCTTCCTCTGCATAATTCTTTTTTAGGTTGGCTAGACGCCCACATTTCTGAAGAAAAACGAAGAAACAAAGCCCAGAAAACAAAACAAGGCCAACTCCTCAACATTCTACCGTGAGACAGTATGTGGCCTTGACCCGAACTTTAGAGAGGAAGGGTGTCTTCCTCCACGCTGCAGCCACAGAGGGTGGCCGGCAAGAAGAGCTGCCGTGAGCTGGGAATGCCAACAGCCTGACCACCGTTTTTCTTGTGTAGGAATGGAGCGCTGCTGTACCCACTTTCTTTTTTCTTTTAATAATTTTATTTTATTTATTTTTTTTTTTTTTTGGTCTTTCGAGACAGGGTTTCCCTGTAGTTTCTAGAGCCTGTCCTGGAACTAGCTCTTGTAGACCAGGCTGGCCTCGAACTCAGAGATCCGCCTGCCTCTGCCTCCCGAGTGCTGGGATTAAAGGCGTGCGCCACCACCGCCCGGCTCTTTTAATAATTTTAATTTTTTAAAAAAGATTTATTTATTATGTATACAGTGTTCTGTCTGTATGTATGCCTGAAGGTCAGAAGAGGGCACCAGATCTCATTACAGATGGTGGTGAGCCACCATGTAGTTTCTGGGAATTGAACTCAGGATCCCTGGAAGGAGAGCCCATGTTCTTAACCTCTGAGCTATCTCTCCAGCCCCCCACTTTATGATAAACAAATAGGCACACTGAAGAAATCAATTGGCCACGATACCAGTTCGAGAGAGCTAGGGGCAGCAATGAGCAATCTTCACTGTTTAACTTCCTAGGTGGATTTAGAACCACCTAGGAGACTGGAGTGCAGAAGACCCACCCTGTACGTGAGTGATAGACCCTATGGGCTGGGCTGAAGAGCAGAATAATAGAAGAAACCCAGCCAAGGGCCAGCAGCTCCTTCTGTTTCTTGTCTGCCCCGAAGGTCCTCTGTCACACATTCCCGTCCTCATGACACCCCGTCTAAGGGAACAGCGTCAAGTAGCCATGGAAACATGAGCAAGACAAAAACTAATCATCCTTCCTTTCAAATTGTTAGGTGCTCTGGTCACAGAGAAGAGAAAAGGGACTAACACAGAAAGGTCCAAACCCGGGCAGTCCTGGCCGAGAACCCAACCTGCTGGTTTAATGACCACCACACCTCTGACACTAACTGCCTCTATACTGTTGTGTTGGAAAGAGGGAACGGATGACAGGAGAAGAAGAAGCTTTCCCACAGTGCTCACCTCTGGCAGCCTCTCTGATGATGTCACACTGCCAACGGACCAGAACCTGGGAATGGTGAGCTTGGTTCCCATACACCCTCCGGTCTCTTCTGCATACAAGCCACAGGTCTAAGAGAGCACCAGGGCATTACCTCATTCCAAAGCGCTCACCTAGACACTCTAGCCAGAGTTTCTGTACTTTCAGACTTGGGCCGTGGGACCTCACCCCTGGCTATAGGCCAGTTCCTTTGCAGCATCCAAACTGTCCAGAATAAAACAACACCAGGACACTTTCATCTGGGTCGCATGAATTGAGATGCAACTTTCTATCTAAGGACTAAAACTTGAGTTGAAAGTAGGTGTTACTAGCCAGCTGTGGTGGTGCACACCTTTAATCCCAGCGCTTGGGAGGCAAAGGTGGGTGGATCTCTGAGTTCAAGGCCAGTCTGGTCTAAAGAACTATTCCAGGACAGCCAACCCTGCAAAAAGAAACCTTATCTCAGAAGAGAGAGAGAGAGGGAGAGCGAGAGAGAGGGAGAGAGAGAGAGAGAGAGAGAGAGAGAGAGAGAGAGAGAGAGAGAGGGAGGGAGGGAGGGAGGGAGGGAGGGAAGGAGGGAGAGAAGGAGGGAGGAAGGGGCTAGTTATTATGCTTAAAGTCACTAGTCCCTATAAACGACCTAAGTACAATTTCTTGTCCAAAATGCTTGCCATGACGAAGCAGAAGCAGCATGCAGAGGCCCAACAGTGAACTTCACACGGCTGCTAACAATTCCAGGGACAGAAACAGGATCATAGCTTGGAACAAAATCACCACATATACCCTGCACTGCTAGTGGCAGCTCCCCCTCCACAGTGCTCCAAGGAGCCCTTCCAGACTGACCCACCGTACCACCCTCACGCTAGCTATGTGAGAGCTGCGTGGAAACAAAGCCAGTCATCGTCTCCATCCTGTGACCTGGGAGACACGATTTGATTTCTTCCCATAGGTCCGACCGTCACGGTCTGTGCCATTTGAGGACGGTTTCTTCTGAAGGGCCAACATGAGGACGGTGTGAAGGTCTGAACGGAGGAGCATGGAGGTCATCCTTCTTCCTCTGGAGAATGAGACAACCAGAAATTAAAATCCCATCATTTTGTTGATCGATTGAGAGGGTCCTGTGACTAGAGACAGAGCCTTAGACCTCCATTTCCTTCGCTGCGGAAGGGAACCGCAGGCCCCATCTGACAGGATGAAGTAAGCGTGACCTGGGGCTCTACAGCAGGCAGGAAGGCTGGCCCCGCATCCCTCTACCTCACACCACTCTGGTTTTTTTTTTTTCTCCGTTAAAAAGAGGAGGAAAAGCAACGGCATGTGCTGGGAATAGTCTTGCTGAATTCATGCTTGCAGGGGTAAGTTCTTTTTTTTTTTTTTTTCTGCCTCGGGATGGAGGAGAGATTGGTTTGGCCTCCCCAGTTTCCAGACCCACATGTAAATGCTATCAGAGAACAAAACCCGAAGGGAGGAGAGGAGGAAAATAAATCTTTTGTTTTTGAAGCTAAATAGCCCAAAAATGCAGCTAGAAGAGTTCCATCAAGTTTCAGCTTTCACCAGCGGAGCAGAGACAAAGCTGACCCCGCCCCTCACCGTGCCCTCTGACCCCACTGTGGAGCAGACTGTTCAGTCAGCTTCAGGGTTTCCCGGAGAGGGCTGGCTGCCTTTGGGGGTTGGGAAGGGAAAGTTTTAGCACCAGACCCGAGTTCCAAATGGCAGGGAGAAATTGCTGATGAATATTCACGAGCATAGTTTTGTGTCCGATGCAGTTTTCATGCAAGGAAGGTTTAGAGAGGAATATATTATAGAAATTACCCTCCTGCCACCCCCTTTGGAAATACAGGACTCAAATTGTAAATATTTAGCAGGGTGAACCCCTTTTCCTCTGACTTTAGTGTCACCCTGTATACATTAAACTCATTCTTCCCATTTAACAAGGCCCACTGTGTTTCCTCCAGCTCCGTTCAGTTGGGACTACGGTTCTGTGTCCACAGAGACACACAGAATGTCCATAAATCCCCCTGGTCCCTAGAACACAATTGATAGTAAGTCTATGTAGTTCAAATGGCTACTGTCCACAGCCCTGGGGCTGGGAAAGGCTTGTGTCTGCTCTCTCAGTCAGACCTACCTCACAACAGAAGGGGGCAAGAATCTGAGACGGTCTCATTCATGGGGGAGGTATGCATTCTTTCCCACAGCCAGCACAAACGTAGCTGGAATATTTGAACTGGCTGCAGGTGGAGGCAGAAAGGGCTCAGAGACTAGAAGCAGAGACCAGGGTTTTAAGGGCTATCTTTGACCGGTCTTCTCTCTCATCAACTTTAGCAAAATGGAAAAATGATTCATCCTCTAGACAGACAAGGAATGTGAGATTGGAAGGCGCCCATCCAGCAGTGTGCGGGAACTACACAGCCTGAACTGGGATGTCTCTGTGAAGTTGTGGGGCTTGCGGGCCAGCATAATAAAGCAGAGTTGAGATAAACGAAGGTGGAGACAATCACACTGTGTGGCACATCTTGTCTCTGTAGCAGGCTTTCTTCAGGCCCACCAACCAGTTCCCAAATCATGATGTGGAGACTTCTTCTTAAATATCAATGCTCAACCTTAGCGTAGGCCTATTTCTGGCTAGCTTTTTTTCTTTAACTTAAATTAGCCTGTTGATGGGGAATCTTTGTCAGCCGAAGAAGAAGAAGAAGAAGAAGAAGAAGAAGAAGAAGAAGAAGAAGAAGAAGAAGAAGAAGAAGAAGAAGAAGAAGAAGAAGAAGAAGAAGAAGAAGGAGAAGAGGAGGAGGAGGAGGAGGAGAAAAGAAAAAAGAAAATAAATTAAATGGGATAATAGATAATTTAATGTAAACTTATTCACATTATTCACACTAAGAATAATAGTGGGTAATAGAGTGAATACTTGTGAGCTATTATTTATGGACCATTTACATTGGCATAGTTTTTGTATATTGATACAAGTCTAAATTATATTTGTTATTTCTGTTTAGAATATTTGTGCACTTATGCAAAGTTATTTTGTCAGATTGTATATGTAATGGTCTGTTCTGTCCCTTTAAGAGACAATCCTTACCCATTCCCTCCCCTGTCCACCCCTGAGGCAGGCAGATCTTCCTTCCTGCTTGCAGCCTGAGCCTTTTCCTTTCCATCTCTCCCCCAAAGAGGTAGCTGCTGCCCTGGCTCCTCTCCCCACGCCCCTCTGGCTCTCTCTCTCTCTCTCTCTCTCTCTCTCTCTCTCTCTCTCTCTCTCTCTCTGCCTCTCTCTGTTTTTCCCCCTTCCCCTTCTCCCGTTCCCTTCTATAACCCACTAAATAAATATCTAACCTCACTCTGCATGGCGTGCCTATCCATCTCAGTCTATCACCTGCCCCATGGCTCCCTGCCTGGGACCCTGCTGCCTTCATGGCCTGCCGTGGTCTTGGGACCCTCTGCCTGCCACTGCTCCGGGACCTGCGGTGTGGTCTCATGGTCCACTGCCCACTGTCACCACTTGGGGACCTGCAATGTTTCTGCCGCTGCGCCTCTCAGTGAACCTTTAGCATTTTACTTAAACCTAACAGTATACATGCATGTATACTGTTTAGGACATTTTGTATATTGATACAATTTTTAGAATATATTTTCATATTGCATTATATATTATTCCTACCTCTGATCAAGATACTTATATATTGTTTACATTTTGAGGTCATTGTCCTCATTTGCTGCATATTTGTTTACAGATTATTTAATATTCTGACATGAAGTCTTAGTCTTTAAGTTATACAGGCATTAAGTATTATAGGTCAATAGTTATTTATGTTTGTTATACATAGTCAGATTAACTAGGTTCTTTAGATACATAGAGATTGTATTCCACCTAGATAGGTAATCTTCAACCATTTCAATGATCTGTTGAACATGGCATTTAAATAACTTAGGGTTCTGTTGATGTGAGACATGATTGTTCCTGGAAGTACTGATCTATTCCCAAGAAAATGTTGAGCACCAAAGACACTCCACTTTGAGTTTGTTTTCTTCTTGGCAAAACTGGCCTTTAGGCAAAGAAATGCCCATGCCTCAACCACTGACAGAGTACATGGTGTCCAGACAGGACAAGCGGGACACAAGGAAAAAGACTGCCAAACCTTGCCCAGACAGGGTAAAATGGCTCTAAAAATTTTCCTGCCTCTAAAAATGGTCTGTCAGTTACTCAAGCCTTAGCCAAAGTTGGTTGCTTCATCATTGCAATTGAGACTTTGGGTGATTGCTCTGTCATATTCTGCTCACTTTGGAAGCTGCTTGATTTCACTTCCTGACTACTCAAATAATATTATCTCCCTTCTCAGGCCTTCGATGGGGTTGAAGATTAGATAGTTGCAGTTACCTTCCTCTTATGATCTAGCCAAGCCAATTTCCAATGCAAGACTCAGACTCTTTTAAACAGAATGTTTATTAAAACATTTATCATGTTTCCTTGCTTAGTATCTGTTCCTATTGTATATAGTTTTGTATTGGGTTTGGATGGCTCTTATTTAGACAAAAGGGGGAAATGATGGGGAATTTTTGTCAGCCAGTGATCAGGTTAAGGCGTGACTTTCTGAGTACCCAGAGAAAAACGCCGGGTGGGCCAAGATTCAGTCTCTCTCTGTGGTTCCTGCACTACACCACTGAGCTTGGATTTCTCGTTCCTGTTTCGTGAGTTTGCCCCTTATAATAAAGAAAATTACAATTGGTCTGTCTTTTAGCTAGCCTGGTTTTTTTCTCGACCCGAGATAATTCAACGACCTGTTTCTCTTCATCTCTATGTTTTACCTTGGGCTTTTTACCTTTCTTTCGTTCGGCCTGTCCTATTCAATGTCTGGTGTCGGGGCCAGCTTTGACAAGTACACCACTTACCGGGGTAGGGGCAGGAGGATTAGAACACTGTTAAGTAGGAGGAAGGGCAACTCCACGAATACTGAAGGCTGATTCATTCTTTTTTATTTTCCATACAATTTATACCCCAATACAGAAAGGGGAAGAAGACAGACAACTGCTTTAAAATGATAAAAAGGACATTTAGAACAGTTATTGCTTCAATACTTGGAGCCATCAAGTCCTTAATCCATGAGGAAAGCATTCTGTTGTTTAGGCAGTGAACCCACCCTAGACCGAGTATCCTGAAGGCAGCCCCTCCCTAGGTCAAACCTCTTAATTCAAAAACGGGAGCAGAAGTATGCTTGAAGTTCCTGACCTTTGATCAGGATGGAGTGGATTTACCTGTGTGGGCCATCTTGATGTCAGAAAGACCAAGTAACCACCCCCTAGGTCAAACTGTGCAGCCATAATTGTTGTCAATAATTTTGAGCAACCTCAAACTCTCTGACCTTCAAACAAGGTGGAACTTCGTTCATTTTTGGACCTCCACAGTCTGGCTGGCAGCTGCCTGGCTGACCCCAAGCATCTCCCTCTCTTTCTCCTTTCTTCTTCTTCTCTTCTCTTCTCTCTTTTTTTAAATATTTATTTATTTATTATGTATACAGTATTCTGTCTACTTGTATGCCTGCAGGCCAGAAGAGGGCACCAGACCTCATTACAGATGGCTGTGAGCCACCATGTGGTTGCTGGGAATTGAACTCGGGACCTTTGGAAGAGCAGGCAATGCTCTTAACCACTGAGCCATCTCTCCAGCCCTCTTCTCTTCTCTTCTCTTCTCTTCTCTTCTCTTCTCTTCTCTTCTCTTCTCTTCTCTTCTCTTCTCTTCTCTTCTCTTCTCTTCTCTTCTCTTCTCTTCTCCTCTCCTCTCCCCTCCCCTCCCCTCCCCTCCCCTCCTCTCCTCTCCTCTCCTCTCCCCTCCCCTCCCCTCCCCTCCCCTCCCCTCCCCTCCCCTCCCCTCCCCTCCCCTCCTCTCCTCTCCTCTCCTCTCCTCTCCTCTTCTCTCTAGCCTTGATTCCTCCTATTATTTATTCTCCACCTGCCAGCCCTGCCTATCCCTCCTCTGCCTAGCTATTGGCCATTCAGCTTTTTATTAGACCGGTCGGGTGCCTTAGATAGACGAGGTGCAACTGTGATCATTTATAAAGAGGTGGCGAGGAGCGGTGGGTCCCCTGAGAGGCTTCAGTGGGTCCCCTGGCAGGTGGTCTGAGGCCTCGGCGGGAGAGAGATAGATACACCATGCAGAGAGAATTTGGGTATAGAGTTTATTTAATGGATTATGGAGGGGAAAGGGAAGGAGAAGGAAAGGGGAAGGGGCCAGTGTCTCTTATCAGTCACAGCAGGATCTCAGCCTGTTGAGTCAGCTCATAGAAGGAGCTCATAGAAGGAGCATTGAGCAATGGAGCAGGCCAGAGGGACCTGGCTTTTTCTAAGCAGAGGAATTACCCTCCCAGACACCCAGACTCTCTGGCTCTGTGGGAAAAGCCAGAAGAAAAGCCACTCTGCAGTCTGGTTGCAGACAGCATCTGTGACATCCTGCCAGCCTCGTGCCCACACCCCTCAATCAGCTCATTCTCCTTGCATCTTCCTCAGAGTGCTGCTCTATTTCTCTCACAAGCTCTACAGAAAGGAAGCTGGGTGAGAGCAGACTGGGGCAACTTAGCTGTCTAGTGATCTCCCTAAAAGACAATTTAAAAGGCTTGATTCTGTGGGAGTGGCTGAGGATACACCAAAACCAGAATGGCCTCAGAGACTCCAGAGTGATTTCCTGTCTCATCTTCACTCCCGGGGCCACCAGCTTCTCCCAAAATATGAGACGCAGGTAATCCTCAAAGCCCTGCTGACATGGGAGATTACATCCCGAGAGAGGCAGACACATACAACTGCCATTAGAGGAAGGGACTCAGCCTCTGAACCTCCCAGGGACGCTTCACCAACTCTCTGCCTCGGTTTCCTCCAAAGTAAAAATGAGGTCCAGCCTAGCGTGCGCCCAGCTTGGCTGTGGGAGGGGCATGGTGGCTTAAACCCTTAAAACGGGAATCCCCAGACCTAAATTTCTACAAGATAAAATGCTTTTCTGATCCCGTGTCCAGAGAGCGGCTGTCATAGTCCGTAATCAGCAGTTTATTGGTCCAACTTAGAGAGACTGGTCCTTTTTAAAAAGATTTATCTTTATGTGTCTGTGTCGGGTACGTGCCGGTGAGTGCGGCTGCCATCAGAGGCCTGAAAAGGGCATCAGATGCCCAGGCACTGGCGTTAGAAGAGGTTGTGATGCTGAGAGCGGCACTTGGGTCTTCTAGAAGAGAGTACAACGTACTCTTAAACCCTGAGCCATCTCTCCGGGCTCCTGGTCTCCTACTTAACACCTCTACAGAACCTGTGCCCTGCAACAGCTGGCAAATGGACTGCATGGGAAATATTGATGGGGGTGACCGAGACCCTAAGGACCCAGTTATGGAGAGCCAAGGGAAAAGCCACGTCTCCACCTACAGCCCAAGCAACAACCGGTTAGTTGCTCAGATACTTCCAAGCCAAAGACTTTCAGCAGTCGGGTCTCCCTTATAGGTGATACAGAAACGCCCCTCTGAAGACCGAGGGAGAACTGAACCCTAGGGTGTGTCTTCCAGTTCTCACAATGACATCTTGCTATCACCTTTCCGTTAACCCTGGGCAGGAAAGCCAATGGCCAGGTAGAAGCCAGAACTTACTGGTACTATTTATCTGGGGCGGGGGGGGGGGGTGCGGGGAATGTTCCCTGGGCTTAAGGGTGGCTGCAGTTCAAGCAATGGGGCCTTGAATCACGTGGCCTAGCTATGCTTCACTTCGCTCCGCCCACTTAGCTCCTTTGAATGGAAGAGATACTGGTGCAAGCTGGCTTTGGGCAATGAGGAAAAAACCCGACTGAGGGTTTCTTACGTATTCTTTTGATTAAATATGCTTACATTTACTTATTTATGGAAATAGGACACGCACGCCCTGGTGTGTATGGAGGTCAGAAAACAACTTTTGGAAGCTGGTTCTCTTCACCATGTGGATTTCAGATATCAAACTCAGGTCATGAGGCTTGGTGACAAACGCCTTTACCTGCTGAGCCACGCGGCCAGCTGTCTCTCCCTTTAAAAAAGAAAAGTCATTGTTTCATATGTATGGGTGTTTTTGCCTGCATGTATAACTGTATATACACATAGGTATGCCACATACGTGCCTGGTGCCTATGGAGACCAGACGGAGGTGCTGGGTCCTTTGGATTAGAGTTGCAGGGGAACTGCCTTATGGGTGCTGGGAATTGAACCCGGGTCCTCTACAGGAGCAGTCAATTCATGAGTCATGTCTCCAGCCCAGTACCACCCTTTTGGAAAAAAATGTATTTTATAAATTTATTTAGATTTCAGAGATTTTTTTAAGTTGATTTGATTTCATAACTGAGAGGAAAAAAATATGGTTTGTGCTTACTGGCCTTTACCTCTAGGCCCAGAGAGCTTCACAGACCAAACTGGGAGACTAACACCCACTTATCACATTATTGTAATTACACCTTTCCCTTAATAAGACCTAGCAGCTGACTGGAGGGTTTTCAAGGCCATGGTCACGACTGGACTTTCTTCGTAACCTCCACGGGAGGCTACAGTCACGTTGGGCCAGGGAAGGTAAGTCAGTATGAACCCACGGGAGGCTACAGTCACGTTGGGCCAGGGAAGGTAAGTCAGTATGAACCCACGGGAGGCTACAGTCAGTCACGTTGGGCCAGGGAAGGTAAGTCAGTATGAACCCACAGACTTGAAGATGGAGCAAAACCGAAGCCGACCTGCTCACCTGGGGCAGAGACCTGTGACCCCAGGCATATCAGGACTATGACCAACTGAGTAGCATCTTCCTACATTAAGACTAATAGTTCCAGACGTGATGAACCACCCCTTCAGCCGTTAGATAACGCCAGTTAGCCGCCTACAACTTGCCTAGCTCTTTAATTTTTAATTTCATGAATTTGTAGCAACTCTCTATATAAATGTATTTTAAGAGTTTTTTTCTTTTATAGCCTAAAATTATGTCTACATTAAAAACACAGTGTCAATGCCCAGTGTCTTAATGCGTTTTAATTTAATGTTAAAAATAGTGTTTCCTTGTATTTTATATCAGGTCAACCTGACAGGGTGGTATACACTTATAATCCCAGCCCACATGAGGCAAAGACAGGAGTTCAGGGCCAGTTGAAGGCCAGCCTGGCATCTGTAAGATCCTAGATTTGTGTGTGTGTATGTGTGTGTGTTTGTTTATTTTTGTGATTTTCTTTCTCTCTCTCTCTCTCTCTCTCTCTCTCTCTCTCTCTCTCTCTCTCTCTCTCCCTTTCTTTCTTTCTTTCTTTTATTTTGACCAAACAAAATACCAAAACTCAAAACAAAATAGGAAAGGAAATTTCTTAGGTTAACTAGGTTTTTATTTAAACTAAAAGTTTATTTAAACTCTGTAGGATTATTTTTTTTTTCCACTAGATTTTACTCATTTCTCAATCCTGGCCTTTAGACATAGTGTGACAACTTAAGCTTAATTTTCGACTCGGATCATACTGTCTTTGGCAGTGTCTCTTAGATGCTAGGGCTTAGATGCCATCAGCTATTTCACCACGGGTTGTCCCCATTCTCTGCTTGCTACTTGGAGACAAGTAGGCTAGATACTTAATCGGTCTAGAGAAACCTATCACAGTCTGTGAAAACGAAGAAAGTATAAAACAATAACGGGAGTTGCAGTACAAGGAGTATGTGTTTTTCCTAGTAACAAAAATATGAGAAAATGCCTCTTTTTATGTTATTTAAACACACGAAGGGCAAATCCATAGAGTCTCAGAATCTAGACAGAACAAGCAAAAAGCTAACAAACACACAAATAAAAGACTTCACAACTTGATTCCCGACGTCACCATGAATTATCCTCTCTGTCATCTCCACCCACAGAGTAATGACAGACAAATTACATGCCTGAGGTCACCCTCTGGGCTGAGGTCTAGACCGCCTCTTCTTCTGTTCCCAGGCCAGACGCTATTGAACCAACATGAGTCGAGAGGAAACTAAGTAGGATGGAAATAATTCTCTAGGAGTGCAAATATTGTGTTTGCCTTCTTTAATGCAGCATGCAGCATCCTGCACTTTCTACAGGTGCGACACAATTTGGATATCAGTGGTTACAAGAGATCTGATTTTTTTTTTCCTGCTTGGAACCAGTCTATGGAAGATAAATAAGAACACTGAGGGCTGGAGAGATGGCTCAGAGGTTAAGAGCACTGACTGCTCTTCCAGAGGTCCTGAGTTCAATTCCCAGCACCCACATGGTGGCTCACAGCCATCTATAATGAGATCTGGTGTCCTCTTCTGGCATGCAAACATATATGGAAGGAATGTTGTATACATAATAAATAAATAAATATTTAAAAAAAAATAAGAACACTGAGATCCCTGGCCCAGATTTAAGATAGTTAATAACTGTTAAATTCAGGCAAGACCAGAAGGCAGCAGAAAGCAGAGCTGACTTATCCTGGTGCAATACTAGTCATGAGCTTGCCTGGCTCGTTCATCTGGTGAGGATCTCAGCACCCCAGAATATAATAACCATGATCAATAGCAACTAATAACTAATATAACTAGTATGAGTAATGATTCTTCTTCTTCTTCTTCTTCCTCCTCCTCCTCCTCCTCCTCCTCTTCCTCCTCCTCCTCCTCCTCTTCCTCCTCTTCCTCCTCTTCCTCCTCTTCCTCTTCCTCCTCCTCTTCCTCTTCCTCTTCCTCTTCTCCTTCTTTTTCTTGCTTTTCAAGACAGGGTTTCTCTTTCTCTGTGTATCTCTAGTTGTCCTGGAACTCAAACTCAGTCTCAAACTCAGAGTTCTGCCTGCCTCTGCCTCCTGAGTGCTAAAAGTAAAGGCATGCACTGCCACTACCTGGCTTGTTTTTAATCTTTATTCCTAGTCCCAGGGGTTCCCCTACACACACACACACAATCTTCTTCCCTTTGTTTATTCAATACTATCCATCAAATATAAACACCACATAATGAGTAATCATGGCCCCAAATAGTTTTGGCTTATGTTAAGAAGAGTTATGGGTAAATTATGAAGTTGCTGGGGTTAGGGGTCAATTTTTGGGTAAAAGGGAAAGCAGAGAAATATTTGGAGGAGGCTATGATATGAATGCTTGTCCCCATGTTCACAAGTTTATAGCCTTACGTCCATGGTAGTGGTGGGTCTGTGGGAGTCGGCTAGGACGTACGGTGCCCTAAAAATGTGGGATTTCACCTCTAGAAACCTGAGAAATCAACTTCTTTTGCTTTAAGCCATTCAGTCTGTGGTATTTTTGTTTGCTTGTTTTGTTTTTGTTTTTTATCTCTCTGTCTATGGGGGGTACTTGTGCATGTGTGTACACATGGATGTTAGAGGGGAGGACTCATCATGCATGTGTGTATACATAAAGACTAAAGGGGAGGACTCATGCATGTGTGTACACATGGATACTAGAGGGGAGGACTCATGCATGTGTGTACACATGGATACTAGAGGGGAGGACTCATGCATGTGTGTACACATGGATACTAGAGGGGAGGACTCATGCATGTGTGTATACATGAAGACTAAAGGGGAGGACTCATGCATGTGTGTACACATGGATACTAGAGGGGAGGACTCATGCATGTGTGTACACATGGAGACTAGAGGGGAGGACACATGCATGTGTGTACACATGGAGACTAGAGGGGAGGACAGGGCCCCCATACTGAGAGGAAAGCAATAGACTGTATCTTGCTGTCTAGCGAGCCTCAATTGTCTGGTAGGACAAATTTCCCAACTGAAGAAAGAACATGGGCAAAGTAGACCATATCACTTGACAGTCTTTTGTCTTTTTAAAATTTATTTAGATGGTTGTGAGCCACCATGGGTTGCTGGGAATTAAACTCAGGACCTCTGGGGGAGTAGTCAATGCTCTTAACCTCTGAGCCATCTCTTTATCACACCATTAAAGCCAGAAGGAACCAAACAACAGCTGAAGAAAGAGCATGTCAGTAGACCACGTCGATTGACAGTCTTAAAGTAAGAGGGATGGGAATTCTGACCCGAGGCAGTGAAATCCAAAAGGAATTGGTCTTTATGTAGAAAAGCTCCCTGGTGGTACCTGTGAGATCGGTTGGTATTGAGAGATGGGCAAGTCAGGAAAACAAGGGCCTCTGGACACCAACAACAGAATGTTATTTCAGCGACAGCATCGACAGCAGAAGCCAGGCTGCTCTGGCAAACACTCTAGGAACTGGGTGATGCCAAGCGTTGGCAGGGGCAGGAGATACAAGGACCCTTGTACATGCTGATGGGGCTGTGAACCATTTCAGCAATTCCGGGGAACAACTGTGACACTTGGTGAAACTAAGTAGAAGAAGAATTTACAGCAAGTGATTTTACTCTAGGCTGTAAATCTAAAACGTTTTCTCACTGGCAATAACGTTGATCGATTGGGAAGCTGGAGGGCATCCAAGAGTCAATCACTGGGAGATTGGGTAAGTACAGTAAACACGCATCATGGAACGTGGCACAAAGTTAGAAGCAATAAATTAAATATGCTCCTAACAGCTTGGAGGGAATCTTTAAAATGTGGTGCTAAGCAAAAATAACAAAAAGGCAAAAATAAGTTGCAATGCCATTCATGCAAATAAAAAATACAGGCACTGAAACTTTAGCATAGCAAGTGGTCCAACCTTCTCCACTGCGGTAAGCATTCATTGCTTTCCTGTCCTAAATTATTTTTCCTACAGCACTTACCACCTTCCATCCTATTGATAATTTTCTTTTGTAAGGAGGTAAGGGGAACAGTCAGGGAATAGCTCACTACGTAGCCCTGGCTGATCTGCAACTCTATCTTGCAACCCAGCTGGCCTCAAACCTGCAGTGACCCCCTCGCCTCTGTCTCCTGGGGGCTAAGACTATAGGTATGTGCCATCACATCCAGCACCCATGCTAAACATTTTCTTTCCCTTCTTCTGTTTGTTTTTCTCCATGTACTGGGCACTGAGCCCAGAGCCTTGAGCCTGCAGAGCAGACACTACCACTAAGCCTTTATCATCATTTTCTTCTGCTCCTTAGCAGAGTCTAAGGTATCTTAAGTCAGTCTCAACCTGTATGTTGCTGAGAATGGCTTTGGATTTGAACTTGACCTTCTGGTGCCCTGCCTCCACTTCCTGAGTGTCAGGATTACAGGTGTGTGCTGACGTAGTCACTTATGTGGTACTGGGGATAAAACCCAGTGCTTTGCCTATGTTAGAGTAGATCTACCAACTGAGCTATACCCCTGGCCCCTGCAGCCCTGTTTTTCTTACTTTTATTCTTATAGATAAATGTTTATCATCCTGTTAGAACATATGGGCTATGAGAGCAGGAGTCCTTGTCAGGTTTCTTGTGACCCGGAAAGTTCTGCCACAAAGCAGGTAACTCAAGTAATATTTGTTGAATGAATTGATGGCCAATGTTGTGCCTAAGTCCTCAGACCCCCAAGAAGACCACCATGGAGCCACCCTTCCGAATGCAAAAGCAAAGTTTTGTTTATTAAGTATGTAGCACAGGTCCTCTGCCTCACATTCTGACACAGCAGATGGAGGGAGAAGGACCCCATCTACTATTGTAAGGGGTTTATAAGGACAGAAACCACAAAGCAGTCCCAAGGTTACAGTCTCAAAGTACAAAATTACGTATCCTATATCATACTCGGCTAAAGATTCGGTAAAGCTTAGCTGTTATTCTCTGATAGGCTGTCATTGCCTAGGGGGTTTGTTCACCCACAGCAACTGTCCCCTGGTCATGTCCTCGGGACATCTGCTGACCCTTTGCTAACCACAGGGGCTGCTTGGAAACTTATCTGATCGGTCCCTTGTTACTCAACAGATGGGGGAAGTTAGGTGGTCAGCATCTTCCCAGCTGCTTTGTGTGACTTGGGTTTTTCCCATTAGCTAATATTTCCCCCAGAAGGGGGCTAGCAACCCTAGGGTTTTCTCAAGGGTGTGTGTGGGGGGGGTGAAGTTCGAAGTCCCACAAGGTCCCAGCACCAAAATGGAATCTCCTCCAGCCTCACAGCCAAGATACAAAACACACTGTGCGAGGACACTTAACAGGCTAAAGGGATTCATTTTAAAGAAATCGAACGTGCCTAGAGAGTGAAAAGTACCCAGAAAAGGAAAGAAGAGAAATCATAAGAAAGCAGAAGAGGGTGTTGAGGCAAAAATGGGAATGGAAGAGGTAGTTGATCAGGGAGGGTGTGGGAACAAGGCAGGAACCCGTCTTTTTTTTTTTTTTTTTTTTTTTTTTTTTTTTGTTTTTTCGAGACAGGGTTTCTCTGTGGCTTTGGAGCCTGTCCTGGAACTAGCTCTTGTAGACCAGGCTGGTCTCGAACTCACAGAGATCCGCCTGCCTCTGCCTCCCGAGTGCTGGGATTAAAGGCGTGAGCCACCACCGCCCGGCTAGGAACCCGTCTTTTGAAGCTGTGCAGAACATTCTGGGCTTGGGTAGGTAGGTGGCTTCCTCCTTTGCCTCCCCGCCTCAGCACTGGGCCAGCAATCAGCCACGCCTTTCTAAGGCATCAGATCTTGAAAACAGGAGCCCAAGGCTACGCCGTGACAACCGGCTACTCTTATAAGGGGAACATTTAATCGAGGTGGCAGCTTACAGTTCAGAGGTTCAGTCCATTATTATATAGGGAGCGTGGCAGCGTGCAGGCAGACACGGTGCTGGCTACGTCTTGATCAGGAGGCAATAGGAAGTGGTCTTAGCATAACACTGAGAGAAGCTTGAACACAAGAGATCTCAAAGCCCCCCCCGCCACACACACACACACACACACACACACACACACACACACACACACACGCAGAGATCCACTTCCTCCAATAAGGCCACACCTATTTCAACAAAGCCTAATAGTGTCCCTCTCTTTAGGGCCATTTTCTTTCAACCACCAAACAATCCTCAATTCCCTAAAGATACCCGTGGGTCTGTGAAACTGTAGTGTGTGGTTTTTTGATTCTCCAGGTAGTTGTGGCCTAACTTGGACCGAAGTCACTTCCATCCCCAAAGTGGACGGGCATTATATGAGTTTCTACTTAGCTCTCCTCTGGGGGATGCAGTCATTCCCTGGGACAGGGTTGCTGGTCGGAGCTTCAGAAGCCAATGCAACGAGAACGCTGGATGCAAGCCGGCAGACAAGGCGCCCAAACACCCCCTCAGTCCTGCTCTAGCATCAACATTCCGGGCCCACCCACCTGGGCCCTTGGTCACCAGGCGACCTCACGTGCGTGTGCGCACAGGCTATAACCTGCCCTGCACTCAGATCGGCTGCTCTTCCCAAGCGACTCTCAGCTTGCTGGAAACAAAGGCGATTGTTCTCTTAGGAATGCTCCGCGGGGAGGTGGATGTCTGTCCATCCTTTCTCTCTCTCCCAATCCCTTCCTGCCTTTAATCCCCAGGAGAGGTGTTTGAAATAGGGCCGCCCTTGGCACCTCTCCCGGTCCAACTGGGAAGCCACTGCTGGTGCGCCTGTTTGGTTACTGGTCCCCAATCCCCCCCACTCCGGGTGGGCGCCCTCCGGCAGTCAGAGGCACATATTCCACCCTGAAGGCTGAGGTGCGAGCAGAGGAAAGGATTTTTTTTTTTTTTTAAAACACACACTTGGAGATGCCAAGCTTCCTGTGGGAATCATCCTATTATTGAAAGGAGGGCTGTGTCTGTCCCTGCCCCCACTTGATGAAGCAATAAATTGTAACGAGAGAATCTGGCTGAACAAGTTTCTGGTTCCTTCGCTATCTTGCGGACAAAGAACTCTTTGAATATGGTTTCTGTGTTTGGCTTCCAGTGACGGAGTGGAAAGCGATGTTTTCACTATTGCTGGAATTTTCTCCCTTCGGCAACGTCCAATAACGGCCATTCACAAGGAAAGCGGCGTTGGGTCCCATGGGGGCAGGGAGGCCACGTGGCAAGAGAGCTGTGACCAGACCATTTCCTGCTAATTAACCTGTGAATATTGATAATATTTCTCTCTGGGAAGCTGCTGTAGATAAGGTGTCTGCTTCTTGCTGGTCACCAAATCATCAATAAGCAGACGTGTCCCCCCCCCCCTTTTTTTTAGCAGGGTCCATAATTCAAACATGCTGGAGATGAGCGATGGATAGGACGCACCCGTTTTAAAAGGAGTTCAAATCTAAACAGAATGTGTCTGGCTACTAACAAAATTAAATTACCCTCTGCTGAAGGAACTTCCCTTCCAGTGAAAACAAACTCAGAGTTGCAGATAAAATAGAAATTTGGGCATAAATTCTTGGCGGCTCCTAAGAACAAGCAAATGACATTGTCAAATTTATGAGCTTAATTTTATTTTGTATTTGTTCCCACTTTGATATATTTTGTCAGCGAGAAATAACTTTTTTTTTCTTCTGTATTTGAAGGGTCAAAGTCTAATAGACTGGTCCAAAGTACCCAGAGGCCCAGGTTTTATTTAACTTTCTTCTCTGGGCTGTTCTGGGAAATAATTCTTTTTTATTTTATTTTTTTTTCTTAGAAACATGATAAGCAGGCTGCTGAGAAGGACTAGGTATGGATTCTTCCTGGCTGGGATGCTCTCAGGCATCTCAGTCTTGGGATCCTGTAGGTACAGATGAGTCTACACGGAAACCAATGTGCTCACAAGTAAAACAGACAGATGCCAAGTGAGAAGGAAATGGTCTCTGGATCTAAAATGCTCCGATGTCTAGGGAGGTTGCAGTGAACTCTCCAGAGAATGGATGAAGCCTTGACTCAATCCAGGGCTAACCCACAAGAGACATTCCCAAAGCACCACTAAGCCCTAAACGCTGAGCCTCCAGGTGCTGCTGATCAAAGAGCCCAGAAGTTCCACGCTGCGGACTTGGTTTATTAAGTGTTCCGCTGAAATGAGGTCTCCTCATGAAACCCAGGCTTTAACAGTGACTCTCTTTTCTCGTCTTTGAAGTCGGTTTCAAAAATCTCTTCCCTGACAGAGAAACTTTATCTGCCACATACATCCTCAGCTCCCCTCTTAGTTACATCATGAATATGGGGTCAGTGAGTCCAGGTAGGCCCTGCATAAGCTCTATTTCAGACTGAGACACGCCATCTAAAGTGGCTTCGTGCTAGGGGAAATTTTGCTTTTTATTTTACTTTGCGTGAATGTGCTACAATGTTCCGTTACGGAAGGTGTCTCCAAGTCCAAACTGGGTGGGTTTTCAGGGGAGTACCGGGCAAAATGTGGGTGCTTCATGGGTCTGTGTGGCTGCCATCACAGTCACCACGGTCCAGAAACAGTCTGAGCAGCCTAGCAGTTGGCCCAGTGATGACCACAGTGGGGTAAGACAACCCCCCCACCACCATCCCCTTCCGCCCTTCTCAGCCTCCTTGTGGTGTCTGTGGTTGCCGGTAGGTTCTTTACCGTCACGAGACCAATCAGGGAGCTCAACCAGGTTCTTGGCCACTGTGTGATTAGTGTTGTGAGGCCCTCAGTGTGCCCTGGATTGGCACAATTAATGTGTCTCCTAAGTGTTATCACACCCCCGCTTTTTTGTGCCCTGAGCCATTCTGTTTAAGCCCCCTTTCAAACTACCACCATTCCTTAAAGCACACACCCCACCCCACCCCCACCCCCCCCCCCCCCCCGCCATGGGTGAAACAGTGGTCTTAAATTCCGGATCAATCTGGAACAAATTTAAGGAGAGCCCACAGACTTCATTCACTTCCCATTTGTTAATTTCCTATGTGATACCTAGGAATATGTATCCAGGAATGTGATACAGAAATACAACAGCAAACTAGGCTGGCCTTCATCACCGAGGCAAAGAAAGTCCAGGACCGCGCTGCCCTTCCTGGGCGTTTCTCACACATGCGTTTTCTCCCCGTCTCTTTGGCTCTGCTGCGCAGGGATGGCCAGCCACGCTACGTCAGCTGGAGTCTTAGAAAGGAGACTATTGGTGAAAGTAGACCGGGTTGAAGTGCTTGCTGCTCAGCGGCTTCCTGGTTAGGTCGAAAGATGTGGAGCTACTTGACATCTCTGAGCAGTTTCCTCTCCCGGTGACAATAAACCATTGTCCGGAAGAGCACGGGGTGGGGGGACCTCCAAATAGCAACAGCAGCCAACAGTCTGCGTCTGACCCTCGGTGGGGACCAAGGTGGTAGGCGTGGGGCGCTGTGCTCTATTTGTTACTATGACTGCTGGAGTTGTTGACCTCCCCATGTCCCGAGAGGGACGGTGTCACAGAGGGGAGCCCAGAGGGGAGACATTCGGTCCTAGGAAGTCTCCTAGGTGGGTAGATGGGGGGCTATAACATCACACCAATTTGAAATGCTCATTCAAGGTGGCGTTTTTCAGTAGCAAAAAAACAAGTTTCTGTCTTTCTGAAGAAAGATCCTCTTGCATCTGCTGCTTTGTTTTTACTTTCATGTGGTTTTCAGCTGATTCTTCTGCTTCCAGGAATCAATCTTCCTCCTCCCCCCTCCCCCTCCCATTCCTCCCTCTTCCTCCTCCTCCTCCTCCTCCTCCTCTTCTTCTTCTTTTTCTTCTTCTTCTTCATAATTATGTTCTTTGGTAAATCCATCAGGAAGTAAAGGATGCTGGAAGATTATTATTAGAGCAGGGAACACTACAGGGGTTAGCAGTTCACAACTGAAAGAAATTGTCATCATCTAAAACCGTCTTGTATGAGTATATACATTTTCGTCTTCCCACCCCCTCTCTCTCCCTCCCTTCTATATTTCCTTCCTCCCTCCCTCCATCCTTCCTTCTCTTTCTCCCTCCCTTCCTCTCCCCCTTGGGTCATGCACATAGTACATAGACATATATGCAGGCAAAGAATCCATACATGTAAAATAAACAAAAATCATTTCGAATAGGGGCTGGAGAAATGGCTTACCAGTTAAGTGTACTTGCTGATCTTCCAGAGGACCAAGGTTTGATTCCCAGCACCTACATGGTGGCTCGCAAGAGTCTGTAACTCTGGTTCCTGGGAAATTCAATGTCTTTTCTGACCTCCAAGGACATGGATGTAATAAACCAATATACATGCAGTCAAAACACCAATATGCATAAAATAATATTTTTTAATTTTTAAAATATACAGAAAATATATAAGGTATTGTGTTTTTTGCATAAAATATTTTTGGTCTTTAATATATATAAAGAATTTTAAATTTCACAGTTAATAGATTCTAGAAATTTCTGCAAGATTAACTATACAGATACTCTCAATACATTTTTAAGTATTCCTTCAGCCAGGCATGGTGGCACACATGCCTTTAATCCTAGCTCTTAGGAGGCAGAGGCAGGCAAATCTCTGAGTTTGAAGTCAACCTGGTCTACAGAGCTGTTTCTAGGACAGCCAAGTCTACACAGAGAAACTCTGTCTCAAAACAAACAGACAAAAACAACAAAAGTAATAAAGAAAAAATCCTTCCAGTGTGCAAATTAAAATTATTTTTCTTGGTGTTAAGCCTAGGGTCTGGCTAGGCAAGTGTGTTCCCACTTACCCACATCTCAGGCCCCTAATTCACAATTTTAATACAATTTTTCTGTTTTCTTTTTACTCTTGACGTATCCAGTACTTCTATTCCCCACTGTTTAAATCAAAAGGGAAATTTCACCTGGCATTATTTATTTTTACTCTCTAATTCATATGCCTCCAGAGAACATATCTTTTGTACAATTCTGTTTTTAAAAGCTTAAGGAAAACAGAAGACAGAATGCCATTGGCTAGGCCCCGTAAGAGGTTGTCCAGAGGGGTCTCGCTTGGATTTTTTTTTAAGTCATATTTCAGGTCTTTGATGTTGACAACCCTGAAATATTACCTTACAATTACATCATGACCATGAAATGACTTGCGCTGGCTAGTGACATGATTTTTTAAAGAGAGTTCCCGCTAAATACACAAATAATGAAATGAGAGGATGTCAAAGTATTCCAAATGATTAGTGATGGTATTAAAATGAGCAGTATTGCTATATATTGTGGCTCGAAGAAATTTATACTATTTATGGCCAGACCTTCAACTCACCAACCAGTCTGCTTTTTCTTTTTATGTTCCTTTTTAAAATGACGAGTAATTTCTTCTTTTCCTATTTCACATGGATTTGCTGTTACCGCAAGACATCAGAGCCGCTGATGTTTTTTTTAGCCTTCATGGGGAAAAATACTTACATTCAGAGTCAATAGTATAGCTGACCTGAATAATATCTCAAACATTTGCTAATTCAAAAAATAGCACAGTACAGCAACAGAGTATACAGTTCACATTCAACTGTGTGACACGGCTGTCCGCCAAAGAGAAAGGGAAAGAAAATATAAGGTTTTCAGGAATGGTCATTGCCGGGTAGGTGGTGTGGCTCAGTGGTGGAGTCCTCCCCGACGTAACGCTTTAATGGTTTAACAGATAGTGGCCATAATGGTTTCCCCAGCAGAAATGGAGTCAGAAACAGAAGACAGTAGAGACTATTTCAACCATCTGCCCACCCAACAAATGAGGCCCCAGAGTCAGTAAAAGTGGGGCTATGGACCCTGCGTAGGTGCAGCTGGTTTTCCTGCCCCTGTATGTCTCAGACATGAGGTGACCTTGAAGCTGGAGTGTAAAAAGAAAAAAGAAAGTGTTTATAGTACATTCAAGCCTCTAAATATTAGGATCCAACTGGCTCATCTGGTTCCCAGCTAAAATAATGTGAAACAACCTGATCCACTGTTAGAAGAACACTTAGCTGTGTAGAATTCAGTAAAGGGCATCCCTAGATGGGACTTTATAAGCCACGGGAGGGATTTTTCAAGAATAATCTAGACTCCACAGTTTATTTGCTCTACCATGCCTGGAAGATGCTTGATACAAAGTGTTCAGTTAGGTACATCTGCTGGATACAAGGTTCTGGGCTGAAACAACAAGGACAATTCTAGACCACTTAGTGAGTGTTTTAGAGACATCAGAACAAGATTATAAAGAGAGCTGTATTAGGTACATACACATCAGACCCTAGGATTAGGCACACTTCTGTAGCAGGGGCCAATTGTTTTTGTTTCTTTGTTTCTTTATTTGTTTTGTTTTTTGAGACACAGTTTCTCTGTGTGTATCTCTGGCTGTCCTGAGACTTGCTCTGTAGATCAGGCTGGCCTCGAACTCACAGAGATCCACCTGCCTCTGCCTCCCAAGTGTGGGGATTAAAGGTGTGCGCCACCAATGCCCAGCTACACAGGCCAATCTTGATATGTCAGTGGCTTCAGCTTCAGAGAAAGTTTAGCTGAGGGGCTGGAGAGATGGCTCAGTGGTTAAGAGCATTTCCTGTTCTTCCAAAGGTCCTGAGTTTAATTCCCAGCAACCATATGGTGGCTCACAACTATCTGTAATAAGGTCTGGTGTCCTCTTGCGGCTGTAGGCATACACACAGACAGAATACTGTATAGATAATAAACAAATAAATAAATAGTTACTTAAATTTAAACGAAAAGATGTGGAACCAATTTATTTTTAGAACTAGAGAGTTTGCTGTTGGAGGTGGTGGTGACAGTAATTTTGTTGTTTAAGACAGGGTTTCTCGCCGGGCGGTGGTGGCGCACGCCTTTAATCCCAGCACTCGGGAGGCAGAGGCAGGCGGATCTCTGAGTTCGAGGCCAGCCTGGTCTACAAGAGCTAGTTCCAGGACAGGCTCTAGAAACTACAGGGAAACCCTGTCTCGAAAAACCAAAAAAAAAAAAAAAAAAAAAAAAGACAGGGTTTCTCTGTGTAGCTCTGACCGTCCTGGAACTTGTTTTGTAGACCAGGTTGATCTCAAATGATCTCAAATGATCTCTGCCTCCCAAGTGGCAGGAATAAAGGAGTGTGCCAGGCTGACAGCAGTTTTTAGAACAATCTAGTGGTTGTAAAAACAAACCAGTAAATATAGAGTTTGTTTGCTGACCATTCAGCTACATTAGTCCATAGCGCATACAGTATGTACCTTTTGCATTGTTAGCAGCAAACATTAGCTAGTATACACATGCTGGGTCCAGGTAACTAAATCGCCTCCCTACCACCAAATAGCATGAGGAACCCTGAAATACATCACGACAAGCATTTCTCCCTTCACTTCTTAAACAGATAAGTTCAAGAAAGGCGAGTCCACCTGTTTCTAATTCAGCTCATTTACTCCTTAAGCGTCACCTTGCTGGAATGGTGCTGTCCTGAAAAGGAATCTCTGCAAACTCTCTTTTAAGTTTTGCAACTGTGTAGATAGGCGGTCCATCACACAGAGTTCTCCCCCTCTCTACCCTTTCAACTCCTGTTCGGTTCAAATTCAGAACAAGTTTTATTTATTCAATTAGACAGTCCAAGACGTTGGAAAATACATCACCCCTGATCATGGGGAAAGAACCAGAGAGCAAACATGGCGCTTCCCACAAGTCAGTCCTAAGCCTTCTCTCGCTCCTTACAAGATCAAATGGACACGGTGAAAGTCACAGGCAAATCTACTGGCAATCAAGAGAAACAGGGGAGATGAGATGGGGACATGACTTTAAACAAGGCCACCCTGCTTGGGGATGGAGTAGCTTACAGTGACTCTTGGTAGCATTATCTCAGAATGAGGCGAGAAATGCAAAGAGCATCCTCATTAGAGCTGACTGACCGGAGAGTTTCTTCTTGTTGCTTCCTTATCGTTGCTTGCGTTCTCCACGCCGGCTGTTACTTTAATCATCTACAGCCCTGCAAGCAGGACTCTGGACACACAAAATTTCAAGGGATGTTTGGCAGGACCGACTCTGGTGGACCAAAAGAACTAGGTGCCAGGTTTAGATTTTTAGTGTTTGCGGATGCCCGACCCCCCCCCCCCCCCCGCCTTCTCATAATATAAGAGACAGTTGTTTTCTGGTGTAATAGAGATATATTGGAATTAGAGTCTGGCAAGATATTCATTTGATCAACAAAACGCTGCACAAAAGAATAATCCCAAATTGCTCTGCCCTCTATGGTTAGACGGCAGATTCCTTCGGCTGAAAATTTTCTCTTCTGGCTTCCCCACAACCTTTTTAGAGGAAAAAGCCCTGACTGAAAGCTCCCATTACACAGAATGTTAATTTCCAGAGTGTGGGCAGCTTCTTCTTGAGGGAAAGAGCTGTCGTGAGCAGTCCGTTGGGTCCTGGAAGAGCTGCCATGGGCGGTACATGGGTCCTGGCAGAGCCGCCGTGAGGACTACTTGGGTCCTGGAAGAGCTGCCGTGGGCGGTGCGTGGGTCCTGGAAGAGCTGCCGTGGGTGGTGCGTGGGTCCTGGCAGAGCCGCCCTGAGGGCTACGTGGGTCCTGGAAGAGCTGCTATGGGCGGTGCCTGTGTCCTGGCTCTTTGGCGCTTCTGTCTCTCCACACTTGGTCCTGTGGAGATCCTCAGCCTAGAGGATCCACTAACCAGTGTCTCAAGGCTCCCCACAAAGTGCTCTTCGGGACAGCTTTTGAATCCCAGAAGTCTGGCTGCAGATTCCATCCCCAGCCTTGGCTATGCCCTGCCTGGACTTCTTTTTGCTTGTAGAGTAAAACCGCTTGGTGGAATGGAAACATTCTTTGGATGCTCCTGGTATTTGAATCACTCTCAAAATGAGTTTCACGTGATAAAATGTTTGGAATCATTTTAAGGAAAAAAAGAGGAGAAACGGGAACTATCAAACGAATGGTAATCTTGTAGTGTCTCTGTTGAAAGCCACAGAGTGACCCACATGGCAGATGTCTGGAGGATGAGTGGGACTGGATGATCCCTGGCCTCGATGGCTTCACAATCCTGCCACCCACACTTCTGTCTGAGCATGTCTAGCAACATCCGTCAGTGTGGCTCTCCATTTGTACAACTTTGTGGCTACCCAGAGAAAAATGAGGCCCAGCTGAAATGAGAGGCTTCTGGCCAACCTCTCCAATCACGAGAGAAGTGCAACGAAGAGGCAGTGTAATGGGCGGGGCTTGTCTCTCAAAGAGACAGGACAGACCATTACAGGCAGCCCACCAGAAAGCTCTTCCACATAAATAGCAAGACCTTTACTGCCACCTTTAATTTCAGGCAGAGGCAGGCAGATCTCCGAGTTAGAGGCTAGCAAGTTCCAGGACAGCCAGGAATACACACAGAGAAACCCTGTCTGGAAAAACCAGGGGGAAAAATAAAAGACCTCTACTGTTGGCTGAAATTGCCAATGAAATTGGCATGGAGGAAATGATCCCATCTGGGCTGTATTAATGAATGCGTTAGATTCACTATCATGACGTGAGAGGGCTGGAGGAAAGGGAAATGTGGTGTGAGGTCAACATAACACCAGAACAACAGCCACAGGGAAAGAAACGGAGTAAGGACTTGGGAATACGGCACACAGGGCTGCCCCATATTAAGATACAAGGAGGAGAAAAAAGGTTATTCAAATAAAACAACACCATATTCCTGCCAAAAAGATAAGAAAAGTAGTCACGGGTCTGCTCCAAAGGATCTCGAAAGGAGCCAGGCTCCACGGAGACTTCAGTTTTCCACCTTTGTCTCCTTTGCTCCTTACGGTGTGGAGGGACGTGGATTTATTAGGCCGAAGTGAACTGGGTTTAATTTAATTCTGAGGCTTTCTCCACATGCCTTCAGACAGTTGGAGACACTCAAGGTTGCGAAACAAGAGCTGGAGTCTCTGTAAAGTGCACAAATCTTGGGCTAGGAGAGCAGAGCCAACGCCTGGGGAAAGAGAGGTCAGGATGAACGTGAGCGCCAGCCCTGCTTTCAGGTAAGTTCAAGTAAGAAAAACACTGGTGTTCTCCTTTAAAAAAAAGCCATCTCACAGTGTCTGAAGTCCTACACACACACACACACACACACACACACGGCACACTGGGACCTGCTCTCACCCTGAAGGGCTGAGTCTGCCTAGAACCACCACAGAATGTGAGACAGCTGGGTCCAGACCTGGGCACTAGCCCTCCAAGGTAAGTCAAAAGGAGCCGGTGAGTTTTCCTAAACAAAGAAGGCACACATGCACAAGTATCTGATTGAAGACAAATTTCTATAAACATTCCCTTCTGAGCAAACGCCAGGGCTCTGGCTAACATTTTCTTCCACCATAGAAGGGCTGGGGGAGGTGAGCAGAGACAATTACACTCACTAGTTTGCTTTGGGAGGTCATAATGTTTCTTTCTGTGCCAGGAGTAACAATGTCGAGACAGCTAGATCGTCCAACGTGAGCACCAGGGACCTTTCAGCTGCATCCCCGGTTAGAAAAAGGCTGTGAATTCCTCTGCTCTTTTCTAGTTTCCTGGACTGGGCTTTGCTGACAACAGCTGGGATGGCTGTCATCTCTCCCAATTCATCTTCATCTAAAGTGGAGATAGCCCCGGCTTCATCACTGGAAGCTGTATAGCAGGCTCCTCAGAGAGTATCTACTGTGTCCAGTGCCATTCGAGGCCCGGGGGAACAGAGGGAGCCAGGTTCCTCACAGGCTCCTGAACCGGGGCCACGGTTGCTAGGCAGTGGATTCAGAACAGTTACCCAAGTCAGGAAGTCAAGTCCTGCTTTTAGCTCTGCACTCTGACATGTGAGAGAAGTCACTTGTCCCGGATCCTCTGCCCACAGAGTAATACATATAATTAGAGAATTACTTAACATCTTTTCTATAATGAGCATATACCCAGATATAGTTTCATGACCCCAATTAAAAAGGAATACATTCCATTCCCAGGTCTTCGTAAGTAAAATCCAAATGTCCCTTCCCTAAGGTCACTTTTATCTATTTGGTGTCCTCCGAATGCCGTTCACAAGTTGGGAGTTTGTCGAGAGAATAAACAAATGATTCACAAACCAGAGTTGGTTCCTCGTGCTTCATCATCTGGTGTTTAAACTACTGTACTGTTCTCTGCCCTGGGCATCCCCCATCTTTCCCATTTAGCATCTATTTCCTCTTTTTTCTGCTCATAGCTTCTGATCTGGCTTTGAGGGATGATTGTTCCCTCTTGGGTACAATCATGGTGTTTCTTTTATTTATTTTTTATTTTTTTCTACATTACAATTTAATGGTGTTTCTTTTAAACAAAGCTAAGAAACATAACATCAGGCATGCAATCATAATAGTCTCGAGAATAGACAGAGGTCAGAGGTTAGAGGTACATCCCAAGGCGCTTACCTACCGCTGGGACCTGCCCTGCCACCTGTCCTCTTAACCTGTATTTCCTGCTTACCCTTCATTTCTGTGGCTTTCTGCCTCCCTTTATAACAAGTCCCTTTTTGTTTGACTCAATGCCTGTTGCCTACAACCAAAGTATTCTACCTGCTAACATACACTTTGAGAATAGATGGCTTATTGCATTGGAATACCAAAATGAAAATTAGAAATCTTAGCATTAAAAGAAGTCTGGGAGTGATGGTGTATTGCTGTGTGGGTGGATCACAAGTGTGAGGCCACCCTGGCCTCTACAAAGACCCTTCCTAGAAAGAAAAAAACAAAAAAAGGGGCCACCAAGATGGCTCAGCAGGTAAAGGTGCTTGCTGCCAAGACCAATAACCTGAATCTGATCCCTGGAGCCCACGCAGTGGGAGAAAGAAACCAACTCTCCCAAGTTGGCCTCTGACCTCCATCCACACTGTGGTACAAACACACCTGTACCCATAATAAACAAACAAACAAACAAACGTGGGTAGTTTTGTTGTTGTTAAAAATAAAATAAACAGATGTGAGCTCTCCAAAGTCTAGCACAACTTTTTAAAATAAAAATTTCTAGATAATCAGACCCAAAGGCATGAAGTAGCATAATCATAAAGGAAGGAAGAAAGGAAGGAAGGAAGGATGGAAGGAAGCCTTTTTAAACAAGATAACAGACTGGAGTTGATTTCCAGGCTATAGTTCACCCATTCCAGTTAAGCCACTCAGCGTGATACAGTGCAATGATACAGTGAACTTACCTGACAGATTCACTACAGTTCTACAGTGTCCAGCTACAGCCTGACCTTAAACTCCCAATCCTCCTGCCTCAGACTCTGCTGGTCTGGGATTACAGGCATGTACCACCATGTTCAACTTTCAACCATACGTTTTTTTGATTACTTTACTATGTGGGAAGCGTACAGCAAGGAATAAAATGCAGTCCTTCCTCTCTATGGCTTCACGGTCTAATCGGGGACCCAGGGCTTCCACGATTATAGTTTTAATTATTTAATTCTGCAGTGCCAGGGATTGAACTCATGGTCTCATATATACTCAGAAAGCACTCCCCCACTGAACTACACCTCCAGCTCAATTTAATTTTGGGGAATGGCCAACATTTATTGATCACTTGCTATGATGTATACTTTGCCCTTTAGATAAATTATAATTTAATCTTTATTAACAATGCCACGCAATGGCTCATTCTTATGTTACAAGTGAGGGAAGGGGAGGCCAGAGAGAGCGTGCGCTTGACCCCAGGTCATAGAATTAGACTTTATACTAAGACCCCAAGCTGAACTCTGGGGGCCCAAGAATTGTGTCAAGTAGACCTTCCCTGGTGTGGCTCCAACCACACTGTGATGTCAGCTTTCTCAGCTTCCCAGCGAGAGAAGAATGAATGAAATCCTCATCCAGGTCTGTGAGTACCACAACCACCTACTCTTCATGGCCCCTCCTGGACTCAGGTCTGATGCCTGGATTCCTCATCTTGAGCTGCCAAAGGGTTTTGATCATCGGTTAACTTCTGTTTGCTTCTTTGCCCTGAGCTTTCTATCCCATTGGCAAAGGAAATACAAATATTCTTCTGTCTCTTTAGGAATCCCCAGGGACAAACACTGTAAGCTCAAAGCTTAATAAAAAAATAAACTAGCAAACAAAGGAGATAAAAAGAGAGACCAGGCAGTTAAAGATACAGTTCAGAATCAAAACTCCACCACCTCCTATAAATAATGAGGAAACAGAAACAATTAACAGAAACAGGCACTGAAAGGAGAAACCCCAAAGCCAGATGTGGTGGGCCATGCCTGTAATCAAGTTTTTAGAGTAAACACACCTGTAATCCAAGCATTTAGAGTAGATGACACACCTGTAATCCCATTTTTTAGAGTAGACACACTTGTAATCTGAGCATTTAGAGTAGACACACCTGTAATCCAAGCGTTTGGAGGCAGAGAGATCAGAAATTCCAAGGCACTTTGGGGTATATGAGACCTTGTCTAAAGAAGAGAAGGAGAAGGAGGAACTGTCACACACTGAAGAAGGGGAAAGGAAACAAGAGCAAGGGGAGACATACATAATGTTTCCTTTCATATGTGGATAATAAGTCACACAGAGGCACAGACACACAAACATACAGACACACACATGTGCCCTTGACATGAAAGCAGAAGCCAGTCTATGTGAGCATATGCTGGGGCCGGGAAGGGAACTATTGGAAGAGAAGAAGGGAAACAAGATAAGACGGGCAATGGGGGGATAAACACAAGCAAAGTGCACCGATTTTCTGTATGAAAACAATGTCAGACCCATTATTTTGTGTGCTCATCTGCTATTTTTTAATTAATAAGCAAAGCAGGGTGGAGAACAAGGCATCCAGCAAGTAGTCATTCTGAACAGAGAAGCAACAAGCAGACATTCTCGGTTATGAGAGAAGGGGGGGGGGGGGGATGAGGCACCAGCGAGCCTTCTCGGGGAGAGAAGCTCCTAGATGATTAAATACAACCACTCAGGAAACTGCCCAAATTAGAGAATCCGTGATGCGAAAGACACAGGAAAAGTACTAGCAGTAAACATTGAATCCAATTAAATACAGAATGAGGACAAACCCTCGGGAGTAAGTGCATGCAAATCAGGAGGCAGATGCTATAAACCCAAACAAATTAAAAAAATCACAGAAGAGATACAGGCACACTAAAGCATCGCATTGCCTGACAGGGGTTCATCCAAACCCCAAAATCCCATTGAGTTCTCTCTGTGTCTCTCTCTCTCTCTCTCTCTCTCTCTCTCTCTCTCTCTCTCTCTCTCTCTCTGTCTGTCTCTCTCTCTGGCAAAGTCTCGTTATGTAGGCCTGTACTATGTACACCAGGTTGCCACAAACTTGCTTTAATCCTCCTGCCTCTGCCTCCCAAGTGCTCAGAGTACAGGCGGACGTCAGCATGTCTTCCTTTCCATCCTCGCTGCTGATTTCTAGACTCAAATGATATTTGAAGGACTGCCATGATTATTTTAATTACGTGTATGGGGTAGGAGTAGGTACACGCGTGTGGAGGGAGATGCCTTTCAAGACTAGAGATGTCTGGTGTTCCTGGCAGTTATGAGCCTCCTGACACAGACCCTAGGAACCCAAATTGGGGCCTTTGCAAATGTAGCATGTGTCCTTAGCCGCCATCATGACGCTAGACCGCTGGAATGGTTTAATGCACCTTCACGATGGGAAATTGATCATTAATGTTCATTCATTCCAGCATCTCTCCTTCCTTCTGCTAACTCTCAGGTAAACCCAATCCTTCTTAACTTTTTTGTTTATTATTATATGTGTATGTGGGATGTGTGTGTGATGTGTGTGTGCATGCAAGTGTGTGTGTGCTCATGCAAGTGTGTGTGCACGTGCAAGTGTGTGTACATGCAAGTGTGTGTGCATGTGAGTGCGCACATGTGCATGTATGTGTGTGTGCCCATGATTGCCACGAAAGTCAGAGGACAAGTCAGTTCCCTCCTTCAGCCTTCCCGTGACTCCGGGATCAAATTCAGTTCCTCAGGCTTGAGCAGCAAGTGCCAGCCCTCCCTTTAAAGTTATTATATTTTATTTTATTTTTTTGGTTTTTCGAGACAGAGTTTCTCTGTGGCTTTGGAGCCTGTCCTGGAGCTAGCTCTTGTAGACCAGGCTGGCCTCGAACTCACTGAGATCCGTCTGCCTCTGCCTCCCGAGTGCTGGGATGAAAGGCGTGCGCCACCACCGCCCGGCTAAAGTTATTTTTTTAAAGCACATGTAATGTCACCATGTCACTGTGAAACGGTTCTATGTATGTATACACATGGAGTATGTACATGTCTAGAATATCTCTGTCAGCTGTTACTCACAGGTTATTTTTGGTAACAACAAACGCTCCTCCTTATTATGGTCTCGCTATGAGTCAAGCGCCGTCTTCAAGCCCTTCCCGTGAATCATGCGACTCGGAAGGAGTGAGCACAATCGTCATTCCCTTTTACAAGTGGGGAAACAGGAGCGTGCCGATGCCTCCTCCTGCAGTTTACACGCTAGCAACTGGTTAGGCTAAGAGTCAAACCCAGTAGCCTGGGCTCTGGAGTCTGCGCATTGATCGTTGCTACACACCGTTCTTCGTATCAGGCAGGTCACTGGTGGTTTTCGAGGTATTTGAAATTTTCGTTGATGATGACGTGTGACATGTCTTTAAGGTCCAGGCTAATGAGATGGCTCTGTGGGTGAAGGCAGTTGCCCCGAACCCCAACACCCTGAGTTCTGCTCACAGGACTCACATAGTCAAAGAAGCAAAGGCCAATATTGCTGACCTCTGACAGCCAATGCTCACTGTGCCATGGTCACACATGTGTATGCACTTGTGTGTATTGTGCACGCACATGCGTGTGTGGGTGTGTGTGTGGGTGTGTGTGCATGGGTGTGTGCGTGCACACACACAATAAATAAATAAATACCTGTTTAAAGGGGCTATTATTAAACAACAGTAACAACAACAACAACAAAAAAGCCTGTCTACTCCTGCATGTTACCCAAGCTCACAGAGTAGAGAGCCAAATGATTTTTTTTTTTTGTTCCCCTCCTCCCACTAATCTAGGCAGGCTCCTTGGAGGAGTTGAGAGGAGGAGGCTCAGCAGACGAACTCCTTCACAACCCACCCAGGCTTTGGTGCAATAGATAGGCTGACACTTCAGTGCTCACCATAGCAAAAGGATGAGATTTTTATGGGCTCCGTGTGAATTAGCAGGAGGAAATAAGCCTCCTCATTCCCCGTGGGTAGACAGCTTGCACAGGAGAAGAGGCCAAGAGGCCCCCGGGGCACAGGCTCTCAGGAACCCAGGCTAGAGCACCTCTCAGCAATTGACCAAACGGACACAGCTTCATTTGAAACGACACGGTTTAGCCGACAAGAGCCACTCCTCACCCAAGCACAGTACCAGTATAATAAGGGCAGAATTTTGTGTCACCTGGGAATGGTCCCATCTCTTTGACAAGGATTCTAAAGCCCCTCCGTCACTGTCAACTCTCACCCCACAGAATCAATGACTAAAGAGGAGAAGGGCCACAAATGCCCAGCCCTTGAAACACGGAGACAGAGGGGGCCGAGCAAGATAATAAATAAAACAAGAACCCGAAGGGAAGAGCTGCTTTGTCAGAATATAAATATTTCCCTTCCCCTTTTATCTTTAATGTAGTGTGAGAAGCTTATTAAAGGGAAATGCCTCCCGTCCCTGGAGCCCTTGCAGGAGCTTGTGGGAAGAAGCTGCGGCTGGCCTGGCCCGGTGCTTCTAAACTCTTCCCGGCTGGAAATCAGTGGAAAGTGCAGAGCATAAAGAAGGGCTGGGGAAGAAAGGGGAAGCCATTGTGGCCATTAGGAGCCTTATCTCCATGGGTCTGGTGTCACATTAAGTTAATCACTAGAAGCCACTTAGAGACTGAGGATGAAGAAAGATTGGACCTCAGATTCGGAGAGATGCATTGCTAAACTTACCCTCTGTGCTGCCAGAGGGCAACACCCAGGTTTAGACAAAGGGGAGTTTGTCCTCTGGGGTGAGCAAGGGAGTCCTGTGGCTATCCTCAGAGGATCCTCCAAGGCTACACACTCACGTGAAGCCCAGTAAGTGTGTAAGTTCCAACGGCTTTCCACGAGGCTGTGCTGATTCTGTTTACCACTGTCAGTATCTATAAGGACACAGGACCTGGCCCACAGGGCTTTGAAGAACAGTGCATGAGCACATGCCTTTGAATGCAATGCAGAGCTTTTATTTTATCTTTTCCCCGTTCGCTATTTCTGTGAACTTTCTAAGGGGCCTTCTCTCCTGGGTCAGGATTTGAGATCTCCCAGGCATTGGGAGCTATCATGATGGCTAACATTTGGAGATATTCAGCCGTAGGGTCACAGAAGGACAGGAAGAAAGTCCTTCATACACCACGTGCCACAGAGAGCTGAACACTAAGGGTCAAAGAGAGAGCTAAAATTTGCTGCTTGAAGGGGTGCCTATCATCTCAGTTCTCCCAAGAGAGCTGGCCCTGATGGCTTCTCTGCCATTGTCCTCCCCACCCCACCCCAGACCACACATCCATGCACGCATTCCGATTTCGTCAGTGTCTTGAGTAGAACAGACTTTTTGTTTGTTTGTTTGTTTTGTTAAAGTCTGCCTTTCTAGCTCATCCGTGCTTGGACCGTATATGACCTCATCAAGGGTCTCGAGCTTAGGTACCACCCCATCATTCCTGAAGCAGGACCTCTTCACATCCCATTCTGTCTTCCACCCTCCCCATTTTTGACGTCTTTTTGGATTTCATACTCACTCATTTTTGGTACGGCCCCCCTTACCCACAGAGTTCCATTAAGTTGGACTAAGACCGCACTACGAAGCGGCGGCCTCGAGTCATTGCTAATTCCACCCCACTCCTGTTCTCAGAACCAATTACACCTTACAGCAATGTCTGAGTTACAGATCGGCCTGTGGTTGGAGGGGGGGTGGAGAAAGCTTAGCTGGTTCCCAGGGAGCTCCTCACTCATCCTTCTAAGCACTGCCTGGGAGCTATTTGAGATACCTGATTTAGCAATCCCTTCCTGATCAAGCTCATCGGCCTCTGGGCCTCATCTGCATTGGGAGCTTGGAACCATGAGAGGGCCTATTTCTAGGGTTCCCACAAACCATGCAGAGGAGGAGGCCTGGAGTCGGAGTAGTACACATGTATCTGAGGGGCGATCGTGGGGAAGAGGGATTAACTGTGTTCTGTGAAGATCAATGGAAGCCTTGGGGGGTGGGGGGGACAGACTCCAGTTCGATACAATGAAGGACTTTTTAACAATCAAAGCTGTCTTAAATGAAGGTAGAGCATTAAAGATGGCCCTCCCTTCATGGAGTTCAGGCGAAGTGGAGGTCTCACCAGGCAGCACGGCTCATTGGTCAGCAGTGTTTACGCCTGGCACTCGGCAATGTGATTGAATGGTACCAGTTCTGGAGTCAAGAGTGCCCAGGTTCGAATTCCAGGCCCAAAGGTCACTAGCTTCACAGTCTTGGGCAAATCTTTCAGCCTTTCTAAAATGCCATTTCTGTATGTGTTTTATATATATATATATATATATATATATATATATACACACACACACACATATATATACCTATACACACAAACACACACACACATATATACATAAAGATAAAAACACATTACAAGGAATGGGGTATAGTTTATTGGGAGATGAATTAATTATTTTTAAATGATATGCAAGGGGCCCTGGGTTTGATCCCCAGGAACACAAAATACATATTTGTATCTTTTTTTTTTTACAAAGTGATAGAGTGTTCAGCAGTTAAGAACACTCTTCTAAAAGCCCCAGGTTCTGTTCCCTGCACCCACACGGCTGTTCACACTCGTCTGTGACTCAGGGTACAGGAGATCATGGACCCTCTTCTTGCTTCCTTGGGGATCCAGGCACACAAGTGGGCACAGACATATATGCAGCTCAAATAGATACACACAGAAAATTAAATCAAAACATATTAAGAGGCTAGAGACACAGCTCAGCTGTTGAAAGCTCTTGTTGCTTTTGCAGAAAACACAGTCATGCCTTCTCTCCGGTGGCAAAACAGAGCTTTCGAAATACTTGGTGGGAAAATTCTCCCCGGATCTCCTAGCAGAATTAGAGACGAAAGCTGGTCACCAGGGGAGGTGGCCTATAAATTTACAGCATCCTGGACCTGTGATGTCCGCTGGGACAGCTGGCTGCAAAGGCGCTAGACAGAAATGCAACCTCATCTCCAGGAGCACCTGAGTTGTTAACTGTTTCTCTTCATTCTAGGGGGGCTTTCTCCAGGCCAGATACACTGAGGCAGCTCCGGCTCTTCCGGGAGGGCTGAATTTCAAGCTCCTTTTCTTTCCTTCCACACCTCTCCCCACCCCCTTCTTACTCAAGGAGAGAATGTGTTCAAAGCGTGTTCCTCTGTGTCGGCAGGATCCCAGGCCTCCCTACAGCTTGGTACCCTCATCGGCAAAACGGGTCAAATAAAGAATGCCAGTGGATGAGGGTTCAGGCAGTGAGAGATGAGGGTTCAGCGGGATGTCTTTGGCATGGTGAGCATTAAATAAATGTTAGCAGTTCATAAAAATAGTACGGATCCAGCTAGCCCCAGACGCTGGAGTTGGTCTGCTGGCTCACTCCCAACTGCTCAACTGGGATTTAAGTTAGGACATCACCGTCCCAGGGTGCCAAAACAAAGCAGGGCCAATACGGTCTTTAGAACTAGGGCTTTAAAACGGGGGGCCATCTCTTGTGGCCGGGACGAACTTTGTAAACGGACGCAGGGAAGAGGAGGAGTGAAGTTTCACAGGGAGACCAAAGCGCCTTTTGCCGAAGTGAGAAGTCTGTCGCAGTTTTTTGTTTACCCCCTCTCTAGCTGTTTCCTCTGCCTCCTGGGCTGTCTTGCCTCCCCCTTCTCTGCAGAAGCTCTTCACGGGTCCGCTGGAGGCCACAGGAGCAGGGGCAGCGCCTTCCCCAACCCAGACACCAGCAGAGACAATCCCTCCTTCCTCGGGTCAGGCTGGACCTCGGCGAAAGTTCTCCTACCCCTTCGCGGGCCCTTCCGGCCCACCTCTGGCGACTGCAGGCAGCAAGCAGAACAGCCACTCCTTTCATATCTCCCTGCAAGGTGCAGAAGCCACCCTGATAAAAACAGGGGCCCAGGAACCTAAACCTGGATGTTAATTGCAATCCTTTCTGTAAGCCAATTCATTTCACACCTTGAGCTTCAGCGTTCTTACCTGCAAAAGAAACTGAGAATTCGTAACCTTTCAGATTGCTTCTGAAAAACAATTCCTCCGAGTCATTCCTTAACGCAGCCCTTCCGTCTTGATTTCTCTTATTCGTTTCTTAACATTTCTTTGTATTATTTATTTATTTTGCGTGTACGTGGCCGCTCACGCCACGGGCACATGAGTGGCAGTCACAGGACGGTTAGAGGGGGAATCGGTTTTCTCTGTCTACAAAGTGGATTCCAGGGATGGAATTCAGATTTGGTGTCAAATGCCTTTACCTGATGAACCATCTCGCCGGCTCCTAAATACATACTTTCAAATGAGTGAAGGAGGCCATGAGCTCTTCTTACATGCTTTTCAACTCAAATTGGGCCACAGTAAGTCATTGACTCAATCATTTATTGGATACCCTCCACCCCCGTGCACCTGGCACAGCAACCCTCGGCAGTCAGTGCCCCCCCCCCATTTAAGTTAACTTTTGTGACTAGCAATAAACAGAATAACTGGTGGGAGAGGCACGGAATTCAATGCAAACACAGATTCCTTAACGTATTAATAAGAGTAAACTAGGGAATAAAGGGCTTCTGTGTTCCCACCAGTCAGCATTCAAATAAAAGTCACCTTAGCCAGCTTGCACCTTCAAAGCCAAAGCTAGCATCACACAGCCAAGCGCTTCCTGCTAAAGTCACAAGGAAAAACCAAGTCAGGGAGGGACCAAGATTTTCACACGCAGAGGAGGAAACCTCAAAGCTCTCTCTCCAGTCTCCTCCCACCCCCTCGGTCTCTCTACAACCTGCCACCTCCCCTAGGGGGACAGCAGCAGGTCACGCCCCCTACTCCTGCTCAGGTGAAGCCATCCTCAAATCACAATGAGGGGCAGCCAAGCTGTAATGATCTGTGTTTATTTAGTAAATGGTTTGATTGCCCTCATTTGTGGAGATTAAGGGTTAATTTCCCAACTGCAAAGAGAACCGATTTCTCCAAGGGCAACCCCATATAATTAAGAGGAAAGAAACCAAAATTCAAATGATTCCTCACTTGCTCCAGCACCACCCCACTCCTTCCCACCCCATCTTGGTCTTTGGGGGAGGGGGAGTGTCCTCTGCCAGGTATTCAAAAGCCTTGGGTTCTCTGAGTTTTCTGAGCAAGGATTTGGTAAACAAAGGCTTAGGGATTCTTAGCCTCCTTCGAACTGACATCTGGCGAATTTGAGATCGACAGTTTCTCTCTCCTACTCCCCTGGCTTTGACAAGCAAATGCTTCAAGGTTTGCATTCTCTGCCTTTTTAAATCGAGGAGTCAAAGCACTTTGTCTGCACCTTAATGAAAGAGCCTGGCTCTAGAAGGTTAAAGTGCTGTTTATAATAATAGGGGGGAAGCAGGGAAAGGAGAGGGGAGTGGAAACGAGGAATAGAAGAAAAGCCAAGGCCACGTGGCCCTGAAGGGAACACTCGCCCGTCTAGCGTGGACTTCCTGAAACAAATCACACAGGCCCTGCTAACTAACTTCTATGCTATACATCCCAACTGTTGGAAGTCCTGGCTTAGTCCGGAAAGCCCCAGATAGAGCCGTACCACAAAACTTAACTTCCTCTGTGGACAAGCTCTGGGGTGACCTTGGCTCCCACAAAGTCTCTCACCCACCACGTGGCTCCCTGCCTGGGACTGATGAACTGTACATTTGATTCAACAAAGCAAATATCCACCTCATGGATGCCAGAGCAGAAAAATAAAGTGTGATCCCTGCTGGGGTCACCAAGCAGGAAGGGAAGCATTAAAGTGGATGCAATACAGGTTTGATACACTGTGACCAAATAGGTTGGCTATGACTATCAAAAGGTGTTCATCAGTACAGCATGGTGTCAGAGATCCTGACTCCTGCCTCTCACTCCTTTCCCAAGCTGTAGGCATCAACAGAAGGGAAGGAGGTCATATCTATTGTTTATCTTGTATTTATAGTGCATCCAACAAATGATTGCTGTCGCCCACAACCAGATTCAGAGGCTACCACAATGGAGGCAAAAAAAGGAAGCCCAGTGGATCCTATGTGCAGCCAAAGACTTGAGCCCCATTGCTTTGGTAAAAGAGAGGTTGAAGGATGATAGCAGCCCCACGTCATGTTGAAGATGGCCTTAACAAATGTATTTCTCGTCACAAGCCAGAAGAAAGAGGCTCTCCTGGGTTTTTACTGAGAATTTACAGTCAATACACTGATTACAATCCTATTATATTTTTTCTGTTTTCGTTTGGCTTGTTTGTTTCTTGCTTGTTTGTTTTTATGCAGGGTCTGATGTATCGCAGGCTAGCCTTGAACTTGCTACAGACCTTGAAGTTCTGATCCTCCCTGCCTTGACGCCCTGAGTACTGAGATTACAGATGCTAGGCCTACCATGCCAGGTCTTAGGGAATCTATCCTGGGACTTTGTGTATGCTAGGTAAGCCCTTACCAACCAGCCTCATGCCAACCTTATTCTCAAGATCTTCATCCAGGCCAGCCCAGCAATACAAAGGCCTCTCTGCAGGACTGAAACTGGCTAGTCAGCTGGGAGTAGATGCTTCTCCTGGGCTCCTGGTGAGGATGTGGTCAGCTCTCTGAGACTGTGGACCCACCCCGACAGGAGAGTCAGAAGAAACGCATGCCTTCAGCATTTTCCACATCCCAGCATGAGGTTGGTAGGGTTTTCTCTAGCTACTTAGTAAAAGACAAGCAATCAAGTGGCTTCATTAGGGCATGGTAGGATTTTCAGAGCAGGAAGAGAGCCAGGAAAGCAGCCCCCATGCAACTTGGGGTTTTGCCCTCTTCCTCCTCTTTTTTCTTTAATTCTTTATTATTTTATTTTTACTTTATGGGTATGGGTATTTTGCCCACATTTATGTCTAATCACCACACATATGTCAGGTATCCGGGGTGGGAGAGCAAGAGAAGGCGTTAGATCCCCAGGTTCCCTGTTAGCTAGAGTTAATACAGTTTTGCAAGCTGGAACTTGAACCCAGGTCTTGTGGAAGAGGAGCCAGGGCTCTCACCACGGAGCCATCTCTCCAGCCCCCAATCTTCTCCTCTTAAAACACCTGATTCTTGTCCCTCCCTAACCTCCTCTCCCTTCTTCTTCCTTCCTCTCTCCCTTTGCCTTTACAGTCTTTCCTTCTATCGTTTCTGCTGTTACCACTGAATCGCCCTCCACCTGCCCAGTTACCCAGCAGCTCTTGCTTTCCCCAAGCTTCTACTGCTTCTAGACTTCTGCCTTCTCTGTTCACTGGATATTTAAACTCAGGCTCACCACACGACGGACCTAGTTAGGTGCCCACTCTGTATCCAGCAGACACATCTGCCGGGCAGTGGCTTCATGACCTGCAACCCCGTGGCTGGGTCACACCATCTATTCATGACTCAGTCTGAGGGGTCAGGGTTCATGTGGTTCAAGGATGGCCATGTCAGCCCGAGGAAGTGAACTGTGGGAGTAGCAGCTGTTACATTTCAGAATAGCAGCAGAGAACTCGAGCCTCATAAATAAGGTCCCAGAAACCAGCATCACATCATCCAGCCGGTCACTTGTCCAGGCCTCCCCCTTCTCCCTCTCTCTCTTGTCTCTCTCTATATCTCTGTCTCTCTCTCCCCCTCCAAGTCTTTCTGTCACTCTGTCTCTCTCTTCCTCCCACTCTCTCTGTCTCTGTCTGTCTCTCTCTTCTCCCTGTCTGTCTGTCTCTCTCTCCTACACACACATACATACACACACACACACACACACACACGTCTCTGCCTCTCTCTTACACACACACACATCTCTGTCTTCCTCTTACACACACATGTCTCTGTTTCTCTCTCTCTCTCTCTCTCTCTCTCTCTCTCTCTCTCTCTCTCTCTCTCACACACACACACACACACACACACACTACACCCTTATGGTTCTCATGTTTCCGACCTTCATTTCAAAACTATAATCAGGCAGAATGAGGACCTGTAAGCCGGAGGACATTCTGTAAGGTATCAGTGGCATGTGCCTGGTTTGGAATAGGAGACTAGGTCAGAGGTTCCCAAGCCTGACTAACTCAGAAGAATCACCTAGTGAACTTTTAAAAGAATTGAATCTCCAAGTCCCATGCTAGAGATTCTGACCCTACATGTCTGAGGTGGCCTCAAGTTTCCAAATCTCCTCTCTCTTCCTTTCTCCTCTTTTTCTTTCCCCTCCCATCCCCCTCCTCTCCCCTCCCATTCTTTCCCTCCATCCCCTTTTCCTCCTTTTTTTCCCCCCAGATGATTATGGTGAGTACCATTGTTCTAACTTCACTCTTCTAGAAGATTCTTTCACTACTGCTACTATGAATCTGTTTCCTGCTCTCTGCTGGTAGGGCCTGCATTCTCTCAGAGGGATAGCCTTAAAAAAAAAAAATCACCGAATTTCCTGCCTGTCTTAGTGGCCAAGAATGAAGTTAGAAGCCCTCTAGGGCAGTTTCAGCATTGGGAACTAATTGTTCCTTGGAAAACTAGAATAAGTTGATGGGCTCTCCCAAGTGGGCTGAAAGGATGTAAGTCCAACACTCAAGGGGTCATCACTAACTTAGGCCTGATACCCCAAAGCTCCTCTGAATTAATGACAGAGATTAACCATGGAGTGGCTTTATGCCATGGAGTGTAGCACAGATTTAAGCTTCAATCTAGACCTGACTGCTGTAAAAAGGAATCTCCAGGGTTGTTATGAAATTTAGACATATACCTGGCACTGTATAAACAGTGGTCATTATATTTTAAATGTGACTATTTGGCCGCTCAAAACAATAGGAAGGAAAGTTCTATAAGCCCATGAGTGCCCTAGAATAGCTCTTAGGGCTACCTGTGTACGTATTTTTTCAAGACCAAGCTCACTAACAGCATATTGGCTTGATACCCCACCATGGCAGCGGTATGTGAACCCTGGAATTTGAGAAAGGTACGGACCAAGGCTTTCCTTCCAGACAGCCATTACAAACATCCAGCAGGATACAGACCGCTGTAAAAACAAACAAAAACAAAAAACCCAACTTATCAACTTCAGCAAAGAGCCAGAGCCACAAATACACTGCTAGGCGGGCTTTTTATTTCATCTTGTGCATCCTATAACCAAACCAGAGTGCTGTCCTGATGATTTTCATGCGCCTGGATCACAGCATTCTACCACCAACCCCTCCACACACCGGGAGGGAACTAGGGAAGCTGGTCACTTGCCTGAGGCAGGTCAGGAAATCGGTCCTGAAAAGCAGAGCCAAACCAGTCTGCTCTGGCCACCTGGGCCCTCATCCCACACCTTAGCGCCTTCCGGAGTCACACTGGGACGCGGGTAGCAATTACCCACAATGCGGTCACTTCCTTACCCAGATGACCCAAGTCTCTTCTCAGACTGTGTTCCTGATCGCTGGAGTGATCTCCTTACTCTGCACCCAGGGGCTTCCCCAGAATTGCTTGAGATATCTTCCTCGACATTCTTTTTCCCTTTGCCCAAAGATGTGTCCTTGAAAACAATCCTCCAGGGTCAGGGTTCAGCTTTGGCTGTAACAGATACAGTGTAACAGATACAGAGTGGTGCTAACATTGGTCAACACTGTGTTCTTAGTCTCAGACTGAGGGGGGTCAGCTGCCCAAAAGCTGTTTCTCTCTGGGTCCTCATCTTGACAACCCTCTGACAAAGAAGAAATGACCTTCCCAGGAGGGACCTAGACCAGCATCCTTCCACTCCCAAGAGTTCCCTACACCTTACTGTAATCTCCACTGCCTCTTAAGTGAGGTCAACCTAGGGACTTTCCTCTATGGACACAAATATGGAAAAAATCGAGTTTCAGTGAAGTCCTGAAGAACACCCTGCTTGCGATGAGGACACAGACTCTAAACCAAGGCGAGCTAAGCACACCCAGATTCCTGACACTTAGGAACTGTGAGATACTTGGGTATTTGTTGTATTTGGGTATCTGCTAAATAGAAGGACTACTTTTTTATACAATAAATAAAACTCTTTTTTGTTGTTTTTTGTTTGTTTGTTTGTTTGTTTGTTTGTTTTTCGAGACAGGGTTTCTCTGTAGCTTTGGAGCCTGTCCTGAAACTAGCTCTTGTAGACCAGGCTGACCTCGAACTCACAGAGATCCATCCACCTGCCTCTGCCTCCCGAGTGCTGGAAAACTCTTAACCAACGAAGAAAATGTTGGTCCAACAGATTCAGCCACTGAATTCGCTACATAAACCAATTCTGCCCACGAACCAAATATGAACACCATTACAGTATGGCCTCCCTCTTCCTCAATCTGGATATCTTTAACTTCTGTAACATTTGAAAGCACTTTAAAGGTTAAAAAGTATTCCCTTTTGGATGGAGAACAAGTCAACACACTAAACTAAGATGAACTCAAGCTGGTGTCAAACTGGCAGTTGGATATCTAACTTTCAGTGTTGTGATATCAAAACTGGTAAAAGACAAGCCAGAAAGAGAAGTGTGTGTTCCAAGATGCCCTTCCTGGTCTTTCGAGAACAATTCTTGCAGCCAGAGTTCCATTACCACCATAGGATTGTGGCACCACGTAGCCATTTTCAAATCTGCCCTGACATCAGAAATGCCATTCAGCTAGATAAACCTGGGACTTAGCCAAAACAAGTAGTACTTGAAAAGATGGTGCTAATGACTACCGTCACTTTCTTTGGGACCATATATGATGAAGATGTGAAGAAATAAAGGCCTTTGTTATTTCAAAGGGCAGGGACAATTGAAGTTTTGCAGCAGGACAGTTTCAAAATTTTCCACCCCTGGCTTTTCCAAAGAAGATACCAGTAAGAGGCTTTGGGAGCTGGGTGTGGAAGGTGTTGCTTGGAAAGAAAATTAATCCCGGGGAGAATGTAAGCCTACACTGAACACTTGCCAGAGAGTCCAAACAGACGTGGCTCCCTACATTAGGAACTTAACTTTTCTGGTCCACTCCTTTATAACATGGCTCCTTAACACCGTGGCATTTTTGGTTTTGTTTTTGAATCACAACAATCAACGTCAGGCAAGCCTAGAAAGTTACAGCATTGTCTCTCACAACTGTAGTCTTTCTCTCTCTCTCTCTCTTTCTTTTTATTGTGTGTGGGGGGGGGGTGTTATTTGAATCAGGACCTCACTATGTAGCTCTCTGGTTGTCCTGGAATTCACTCTGTAGCCTGGCCTTGAGTTCAAGGAGATCCAACTGCCTCTGCCTTCGCAAGTGCTGGGATTAAAGGCACCCAATGCTACCTACACCCGGCCCAAACAGTAAATCCTCATTTTCATGGAGTAATTTTGAATTGAGATTTTCTTTGTTTGGTTTTTGGTAATATGAAGGATTGAATCTAGGGCCTCTCATGCACTTGCTCAATAACACGCTAAAAGCCCCAAGCCCAGACTGAGTATTGCTTTTATTGTTTTAAATCATTTTTTAAAAACAGTCTCTCCACTCCAACTCCTAAACCCTACCTTTGCTTCTCTACTACTTCTGCGCTTATCTGCCTGGGAGAGAGCCAAAGGAGGCACAACTGTGGCATTCCTCCTCTAGAATGGGGTTCCTGCATCTCATGTGCATTTCCTTATTCTATCCTGGAGCATCCCACCCGCTCTTCCTCCATCACTATTTTGGTTGCCTAACGTCAGAAGCTGCCTGTCTGGGACCAGAAGGATGAGCTGCTCATCAGCTGACTGGGTTCAGCTGCATTTGAGGGAGTATTCTATCCCTGCTTGTTTTCATTTTATTTGACGACAGAGCTTGGTATTTCTCTCAATAAGCAGAGATGAGTTATCATCGGGCCACACGAAATAAGACCACACGAAATAAGCACGAAAATTGGACTCAAAGAGGAAGGACATCCTGAACCCCAATGGGGAGAAGAAAGGAATCCAAGCCCCGCCACCCACATTGTCAATGACATAGCAAAACAGATCCCATGTTTTTAATATCTCCCAACTAATATCAACACAACACAGCGGTAGGTAATAGGAAGGATGATTTAGAAAGCAGAAGATGAAGTCTTGAAGAAAGTACCTTTTTTTTAAAAAAAAAAAAAAAGGAAAATGTTGCCTATTCATATTTATTGCTTTGAGGTAGATACTCCTACGGGGAAATAATCAGGTATGAAGGGTAAACCTGATGGAAGGAAAGAGTTGATTTCTATTGCGGGGGGGGGGGGGGTGTCAAGTGATGCTCCTTGTTTCAAGGAGCTCTACTCTTTAGAACCACTAACCGGAGCACAAAAGAACTCCAAAGTAGAAGGAAAGATCTCAGCAAACCTCCGAGATAAAGTAAATAAAAGAAAATTACAAGAAACCCAACTTGGCTAGAAAAGGGAATCCAATTGTGTTAGATTCAAGAATCAGCGTTTTCCTATCCTGGAGGCAGTGACTTGTGCCAGCATTCAACATTCAAACTGATCAAAAATCCCTCAAGCACCAGCAACCAACCGAGACAGGCAGAAGGACTCAGCCAGGAATAACGTTTTTCAAAGAGGACTGTAGAGACGACAGAGAGATTCAACAATTCAGCTTGTCATTTCCCTGCACGGGAATTCATAATATTCATGATATTCCTTACTGGCCTCTCTGAGAGGGCAGAGGCCCCTTAGTAACAAACCCGTCCGGGGCAGTCAGACAACGCGCACCAGCTCCCAGTGCCTGGAGCAGGGTTAAGATTTGACCGAGAACAAAAGAACGCTTGCCAATCAGAAAACGCTACCCCAGAAGGAAAATAACCCCTCTTTGTGTCTCGAAAGCCCTTTAATTAGCAAATGCCCTGGTTTCTAACGCGCATTAAAACTTTTCTATGTAGATTCCAAATGGAAAGATCAAATGGTTGTTTCTGCAACGAAGATAGGGTCCCCGAAGGCCACACACCGCACTGCGAAGGGAAAACAGGGCAACCGAAGGCGCTCAGTAAATCGTACAGGGAGTTCCGGGCCACTCGGTCTCAGGTTACTTTCCTAAGTTTGTCCCAGTGCTGCCTGAGTGTTCTCCAAACCCCACTGGAACCTCTCGGGCTCCCAAGGCTCCCGGCCGTGAGCGCGCGGGTGGGTGGGGGGCTGGCTCTTGAGCCCCGCGCACCCCCAACTCTAGGCCCTCTCTTCCAAGGGTCTGCACTTCCTCCCGCCGCCAAGTCCCCACCTCGGCCGACTCGGGTTTCTCCTTCCAGGCGGCCCCCCTCTTTGTGACTGGGGGAGGGAAAGGGGATTGTGGCTTCACGTGGTCGGCTGGGGTGTGGGGATCGTCAGTCGCACCCCCTTCTCGACCCACACTGATGCTAACCAAAAGCCTCCCGCCCAAGCCAGCCAGCAGCCAAGGCTAACGTGACTCCAGATCACGTCTCTCCGCCCAATCGCAGCGCTATTCTCAGCTTTTTTGCCGAAGCCTTTGGCGAATGTGCGCTTCTGCTCAGGAATGTGTGTTTTAGGGTACCCGGAAGAGAAGCCAATCTTTCAAGCAAATTCCCTTTCTGGTGCGTTCTTCTCCCCTGAGCAAATTCTGGGTAAAAGTTTTTTACTAACTTTTCTCTCCCGGTCCCCCGCCCCTCCCCTCAGGAATCCGCCCAGAGCGCTGCAGGCACCGCCTTTCTCGTTCCCTCGGCCGCCCCTTCCGACTTCCACCCAATCGGAAGGCGGCTACAGAGAAAACAAAGCACTCTATTGGGCCTCCGGAGGGCTCGGGGTCCGCCCCTGGAGTGGTTTGTGAATGGGGGGAGGGGAGGAGGCGGGGCGGCCCGAAGCCCTGCGAGCCCGACGCTTCTTCTAGCCACCAGCGCGACTTCCAGGCGTTACTCTGCGCTCCTTCCCCGGCGGGCGGCGGCAGACGCGGGGACTCGCGGGCCGGGATTGCGCGGGGCAGGCCGCGGGTGCAGGAGCCTCGGCGCTTCGGATTCCGCGCAACCGGGTTTCCAAAAAGAACTCGCCCAGCTCTTCGCTCCTGAGCACGGATCGAACTCAAATTGAGAAACAGACGTTTGGCTGTAACTTGGGGCCGACCTTCCCGGAGCTGAAAGAGGCTCCAGGTTCGGAGGAGGAGGCGGCGGCGGCGGCTCGCGGGGCCTCGAGGCGAGAAGGCGGAGCTGCACCGCCTCGGCGGCGGCCCGGGCGAGCAGGCGAGGAACACCGGGCTCTGGCCTGGCGTCGGCCCGACTCGGTGTGGGGGGACGTGGGCATCGCCTTGCGCCCTGGGCTCGAGAGACTTGGGCAAACTTTGGAAGGTAACCGGAGACGCTTGTAGTCCGTCGCCGAAGAGAAAGCCGCACCGTTACGTCTCGGCGGGGAGGGTAAGGCGACACCCCCTCCCCCGACCCCCCATCCCAGACCCAGGAGTCTCAGCCCCCGGCGGCCGCGTGAGTGCCACGCGGAGGCGGCTGCGGCGCCCCCTCGGCTGGCGGCCTCGCCCCCGCCGTGCAAGCACCCTAGCGCCCTGGGCTCCGCGCCGCCCACGGCCCGGCCCCGGCGCCGGGAGGACTCTCATGCGCCGGGCGCGGCGGCGCCTCCCTGCATCCTAGCCGCTCCCCAGCGCCTCGTCTTTTTCCTCCAGCTGAGAACGCCACTGCACTCTCGGCCCGCGATGCGGGGCCCCGGCACTGCGGCGTCGCACTCGCCCCTGGGCCTGTACGCCCTGGTGCTGGCGCTCCTGGGCGCGCTGCCCACGGGCACCCGGGCTCAGCCCTACCACGGCGAGAAGGGCATCTCGGTACCGGATCACGGCTTCTGCCAGCCCATCTCCATCCCGTTGTGCACGGATATCGCCTACAACCAGACCATCCTGCCCAACCTGCTGGGCCACACAAACCAAGAGGACGCGGGCCTCGAGGTGCACCAGTTCTACCCGCTGGTGAAGGTGCAGTGTTCTCCCGAGCTGCGCTTCTTTCTATGCTCTATGTACGCGCCCGTGTGCACCGTACTCGACCAAGCCATTCCTCCGTGCCGCTCCCTGTGCGAGCGCGCCCGCCAAGGCTGTGAGGCTCTGATGAACAAGTTCGGCTTCCAGTGGCCTGAGCGACTGCGCTGCGAGAACTTCCCGGTACACGGCGCCGGCGAGATCTGCGTGGGCCAGAACACATCCGACGGCTCCGGGGGCGCAGGCGGCAGTCCCACCGCCTACCCTACTGCTCCCTACCTGCCCGACCCGCCTTTCACTGCGATATCCCCCTCGGATGGCAGAGGCCGGTGGTCTTTCCCCTTCTCCTGCCCGCGCCAGCTCAAAGTGCCCCCCTACCTGGGCTACCGCTTCCTAGGTGAGCGCGACTGCGGTGCGCCTTGTGAGCCGGGTCGTGCTAACGGCCTCATGTACTTTAAAGAGGAGGAGAGGCGTTTCGCCCGCCTCTGGGTAGGTGTGTGGTCAGTGCTGTGCTGCGCTTCGACGCTCTTTACGGTGCTCACCTACCTAGTGGACATGCGGCGCTTCAGCTACCCAGAGCGACCCATCATCTTCCTGTCGGGCTGCTACTTCATGGTGGCTGTGGCGCACGTGGCGGGCTTCCTGCTAGAAGACCGCGCCGTGTGCGTGGAGCGCTTTTCGGACGATGGCTACCGCACGGTGGCGCAGGGCACCAAGAAGGAGGGCTGCACCATCCTCTTCATGGTGCTTTACTTCTTCGGTATGGCCAGCTCCATCTGGTGGGTCATTCTCTCCCTCACTTGGTTCCTGGCAGCTGGCATGAAGTGGGGCCATGAGGCCATCGAGGCCAACTCACAGTACTTTCATCTGGCCGCGTGGGCTGTGCCGGCGGTCAAGACCATCACCATCTTGGCCATGGGCCAGGTGGACGGGGACCTACTCAGTGGAGTGTGCTACGTGGGCCTGTCTAGTGTGGATGCGCTGCGGGGCTTCGTGCTGGCTCCCCTCTTCGTCTACCTCTTCATCGGGACGTCCTTCCTGCTGGCCGGCTTTGTGTCTCTCTTCCGCATCCGCACCATCATGAAGCACGACGGCACCAAGACAGAGAAGCTGGAGAAGCTGATGGTGCGCATCGGCGTCTTCAGCGTGCTCTACACGGTGCCGGCCACCATCGTGTTGGCCTGCTACTTTTACGAGCAGGCCTTCCGTGAGCACTGGGAGCGCACCTGGCTCCTGCAGACCTGCAAGAGCTATGCCGTGCCGTGCCCACCAGGCCACTTCCCGCCCATGAGCCCCGACTTCACAGTCTTCATGATCAAGTATCTGATGACTATGATCGTGGGCATCACTACCGGCTTCTGGATCTGGTCGGGCAAGACCCTGCAGTCATGGCGTCGCTTCTACCACAGACTCAGCCACAGCAGCAAGGGGGAGACTGCGGTATGAGACCCGGTCTCCCACCCATGCCACTTCTACCTCCCTGTAGGAGAGGAGGCTTGGTCGGGAAAGAACTGCTGGGTGGGGACTTGTTTCTGTAGGCTACCCCCTCCTCCACTTAGCTTTAACGTGGAAGTGAGAAGTTATTTGGAGGTGAGAAGAGATTTGGGGTGAGAGAGGTGATTTCCAGAGGAGGCCTGAGAGAAAAGGCGGTGTGGATGGCAAGACCGCTGGCTAAGACTTGCAGGATGCTAACTGATGCTAACTGTGAATGAAAGATGTGGGCCGGGAGAGCCGGGAGCGCCTTTAGGGAAAGGTTGAAATCAGCAGAAACTGATGGGTTCCTCCTTCCTCCGGGCGCCAGAGCTGAGCCGGGGCTGAGTCCAATCCCTGCTGCAAGGCAAGTGGCTGTCCTCACTCCAGTGAGGCCGGGGGAGGGGGGAAAGATAGCGCTGTCTGCAGCCTGGCTTTGTTGGGAAGATGGGGGCCCCCTGTGGTGCCCTTGTCAAGCGGTGGTCAAACCATAATCTCTTTTCACTGGGGCCAAACTGGAGCCCAGATGGGTTAATTTCCAGGGTCAGACATTACAATCCTCCTCCCCGACCCCCTCCCGCCTGTTTTTCCTTCCCTACTCCCTTTCAAGTCTAGTAAAATAAGCATTTGGAAGGCCGGGGAGGCCTGCCTGCTAAGAATCCTAACGCGAAGATGCAAAAGAAGACGGGAAAATTTCCTAGAGGAGTCCGAGTGGTAGTCTGGTTCTTCTACTTTCTTCATCTTCTTGGGAAGGCGGGAGGCAGACAGGAAAAGAATGTTTTATTTGGTTTCATACCCTGAAAAAGAAGTGATGGCTTGCTGCTTTTCAAAATGGGAATGCGTTTTCCCCCTTGTCTTTGTTATAAGAGACAAAGGGGAAAACAAACGTGTCTCCCCGAGGAAAGCTCAGCTATGGAGGCAGCGGCTTTTATAGGCAAAGCAGCAGAAATCTGAGCTTTCCCTTCTGTGGTTAATTTGGTCGAGATAAACATTCCTTTTTAAGGAAAAGCTAAAGACAGTGCGCTTTCGTACCCATTCAGCTGAAGGTTCTGACTTGGATAAAGGAGATGCAAGAAGTTTTGTTATTTGTTTTAAGCAGATTTAATTCAGAACACATGATCTAACAGGCTCTGGTAAACTGCTTAATGAAATCTCCCTCCATTCCGCACACCCCATTAGCCTAAATTTTGTTTGTTCGTTCGTTTTTTTTTTGTCCCCACCTCCTTCTGTCCAGTGTGTGTGTGTGTGTGTGTGTGTGTGTGTGTGTGTGTGTGTTTTGTGTGTTTGTTTGGGATTTCTTGGAGTTTTGTTTCTTGTTTTTTTGAGGGTTTTTTTTAATGATTTTTTTTCATTTGTTTGTTTTGGTTTTTCTAGACAGGGTTTCTCTGTGTATCCTTCCCTGTCCTGGAACTCACTCTGTAGACCAGCTTGGCCTCCAACTCTGAGATCCCCCCTGCCTCTGCCTCCCGAGTGCAGGGATTCACAGTGTGGAGTGCCACACGTGGCTCCCCCCCACCATCCAATTTGTATTCTTCAAGATGAAAGAAGAGGCATAATGCTCACAGAATCAAAATAAAGGGACAAATTCATTTAAAGGGTTGAAAACATTCTGCCCACGTCCCTTAGTTCCGTCAATCTGTGTATGAGAAACAGGTGCGGACCCTTCCTCAGGTTGGGGACCCAAAGAGGCAACGCGCCAGGATGCCAGCCAAGGAAGAGGAGGCGAGCTTGTACTGGGTTTAGAAAGTCATTAGAGGAAGGTAAACTTCAAAGTGATTCTGGAGTTCTTTGAAATATGCTAGAAGACTTAAATTTATTAATCTTAAATTATATACTTTTTTTTTTCCTGTGATAGAAGTCTGGTTCTTTGGCATAATGGTGTAAAGTTAACAGCATCATGGGAGCTAACCTTCGCTCCACCTTTGACACTGACTGTCCTCCAGTCTTCAAAGCCGCTCAGTTTCTTAGAGCGGTTGTTAAATGCCAATCAGGAGGGTACTGTCAGGAGTACAAATTACTTTCTATCTGTCACGTTCAGTGAAATGGAGCTGCTTTTACATTAAAGTGATCTTCTATTTCTGAAACTCAGAATATGATCTCACCTGTCAGATTTTTTTTAACTGCTACTACACAGGTTTGGCCTCTTTTGTGTTTATCTCTCAAGTGCATGTGAAATTTGTAAAATAGAGACAGTGCAGTATGTATATTTTGTAAATCTCCCATTTTGTAAGAAATATATATTGTATTTATACATTTTTACTTTGGATTTTTGTTTTGTTTTGTTTTGCCTTTAAAGATCTACTATGAAGCCCCACTTTATGACATGTACAGATCACAAATAAATTTCTTAAAAAATATGAAGCGAGTGTTTCTTTACTCTTCCTGAGATAGCAAAACCTAGGAACAAAACTTTATTGCAGAAAGAAGGTGTACCATGGGTGTGTCTCCCATAGAAGAGGATGGTGGCATAGGGTCCTGAAAGCTTTGTCTGTCCTGTGGTTTTGCTTTATTTTCTGTCTCCTGCTCCGTTCATGGGCTTCTTCACATTACCTCCAAGCCAGTGTTTCTCAACTTCTCCGTCTGGCCCTTTTGGGGTCACATATCAGATATTCGCATGACGATTTATAACAGTAACAAAATTACAGTTACGAAGTAGCAATGAAATAATTGTATGCTTGGAGTCACCACTCCATGGGGAACTGTGCTAAAGGGGTCGCAGCTTAGGAAGGTTGAGAACTGCGTGCTGCTCTAACCTTTTCAGGGAAGCTTTTAGGACCTACTAGAGGTTCAGGGTGCACGTCTCCTTGATCTGTGATTTACTAACCTTACGACACTTGAAAGAGGAATAGAAGGTACTTTGGGTATTTCTACTGTTCCGTTGATCCACTCCCCAACTCCTTGGGAATTGTGTGTGTCCCCCTAGTAGGCCTTATCTAAATTATTAATATTTAAATGCTTCGAATTCAGGTGGTAGGGAAAGTTCATACATGCTTCCAGATAAGAGCAGAGGTCACCTTTGTTGACGGCCTAGCTAGAGGCTTTCTTCTGCCTTCTAGGTAAACTAAAGCAGGCTGGGAGCTCGGGGGGGGGGGGGGCAGTGACTCAGCAGCTCACAGGAATAGACTCCTGCCTGACCCTGAGGTGGCCTCAGAAGCCACTCGGCTGTTATTTGCTCTTGAAGAGGCCAACTTAGGAATCGGATAAGGCTGGGTAGCCCCTGCGGGAAATGGTCAAGGCAGCCTCATGCTCCCAGTTCCAAGCTTCGATAGTTTTTTCACTTCTTGTTGAATTCAGGTGCCAATACCCGGATGATACCCAAAGTAGGCGGTGCGCTGCTGTTTCTCCCATCCCACAACTGGCTGAAAGTTTCTGTCATTCTAAAGCATAACAGAAACAGTTCTGTTTTCGTTCTAATTAACAGGCTCACACAGGCGGGTGTGTTTTACAAACGGAAAGAATGAAAACCAATGACAGACAGCTCTCTCCAGGAGGAGGACGGCTAGCTAGACACTGGCTCTAAAACGGCTTGGTTTGTTTTTTGTATTTTTTTTTTTTTTTTACGAGTCTCCCGCGTTCTGAACATCCCAGTGGGCGTGAGGTCATTCCACCCGGTGAAGATTTGGACAGCAAGGGGAGAAAATTTAGGGACTTTGAATCTCTTAAGCTTTATCAAGTTCTCAGTCGTAAAATGACAACTTTTAGGTAAGCCACGCGTTTCACAACGGCAGTCAAAACTGCCTGTTGAGAATGTTTGCTTTCAGACCAAATGGAAGGAGTTTGCTGCTTGCTTGCTTCTCCTCCTCCTCCTCTTCCTTTTCCCATTCTCCTTTTCTGACAAAGCACTTAGACCCTTATCTTTCTGAGCTCCCAATGATCGAAGCGGCTTGTTCTCTAATGAGGGAACGAGAGCTGTGTGTGGAGCAATCACTAACCCACTCTTGCTTAGCAGGAAAATCCAACTTTAATTCCCTTCGCATGAGGATGCCCTGTGAGGTCAAACCTTACCTAAGAATTTTAGAAGCCCCATGGGTTTTCCTAAAAAGTTGTATTTGAGCAGAAGCTTTGTGAGGGAGAAGCATTTGCAGAAGGGCCTGTGTAGAGACGGAGACAAACATAGTCTGTAGATGGGTGCTAATCCCCAGATAAGGAACAAAAACACCGAAAACTTTTCTGCACTTTATAAAACAGAACACAGCAATGCATGCAACACCTAATCTTGGTAAGGAGGGGGCGTGGGAGGGAGGTGCCCTGTTAACATCTTAGTATTATTTTTTTTTGTTTTCCCAGACAGGTGAGTATTAATTTTTAAGTGTACTTAAAATAGTGATATTGGAAATTCTCTTGGTAGGACGATCGTAACCTAAGACCGGAGGTTTGAGCCTGTAATTACTCTCAGAAAATCTCACTCTGCCCATCTTTAATATCACTGAAAAGGCAGATGGCTATTTATAGATGGTATATTTTTGTGTATGCCTATGTGAATGGTGTATAATAGTGTACCGGGCTCCAGGAAATCCCAGAAAAGAGGGAAAACAGACGCCAGTGTGCAGTTAAACAAACACTTCATAGACCTCGTGCTGGCCAGTTTTTACACCAACTTGACACAGCCTAGACTCATTTGGGAAGAGGGAACCTCAGTTGAGAAAATGCTCCCTCCAGTTAGCCTGTGGGCAAGCTCGCAGGGCATTCTCTTGATTAAGGATTGACGTGGGTGGCCCATGGGGGTGCCTCTCATGAGCCGTGGTCCTGGGTAGTAAAGCGAGCAGGCTGAGCAAGCCTTGAGGGAAAAGGCGGTATATCGTGCTATTCCATGGCTTCTACATCAGTACCTGCCACCAGGTTCCTGCCTTGGGTGCCTGCCCTGACTTCTCTGGATGGGGAACTAGAAAGGTAGAAAGCCCTTTCCACCTGAGGATGTTTTTGGCCATTGTATTTTGTCATAGCAATAGACACCCTAACTAAGACACATATTCGTTTTTTCCTTTTTTTTTATTATTACCCTTTCCTCAGTGAATTAATCTGCTTTCAAAAAAAAATTCATTCTTGAACTCTTCTTAATAAGTCTTTTTTAAAAAAAAATCGTCTATGTAATGTTTTCATTGGTGAGTTCATTACAAAGAGTGGTTTTTCCAAAGAATCCATGAGGTGCCCACAGGTAGACGGGAGTGACTGTTGTCCTCACACTGGCCCTGGCATGCTCTCTGTAGTCTGGCCTCTGGTACTACGCTCTGCAGGTCAGCCCAGCCAGTCACAGAGAGAATACCCAGCAAGCATCTGTTCTCGAATCACGTGGCACTCTGGATTGCTTCCTCCTCTTCCGGTGGCTTGCTCTCCTCATCTGAGAAGATGGTCTCCGAGGCGAAAGCCTTCCGGTGGCAGCCAGCGCAATCGCCGTACTAAACCCGGCACATCCATTTGTGGAGCGCCCACGGCTCTTCATATAATGTCTGGGTGACTGAGTCTTCCCGTAGGTCAGTGTGTCCTACCGTTCAACCAACCAAGGGAGTGTGCGCTCTGCATCTGCAGAAGCCGCTTTAAACATTGCGGGGTGGGGTAGGGGGCTGTGAAACTCTGAAATAGGCTGCTTCATCTCCTCACTCTGTATGGGGGAGTGGGGAAGGGGTAGGATGTAGGGGGCATCACACACCTGTGATCCCAGCACTGCAAAGGCTGGGGCAAACCATCTGAGCCTTTGAGGCGGGCCCAGCTTTATAGTGAGACTCTCGAAAACAAAGATTTTATTCCATGTACTTTTTGCTTTCTCTCCAAGCGAGTGACCTCATCACGGGCCGGGTTTAGCCAGTTGCTTGGAATCTTTGCTGCCGGGCGTTTTAGTAGCAAATCTATACTCAAACGTTTGAAATGGTAGGGACAGACGTTTTTTGTGTCTGACCAGTTCGTTACACACAGGCAGGAATTAAACGTTTCTCTAGGTTCCTCAAGCCTCTTTCAAAAACTGCCTAACAAGATAACCTTGAAGCTATTGTGAGGGGTTTGAGTGTGTTTAAGCCAAGGGTCCACTTAACTGCAAGAATACTTTGGGGAGCTCTGTTCTCCCACTTCTGCTAGTGAGTGCATTAACGCCTCTTACCTGTGAATCTCCTTCCTACCCAGCTCTGGTATCAGGTTCAGCTCCACTTTGGTATGAATATGGGGTCAAGGGCAGCATAGACTAGCTCTTTGAGAGTTCTTGGTAATAATGATTATCTTCTTTCTAATTGGTGACATCTCCTGAGCGCCAACTATATACAAAGCCCTCAGTCCAATATGGTAGAACGGACCCCAAACCCTAACCATGGCATTTGGTACATAATAAGTACTCGGTAAGTATCAACATCTTTATAATAAATACACAGTGATCTCACTTACACATTATAACAACCCTAGGGGGTAGGTATAATTCCCCACCAGTTGGTGTGTGGGGAAACCTAGCCCTGCAAGGTGAGCCAGAGAGTGGCCGCGTTGGCTCTGGTTGGTGCCCCTAATCACCATGCCGCAAATATTTACCGAGTTCTTTTTTTTTTTTTTTTTTTTTTTTTTTTTTTTTTTTTTTTTTTTTTTTTTTTTTTTTTTTTTTTTTTTTGGTTTTTCGAGACAGGGTTTCTCTGTGGCTTTGGAGCCTGTCCTGGAACTAGCTCTTGTAGACCAGGCTGGTCTCGAACTCACAGAGATCCGCCTGCCTCTGCCTCCCGAGTGCTGGGATTAAAGGCGTGCGCCACCACCGCCCGGCATTTACCGAGTTCTTAATGTCTTCCATCCTCTGTTGTTCCTCTTAATTTGATCCAGATCGGTTCCAAAGGAAGGAAAATAACTTACATCCTGACAGGGCAGAACTAGGGAGGGGATTTTCAGTGCTAGTTCCCAACTAGTGTTTGGTTTTTTCTTAGAGGCAGAGGGCTCAGAAATACTAGTTAGATGCTTTCTTTTTCTTTTGTGACAGTGTCTGGCCATGAGTTCAGTCTGGTCAAGACACATGTGGTCTGCCCGCCTCTGCCTCCTGGGTGCTAGGATTACAGGCATGAACCACCACACCCAGACAGGCTCATCCTTCTTCCCCAACATGAATTTCTACATCAAGATCCAAGGATCTGGAACTGAGAATTAAGTCGGCATGTGTGACTAGAGATGTGTGCTAGCATACGTGAAATCCTAGGCTCAGTCCCCAGCACCAAAAAAAAATTGCATGAGTCCTGGAAATCAGAAGTTCAAGATCATCCAATGTTCCATAGGATACATGAGACCCTATCTTTAAAAAAAAAAAAATTAGCCAGGCGGTGGGGGCGCATGCCTTTAATCCCAGCACTCGGGAGACAGAGGCAGGCGGATCTCTGTGGGTTCGGGGCCAGCCTGGTCTACAAGAGCTAGTTTCAGGGCAGGCTCCAAAGCTACAGAGAAACCCTGTCTCAAAAAACAAACAAAAAAAATTAATTTAGGGATGGCACTCCGAATAGCCTGGTAGAGGAATTCCTGGAATGTTGCACCAAAATCCACAGACCACCTAACAAAAACCCAGGGGTGAGAAGCCCCCTTTCAAATTGGTCAGGGGAGATCTAAGAGACTCCCAAAACAAGATAGGCTCTTACTGTTATACCTGGTGGCTTCCAGAGGTTGAAAGTAGGTTCCTATTGCTAAAGACACCCTGAACTTTGGACACAGGACCCAGACTATCTGAGCTAGATCTGATCAGAAAGCCTCCCTCATATGGACAAGCTTTCACGGTACTGAAAGGTGGATACAAGCTGCCAAGGGAAGGAAGCAACCAAAGTCCTCTCCAGCTATGAACCACAGCAATGACCAGCATGGTACAATGACCTTAATGGTGCAATAATATCTTGGCAGTAAACAATAGCTCTCTAATTGGACTTAAGGGCTACCACCAACAGGGGGGAAATCATGCCTGATACTGAAACCTAGTCAACTACCCAGGGCTAGAGCAGTCATGGACCTTAGAGAAGAACCTGCGCCTGCTGCTTTATTAAACCAACATAATCTCTAACTACACTCTAAATATTTATCTTTATACCCATTATACACACACACACACACACATATATATATACATGTGTGTGTGTATATATATATATGCATATATATATATATACATTTTCAAAGGCCATGAATTCAAAAGTATGCAAGGAGGGCACATTGGAATGGTTGGAAGGAAGAAAGAGAAAGGGGGAAATGACAATTATATTTTAATTAAATTATGTATATGCGTATATACATAAATTAAATATATATATGTGTGTGTGTGTGTGTCCCCTAGGAGGCCTCCCCTGTTGCTATGGCTCCTTCCTTACTCCTTCCAGACATGAAGGAGAGGGTGGGTTCCAAATGGAGGGTCAAGGACGTAGTGGGAAAGTCCTGGCTTCTTGTTGGCCAAGACAGGCTGTCTCCCTACGGGTGAGTCAAAACAAACCCAGCACCATGGAAATCCCCTTCCTGGAGGCCAATGCCCGGAATCACAGAAATGTTTCCACTGTGACTGTCACATATATAATGTCAATGTTATCATTAGTACAATTATAACATAGACAGTTATCATTTAGTGTCTTTAACTGAGTTCTATTATTAATTTGCTTTATTTAGGGAATTTTTTTCCAGACAGGGTCTACCTATGAAGCATTCAATGATCCTCTCTCAGTTCTTGGGGTTAGAATGACGTGAAGATCTTAAAATATGTCAACTTTGTGCTAATCACTTCCATTGACTCATTTTGTCCATATATGAGGAGATAAAAATTATTATTATTATTCTCATTTAATAGGCTCTCCATGTCTGCCTAAACTAAAATAAAAATACAGGTACACATGAGTTTCAACAATTAATCCAAAGCATTTGAGGAGAAATAAATAGGCATTGCCCCCCCATTTTCCCTTTTCTTTTTCTTTCTCTTGGGGGCAGGGGTAGGGTCTCACATACCCCAGGCTGGCTTCCAGCTTGCTATGTAGCTGAGGAACTTGAACTCCTGATTATGCCGTCTCTTCCTCCTGAATGCTAAGATTGCAGCGATGTACTCTATGCCCAGTATATATGGTGGTGAGGTTGAAGCCAGGGTTTCATGCATGCTAGGCAGGCACTGCTGCCCACCCTTGCCTCTTTCCTGGAGCTGACTGTCAGGATAAGCAGCATTTGCATCCCTGGTCCATGCTCCCTCTTCTGCATTAGCGTCTTGACCGGCTTGCAGGGTTTCCCAGCAAGATTACTAGGTATCTAACATTCTAGTCATAGAGGACACAGCAGAGACTAGCAGAGACTAGCAAATAATCCCAAAGGTGTCCCCAACACAGGTTAAACCTGTTGGTTAAAGGCTAGGTTGGGCTCACATCCATTCTTTTATTGTTATTATATCTTACTTATTTATTTTGTGTGTGCATGCACACACAGGGACCACAGTCCATGGGTGGAGGTCAGAGAACAATTTTGCTGGAGTTGGTTCCCTCTTTCTAGCATATGAGTGTTGGGGACCAAACTTCGGAGTCAGGCTGGGCGACAGGTACCTTGATCTACATGGCTATCGTCTCCCCCCGACCTTCACCTCCAGTCTTTATTTCATTCAGGTCTAAGTGAGCTTAGATTGCTTAGAAAGTCCAGATTCTCACGGTAATAGATTCTCATTAGATAAAAGTTTTTGCCGGTGGGTACGTAGCTGATACTATTTAACCGTTGGCAGAAAATAATTCCCTGTAAGGATACTTGTTGACACTTTTCATTCTTATTTGCCGTTCAGACTTCCAAACAGGCAAGCTAGTAAGTAAGGCACTTTCCTGGGAAGTCAGTGAATGCTATACTAACTGGCTATCCACGTGTCCAGCTTCCAGGATCACATGCATGCATTTACCAGGCCTTCTGGTAGCACTCTCCAAATGCCAAATGGCTTGATAAAGTTAAGAGCCCCAGGAAACAAGAACAAACGTTTTAGACCGAACCCTCCTCTCCTCTCGGCCCATGAGGGAATTCATTTTACTGCCTATACAAGTGGCAAAAGAAAGGTTAAAAACAACCCTCAAGTTCTTCATTCCAGATCTACTTAAGTGAGCCCCCTTAAGAGAAGTGGGTTCTTGTTTCACTTGAAGTGGGGACCTATTTTGCTGGAAGAGTCCAAACAGTAAGGAAATTCGATTCAGTGTCTCTGAGGAAGGCACAATTCCTCTGCTCACCAAGCGGATTTGGTCTACAAGCTGTAAAATTGTGCACTCCAGATAATTGTGTCCCTTCCTCTACAAACCTCCCTCTTGGGTATTAAAACTGCTCTCTGCTTGTCTCTTGGGATTAATAGGTTCTGTCTAAGCAGCTGGAGTAACTCTTGGGGGGGGGAATCAATACAATATATGATAGTCAATCAGAATACCACCTAAATGGCCTTTTATCAATTTTAAATTAAAAAGCAAGACTTCTGCTAGTCAGAATATCAGGTTTGAGTAACTCACAATAGAAAGACTCAGCAATTCTACCTCTAGACAGTTATGGCATAGGGAGAAAGAAGCAGTATTGAGTCTTTTACATCTGAATATTTGATTTTTAAAATGGAAAAAAGAATCAACCCAAATATATATCCATTTGCAGAGAATCAAGCTTACAAAAAAAATTACAACAGAGTTAGCTTCATTTTCCTCACTTCCTTCTTTAACCTAGAGATGTGTCTTATATATTTACCAAGCCAAGGGAAAGAAATCACCTTTAATGTCAGAAGGCAGAGGCAACTCTGTGAGTTCAAAGCCGCATAATGATTCCATGTTTCAGAAAAAGGAAGAAAAAGGAAAGAAGGAAGGGAAGAAGGGAGGGAGGGAGGAAGGAAATATTCTGATGAAGAGGAGGGAATGAAAAGGGGAAAGGCAGGGAATTGGAGGATGTGTTCAAGGACGAGAGGTGGGGCCTGGTAACACAGGTCTGTAATTTCAACTACTCAGGAGACTGAAGAGACAAACAGGTCACAACTTAAAGGTCATCCTGGGCTATGGAATGAATTGTGGCCATCCTGGGCAACTTAGTGAGACCCTGTCTCCCAAAGGAGTTTAAATAGAGTGGTTGAAACAGAGATCAGAAGTAGAGAAGCTTCAAGCACCACAGAAAGAAAAAACAAATAAATAAGAACAAGAGAAAGCACACAGGCGCGTGTGCCAGAGAGCAGAACAGTAAGAGAAAGCTCTGAACACACCTTTCCTGACCCATGAAGCAACAAACGGCCAATTAATTGACTTCTTGTTACCGTCATTCCCTATACCCCAAAGTTACAAGAAATGATGTCACCGAGGGCGATGACTTTACGTCTCATCCCCTCTCAGCCTCTGAGACACACGCTTGTCCCCACCATAAAGAGAAAGGGCTGAGACGCCAGAGGTTAACTTGCCAGGACCACGTGACTCCTGCGCGGTACCGGCCCTCTCTTTTGGTTTTTTCATCTAGCCATGACTACCAAATTATTGGTCTCCAAAAAACGGTTTGTTTCTTTGAAGTATCATTAGGCGTGTGGTTAGTTCAAGCGAGGGAGCCTTAGTCCAGCGCAGTTATTTCTTAGCAGGGAATTAGACCCTGCTTTTTTTATGCCCTGTGTCTACAGACCTCATCCCATGTGATAGGGCGCCACACGGGGATTATGGCCACTGTTGGGGGCTGTTCTGCGGGTGAAACTGAAGTAGTTTTGGATTCAGTTCATCTCTCTTTGTGTTCTGACATAAAACGGTTGCAGGGAAACTGGGTGATGCCCCTGGAGGGCTAGGCACCATGGTCCCAAAAGGGCAGCATTCAAATCATGGTGGTCGCAACATTGCCCCATTGTTCAGGCTCCAGAATCTCCCGGTTTTTGGGTTTCTAAGTGCTAAATGTAACCAAAATACACAAGGATACCCCACAACCCAAGGAGTTTTCTCCCCTCATAGCCTGAGATGTCCCTTTCCCTCCCAGGGGCATCCTAAGTAAGAAGTTGATGTTTCAAAGCCTTCCTATTCCTATTTTCCTAATGGGAAAAATGAGGCAAGGCGTACCAGGCTCTAAGAGAGACCAATTGCAGCTCCCTCTGCAAACCTTGCAGAAGGGACAGGTAACATGGGAAAAGAACCACAATCCCCGTGCTTCTCTGGACCTTCTTGGACACTGACTGGCCTGCCGGCTGCTTCCTTGCAGGCCTGCAGGTTCCTGATGTCTACCGGCCTACATAGGACCCAGCAGCTTGGAGGTGCATATTTCATCCTGCCAGACACTGCAATTTATCCTCAGGAATCCCCTTTCCCTCAATTAGCTCATCACTCTGGACTCCCGTTCCCCTCCTCCACCCTCTTCCCCTTCTTGCTCAGATCGCTATAACAGCCGCTAGCAAGTTAGCCTTCCTGCCTCATGTTGGTGCCTTACCCAATTTAACTGCCGCTGTATCCCAAAGGGAGCGTGTGTCTTTTCCATGTCTGAAACCCTAAGCAAGGCCCTTCGTGGTTTCGCCTAGGCTCTCCAGCCTCACAATTCCCACAATGCAACAGGGGCTCGCGTCATGCTGATCTGCAACAGTCAATGCTCCTGTGGAAGGATTTTGCAGCTATTGTTACTTTTAGAGAGGCGATTGAAGGTATCCCACCTCCCTTGCTGATTCCAGAAACGGGTAGGAATTTGGTGCGTAGGAAAATCAGAGTGAAGGCCTGGACCTCCGTTCTGCATTTCCCTAGTGTAGCAGGCTTTCTTTTTTTTTTTTTTTTTTTTTTTTTTTTTTTGGTTTTTCGAGACAGGGTTTCTCTGTAGCTTTGGAGCCTGTCCTGGAACTAGCTCTTGTAGACCAGGCTGGTCTCGAACTCACAGAGATCCGCCTGCCTCTGCCTCCCGAGTGCTGGGATTAAAGGCGTGCGCCACCACCGCCCGGCTTGTAGCAGGCTTTCTTATGGGACTGTCTTTGGGTCACCACCTCCAAATAAGGACTCAGAGACTTCTTATTAATTATGAAAACTTGGCCTTTAGCTTAGGCTTATCACCAACTAGCTCTTGTAACTTAAACTCACCTGCTTCTATTAATCGCCATTCTGCCACATGGTTTTTTTGTTTGTTTGTTTGTTTGTTTTACCTCTCCTCCATTGTAGATGTTTGATTTGGTCCTCCTCTTGCTTATTGTGGAGACTAGATTCATCTCCTCCTCTTCTCTCTCCCCCAGAAACCCCACCTCTCCTCTCCTGCCTAGCTATTGGCCATTCAGCTCTTTATTAAACCAATCAGAAGGTGCCTTGGCAGAGACACATCTTCACAGTATACAAAAAGATTATCCCACAACAAAAAGTTATCCCTAGGATAACTAAATGAAGCCCCAAAATAAGGGTCTGGATTAAAAACATCAAACACGGTATAGTTAGTAAGCACCGTTAGAGCCCCCGAAGCAGAGACTCTCTACTTGCACAGTAGACAGTACATAGCAGACGCTTAGTGTACCTGCTGAATGAGGTCCCCAAATCTGTGTGCTTCCTAGAGCCACAGAACGCGACCCTTTTTGGAGAAGGGATAACAGCAGACGCCATTAGTGAAGACAGGGTCATCCTGAGGTGGAAGGAACCCCATGCAATGTCTTGTCCTTCCAAGAAGCAGAGGATATGCCATGTTGTGACAGAGACAGGCCAGAGCCCCAAGCACTGCTGGCAGCTGAGAGAAGGTGGAGGGAGTCGGCTTCCCAAGAGAGCTTGGTCTTGTTGGTGCCTTGTTGTAGACTCTTGTCCCTAGAGCCCAGTGCCCTTCCTGCAACGTTTGTGAGCATTGGCTACAGCAGCAACTGCCTCAGGGGAGCCATAAACTCAATGAATATTTGTGAGATAAACTTCTTAAAAATTAAAGGAATATAATGATCACCTGAGGGAAATTATTTCAAGCTAAATCAATATTAACCCTTAGAAACAGGATTTATGAACTATCAACCAAAATCAATTTCTTGCCCACTCCATGACCTCCTAATTCAGATACTGTGGGGACTGTGAATGACAGACAGACTACCTGGCTACAGTCCCTCACCAGAGCTAAAGGGGTAAAAAAACAAAAACAGAAACTTCAGGGTTCCTTGCCAGGAATTACAGATGCTTCAGAAAATCTGATGGCAGTATGGTACTGGCGCACGCCTTTAATCCCAGCACTCGAAGACAGAGGCAGGTGGATCGCTGAGTTTGAGGCCAGCCTGGTCTACAGAGTGGGTTCCAGGACAGCCTGAGCTTCACAGAGGAGAGAGAGAGAGAGAGAGAGAGAGAGAGA